>NC_030853.1:25674344-25826132 GCF_000208745.1 Theobroma cacao | reverse complement strand
ATTAAATTATAAATAACATATTAATATTTAAATGATCAATTATTAATATTTTAAATAAAAATATAAATTATTAATATTTAAAAGATAAAAATAAATAAAAATAAATAATAGTAATAAAATTTAAATTATAAATAAAATATTAGTATTTAAAAGATAAATTATTAATATTATAAATAAAATATGAATGATTAATATTTAAAAATAAAATAAAATAGAAATAAATAATCATAATAACATTTAAATTATAAATCAAATATCATTATTTTTAATATTAATGATTAAATTATAAATAAAATATTAATATTTAACCTATTAATTTTTAATATTTTAAATAAATTATAAATATTTATATTTAAAAATAAAATAATCATAATAACATTTAAATTATAAACAAACTATTAGTTTTTTATAATGTTAATGATTAGATTATAAATAAAATATTAATATTTTAAAAAATAAAATAATCATATATATAATAAAAGGTATTTTTGTCTTTTTATTTTCTATTTTTTTATTTCAAAATTATTATTATCAACCAAACACTGCAATAAATTATAATAATAATAATAATTTTTATCTTATTCTATTCATCATATCAAATTACATAATAATTATTATATTATATTACCATATAATATCTATTTTATTTCAATCCTATATATTTTGTGAATCAAACATGTTATAATGGATTTCATAAAACCAAGTGATGGAAAATATGACGGCAATATCGTATAATTAAGTTACTAATGTATTACATTCTTGTCAAATCAATCGAAATAAAAAAACATTAGAATTTAAGGGCCTTACTCATCTGTAAATCCAATTCATTATACCTCCATGTCAAGAAAGAAAAATGGGAAAAATTAAGAAGACGGAATGAAGGAAATCGGGAAAAAAATGACATGGATTATATTTAATGTGTAGCATATGTGGCAACCACGTCATTTTTTCATTACTTGATTGGATGGAAACTATTGAGATGATACTATACAAATCATATATGGTACCAACTTCGAAAAAAAAAAAAAAAGAATAGCTCTAATTGTTCATTAAAAGTGGTTGGATTTTGAAATTTTGAAAATTAATTTATTTTTTTATTTTTTAAATTAAAAAGGAGATTCAAATTTTGTGTTTTAGATAAAAAAATATGTATTAATCAATTAATCAAATATTTACATATTTTTTTATTTTTTACTTTTTTAAAACAAATAAAAAAAGTTGTTCAATCACTCTAGACTCTAATCAGAGCATGGTGTATTCTATCTCATACAAGTACAAGACTCCAATCGAAGAGCATTGACTGTTGAGGTGTATGAGTTATCAGTGCTAAACCCTTGTTGGCATATAGTGTTTGTTTGTGAGTACTACGATTATACTCACTTTGCCTCAATACATTAATTATTTTGTTTGATTTTTGTTTTTTACCAAACTAGTCCAATTTTTAGACTTTAACTTTCAATTTTTTTAATTTTTAAATTAACATTGGATTTTTTTTTGAAAAAATGGTAAAAACAGATTCATTTAAAAAGAAAAAAAAAAGAAATGAAATCGGAACAAACAAACTAGGAAGTACTTGTTTATCATTTGTGGAGGGAGGGAGGGTAGGTGGATATACATTGTCTAGCTATACTATTTTTTACTCACAATATTCTAAACCAAGTACTTGTAATGTTGTTAAGATTTTTAGTAGCTAGGTTGCCCAACATCAATTTTGTTTAATTCCTCTTAAGTAGTGCACTTATTTATGTTCTTGGAGGGTTGAGTAGTCCTTCTCCAAAAGAAAGACACACCGCATGCATACCAAAAAGAAGTGATGCAATAAGACTGCTGTGTGGGCTATTTGTTTCATTAGAGATGGGATATATATATATATTGTACGTTATGTAACGGTAGATTTGGAGAATAGACGCATTAATGATTTTATAATGCTTTTGAGAAAAGCAAATAAAGAGGATGATAGGTGGAGCCTCACCATTTTGACCAAGTTTGCCATATCTGCTGTAGCATGAAAGTAACTGGTGGGACTCCTCAAATTAAGTGATTCCAATTCCTACTTGCAATTGGGTAGCTTGCTGTCATGCTTTTCCCCATTTATACCTTTTTCTTTTTGAGAAAACTGCTACATGTGTCACGCTCAAAAAAGTTTCGTTATATAAGGAGCTAGCTTTCATGGGTTTCACTAGTTCTATGTGGTGAATGCATGAAATTAACCTTACGAGTAGTTAACTATAGACTAAAATACATTCTGTTTTTATTTTATTTTATTTTACGTTAAATATATATCAAGAAAGAAATATATATTTTTTATCTCATTATTGGGCTTTGTTCATATTTGAAGGTTAAATGTAACAGAAATGAGTATTGCTTGCACACTATTAAGTTCAACCTCGAAAGAATTTCAAGCAATTTTTTGAGTACATATAGAGACTATTGATCTTGTCCTTACGCAAAAAGAGATAAAATCTCTTTTATTCATAATTTCCAACCCTTTCTTTTTATGATTGAAAGAGAAAGTGATATTGATCAAATCTAACTGCCAGAGTGTCCTTTTGACAATAAACAAATACAAATATAATAATATTTTTAAAGTTAAAGAACTCAAGTGGGAGTTTGAGGCAGATTTAGTATGGAAGGAGTTGATTGATTAACCAGAAAAAGTTACTTGATTTCCATTTGGATCAGTCCATGATAAAAAAAAAAAAAAACCAAAACACTAATATTGTCCTTTCTTTCCTATTGACAAGATCACCTACCTAATTCCCATTTTTGTTTTATAAGTAAGAACATGCCTATGTATATCAATCATCAATATTAAGATAGATTCACATCACATTCCTCTTTATATCTAATATTTCTCTATATTAATGCTAAAATAAGTTAAAAAAAAAAAAAGAAACCATGACCATTAGCATTAGGTGACATAGAATGTGAAGGCCAGGGTTGCCAAGTCTAACAAACTTTAACAAGGCATCTATATTGACTTAGGTAACTAATTAAAAGCTAGGGCTATCAAATCGAAACCCATCTTGTCGGGTCCTATACCCCAATCCCACCTAAATAAGGCAGGATGTTTTAAATTGAAAAATGAGGATAAGCTGTCTTAGTTATGCAAAGTATACTGGAAGAGGAAAGGTTATTAGTAGATATATCACTTTCATTTAAATTTTGACAAGTTAATAATTCTAAAAACCAATGCCATGCATGGGATGGGTAGTTGGGTACCATCCCATGCATAATCCTTGTCTGTATTATACTTCACTATCTTGATCAGGTCTTGATCGATCCCTCTGGCCTAGTATGGAACACTAGAAATATTTAAGATATTTTTCCTTTTAATCAAAATAATAAACATAAAAAAAAAAAAAGAGAACATGTGAGGAAAGCGGTTTATTACCAACCAATCATGATACCTTTGCCTCAAATTCAATTACATAAAAGGATTTTTGAAAAGAAGAAAGGGACATGGTTCATGTCACACTTCTTTTAGTAGTAAAAACAAGTCACTGTCTTGAAAAGAAACATTAGTTTTAGAGGCTGTGGTGTTTAGTGGGCTCGCCCACTCTCTTATCTATATCCTAAAACAAGAAATTTCCTTCTTTATTTCTTTAATGAAAGAACATAAATCTAACCACTATCCTTATCCATATAGTAAGTCTCTCTCACTAATATATTTTCAATGTCTTCTCAATATCACCATATATGATCTTTAAATTAACAAATTAAGATGAATTATTATCATATGTAAACTTGTAGTCCTCCATATATATATATATATTGATATTTTCCAACATTAGGCCGACAACCAAAATTTCTTAGCATAATAAATTGTGATCCCACACTTGGGAGAAGTCTTTTTCCATTGGTAAAGTGACTAATTAAGTAAACTGTGGAAAGCGGAAGGAGACGTCTCTCTCTCTCTCTCTCCCTCCATACAAATTGTCGGCAGATCGTAATCCAGAACCTTTGCTTATCTTGCATTCTCAACTCAAGTAGGGATAAGAGCGAAACAGGGAAACAAGTTGGAGGTGTATTAAGCACGTAAATCAAGTTTTTATTTTAATGTTTATAGAACTATGTATAGATATTTTAGAGTTAGGTAGGATATATTATATTAATTACTATTATAGATTTCCTCTCACTGCCTTTAGTTGCATGTCCAATAACAAGAAGTCATGTTAGAGAATAAACATTCACACATTATGTATTCATTTGACACATTTATACATTTTAAGCACATAAATCAATCGTAATTTGGTTACACCTAGTATATATAATTTGACAAATGATTTATTGTAATAAAGGAATTAATTTGAGATGGGATTGAAACTTACTCGTTTTGAATTTGGTTTCTTTTTTAAGTAGAGTACAAAGGCAAATTGGACTTGGTGCATCTTATCAGATCCTTGGAATACAATACTTGCGAGAGAGTTTCTTATCATCATTAGAGGAGGAAGAGGAAAATAGGATGCATGAATTTTATAAAGAAACTCTTTATTCTCAAGTGAACACAGCAGCAATTCTTATCTTGACTTTTAAGTGCACCTTTGGTCTTTATTCCTTCAGATTATTTATTTTGAGTTCATAATTTGAATATATATATATATATATATATATATATATATATTAATTTAANTTAATATATATATATATATATATATATATATATATATTAATTTTTAAAATCAATAAAATAGCAGAAAAATAAAGAGACATGAAGATCATGAATGAAGTGCTTTGACCTTAAAAAGTCAAATAAGGACCAAAATTGAGGGTGAAAGAACAATGGTAGTAGGTTGCACACTTATACATCACGGGCGCGATTATACAAACCAAACGGTAGAGCTTAATTAAATTAAATATTATATTTTCACATAATACACATTCATGAAACCACTTGTGATTTCGTTAATAACTTCTTCATTAGCTGTTGTCTTGTTCTTTTTTTTTTTTTAATTTTGTCCCATTTTAATTCTTTTTTTTTTAATTTATTTATGGAATCTGTATGTTATCTTATCTGGCCTTATTGGAAAAGCTGTTATGGGATCTTTGGCTTGGTCTAGCCATCTAAGAACTAGAATGTCGGTTTCCTTTGACATTAATCTCAACTTCATTTTATTCCAAGTAGCCCACGTTTCTCTGAAATTGAGCATTGTAATGACGCGATTACGAATACACCCATTGCAAAACTTAAAAACTTATAAATGAATTAATTTATATTTTATATGTGTTTAAAAAGTATTACTTAATAATTTAGTACTACTTTTTTTTATATATATAATTAAACAGACGTAACATTCGATCATATAACATAATAGTAAGTATATATATATTCTTTATTTGAAAAGATAAAATTGAATTTCTCACTTTCTTCAATTAAAAATAAAATGCCTGTGTAAGTGAAAATCATGTATATACTAATTTAGAACAAAGCTATTAATTAATTTCAAGCTCTAACATTCTATTATGAGGTACTTTGTACATTTTTTTTACTTTTACACAATTCGAAAACAAATTTATTGCTAAAATAAAAATTGCAAGACAAGTTAGAAAACGACTAAAAGAAAAAACAAATGCAAAACACACATTCCCAAGAGGGGAAAGAAATCAGCAAATAAGCATTTTTCATTTCTTTTTTTAGGAAGATGCCATGTTTTCAAACCTCTAGAAGTCAAATGATTTATTAAGCTATACAATTCCTATTGTTTTATATTTGTATGGTCGCATTTTTATTTGACTATTGAGACAAAGGAAGCAACATGCATGCTAGGTACTGCTCCATTGGATGTTAGACAATTGACTTCCACATCTCACGCCAAATATCACATGTTTCAATTTTTATATTATATGTGTATAATTGTTTTAAGATTTGATTTGCCTGTGTGGATCCAAGTCAATGAGAGATCATATATAGAACCATACTTGGATTGATTACTTCCTTCTCCAAACCTAAAAATCTGGTATATATTTACATAAATAACCCATTGATTAAGTTATACATGGTTTTAGGTGAGATTCTACAAGAATATGCAAGCATTGAGGTATCTCCATTACTTTTTCAATATTTCTTTTGAATGCATTCATTATTATGGTTCGCATATGTGTAGGGTTAATATCAAATTATTGAGTCACATTTATATGAATTGTTGAGGGATTTCTTTTTTGTAAACTATACATATTAATATTCAAAATAATGAACCGAGAAGTAATTGAGACAAGGCAAAAATCCTGGCAAGTTTGCTCACAAAAATTTTGCAGACAATTACAAATTAATTTTTTTATTGTAGGTTGTGGAATTTTGCATAATTGGTATAGTGTTAATGTCTATGAGGAAACGGAATGGTGGTGATATTAATTATATGCAAACAAGGCAATAGAGATGGAGATGGCATGGACCTCCACAATCATCTTTTTCACGTAATAGTTTGGGAAATTAAGTAGTGTTTGAACTTCCAACCAAATTTCTCAGAGAAATTAATATGCAGACTACCAATTAAATCATGTATTGACAACAGACTGACTATGTATTACATATCTAGTAAGTTACAGAAATTGATTCCAACCCTTATAACGTGTAACATGGACCAAACTTTTGTTTATAGATCATATCATTAACTCAAATATGGACGTATCATTTGAATAATACAAAGTTTGGATATTTCTGTCTTTTTATATTTATCTTGGAAGTAGAGGTCAGTATCAAAGAAATCACTTTATAAGAAAATTAAGGGTCACTGTACATGTATTATTTTAAACGGAGATGAAAGCTAAGGTTAATGCATACGGAATCTTGATACGGATTTCATAAGAGTCGCTCCTTAGATTTTATTGAGTCCAAGGACCAATCAATGGAGTGACTGTGGGGCCTGCAGCAGGAGGCAGCAATAGTCAGATGATTGGTGCATTGTCAAGGAAAGTTTGCTGTGATTTGATGTCGGTTCCTAATGTATGGAGGATTGCAAACACTGTGGCATGGGCTGTCTTTTTGCTCGAAAGTTTGGAAAACTTGGCATGTTTGTTGAAATGTTCTCTTCAGCTTTCTTCTTGACGTGTGACAGGTCTAATTAATTTACCCAAAGAGTTTTAAGGTTATTGCTGTTTTTTGGTTTGATTGTTTGTGTTAAAAACCCTTTAATTTAGTGTTTCAAAAATGGAATAGTGTCGGCTTGTTCTTGGGATGGGTTTTCGTTTTTCAAAGCTAGCGAGGGAGTACATCTGGACCATGCAAAAGCTGGAAGGAGCCCACTACTTTACAATGGGTTGTAACAAAAGCAGTCAAACATATACAACCGGGTAAAAATCAGACACAAACGTGCCAAACGTGCAGTTGGGTGAAAGAAGTTTGTCCTCCTGGCATGTTTTTGGAGTAACAAATTTGTGCCCACAACCTCATCAAGATATATTGCTCAATCTCTTTCTCTTCACTACTTTAATTCATATCCTAGTCCATCACATGCATCCCATAACTTATGCTTTTCCTCATTGTATGAAACACTGAAAGAGTATATTAAAGTAGAATCGTATATATATCTAATATCGGTGATCAATTGAAATATGTGCAAGTTTATTTCTAATTATTGAAATATGGTTTTAGAGGTAACAAAAAATTTGTAATTCCCATTCAAGTCAGTATCAACGTGCTTGAATCTAATTACCATGCATGCAATGCAAACAATTCTGATTTTTGACCTAAGTTTGCCCTCGCAAAATCTCAACACAAAGTTGAATTAATTCACTTAGACTAAAAGTAGTGTTAGCATGGGCGGGGGTAAATTAACCTGTCAGATAATGGAATTTATAATATATAGGTTTCGGTTTGCCTGTTGGGCACTTATAATGGATTCAAGGTTAGGGGGTGTTGGTCGAAGAATGGGATCTCACTCTGTTTTCACATGGACATAGGTGACAACTAAGAGGGACGACACAGAGATGGAGATTGAAAGAGACGTTACCATGAAGGAAGGCCCACGCACATGCGTAGTTGTGCTCACCAATTACATCTTCACGTTTATACCCAAATGTGGCAAAAACACCTCAACAATGGGTCTCCCATGTATACGTCTAAGCTTCATGCTACACTTTCGTCCTTGTCATAAAGCCAAAAGTAAATGTTTCTCATTAAGACAACTTTGGTACATATAAAACTCAATCTCTTTCATTTCTTCTGTATTTCGGTTTTTCTCCCAACATTTTGGGTAATTTGGTAGATATACGAAGACCCACTATAACAAATTTGGACTTTTTGTTTGTAAAATGTGAAAAGTTTTCATCATATACCTAATAACACAAACTGGTATCCAAAATTAATAATGATTTATCATTTAATTAAGAAGGGTGGAGGATAATTGGAAAAAATTCGGAATTAGTTGCAGATATGGTAGCCTTAGCTTTAACAGATGGGATGACACTTTCTTTGAACCCAGGAATCGTTGAGTTGCAATTCCAGAAAAGAGTAATTAAACATGAATTTTATTAGAAAAAAGCTTTGGTTTTATACTCTTGAGTAGTGTAAGTAACAATTAATGTTTTTGCTCCCATGGGTTTAAAACTAATAAATTTAACAAGTATATCATGAAGAGGATGGACATGCCTTGATGTTTTCTAGGAAGGAAGGTAATCTATTTAGATCTGCAGCTTCAATTTCTTTCAGGCCATCTCTGCTTGCAGGAAAATCCCCAAGCCCCTTCGCTTACGCATAAAGCATTGAATCTGATTCAAGTGGTCCTGCTCCTCCTGCACTATTCACTGTATGTATACCAGTCTTGGGACATTGTTTCTGATATAAATTTAAACCTTTTTTTTGTACATAAAAAAAATTTAATATTCATTTTTTTGTATGAGGTAAGATCTTGATTGACAGAACACCTCAACGGTTAAAATTTAAAATTTTTATTTTGGAGAGTTTTTATTCGAATCTTGAAATAAGATGAAGTGAAATTTATAAGATGGAAAAACAAAAATCATAATTAATAAAAGAAATGAGGCTATTTTAAGGATTGGACAAAGGCGCAAAGCCCATTAACTTACGGGCCTTGGTTTGGTATAAAACGAAAGTTTTCAATTTAAATTAACAAATTAATGAACTTTTTTTAAAAGAAAAATGGGGTGGATATAGTTAGAAATGAGGTAGAAGAGTGGAAGAAAAAGTAATTACTATAACATGATAAATTTATTAATTAATGGAGTGAGATTTATGCAGTGCTTAGTTAAGAATTTTATCAAATGAAAATTGAAACCATTAATTAAAATGACAAAGCTCAATGTATACCACTGCAACTAAAATCCAATGATATTTTGGCCACACCCAACATTAAATTTAAAAAAAAAAGGAGTTGGTGTCCAAAATTTTAACATATGATAGGATGGCCATAGAAATGGGGCAAGAGAGAGAGAAAGTACAATGAAATCAAGAAAAAAGGGGATGCCATATGACTAATGATCACTCCACAGTGGGAGGTCTAAAACAAGTGGCTCAACAGCATAAGCTGGAATGGGAATGGAAAAGGGACAACACCACCTTTGCGGCTTAAACGGTCATAAAATGAACCCTTCGGTCACAACTGCCCTGCCCTGCTTTATTGCATGGAGCCAACAAAGAGAAATCGACACAAAGGGGGCTTTTCTTTTTATGGTTTGTGGGTCAATGTGGTTGTCACTTAGCCATGTGCTTAGGCATGTGGCTTGTTGGATTTTGAGTTAATTACAACCGGGGAAAACGGAGGTCCATTTGGACCACCCGACTCTCACATTTCAGCTTTGATCAAAGATTTTATTCTTCAATCTTCACAAATTTTGGACTCTTTTGGTTTTGGGGTGTCATCGTCTGACCACCATCAAACACATTTACTCTTGTCCCATGCCCCCTGACCAAGACATTCATTTTATGGCAGAGAATGCTATTTTGTCCCTATACTCAAATTCATGCACTTTGTTTATTTATTTATTTATTTATGAATAATGGGATTGTCCCATAGTGATCGGACGCTTGTATTTCTCTCCTTTGCAAATTGTCACCCTCCACCTGCCCCATCTTTCATTTTCTCTTCTTCTTTGCTGAATTTTGTAGTGAGTTTTGCCTGCATATTTCCCCCAAATGCCACTGGTGGTCCACCCTCCCGAAATGATCTTCCCCATGGTAGGTAAAGATCAAAGCAAGTAATTGATTGTGGTGAATAGGTGATCAAAGCAATGCACAACAGTTAAGATGAAAGCTCCAGGTGAGAGTGTTCTCTTTATTTGCAATAAAAAAGACTACCGACAATTGAAATAATGGGACTTTCAAAAGATTGTTCTAATTATTTAGCGTGTCTGTATAGATTGTGTACGTTATTCGTTTAGCTGGACACACAGCAGCTCTTTTTTGACCAAAATTTAACATGTGATCAATATGAAATCAGATCTGAAGAGGACAACTGTAGGTAATGTTAAGACAAGGCTAAAACCCCCAACTCATGAACACTACAAAGGCTAATATCCATTGACTAGATTAAATCCCATGATAACCTCATTCAGCAGAATTATTGTTCATGACAAGCACCAGGCTGGAAGGATTGGACAAACAAATTTTACAACAATGAAAAACTTTAAATAAACATAAATTAGATTGCACTGAATATGCAGATTTTAGATTCTGAACGATGCTCATCATCCATGGAACGTAGCACGAGTTCAAGCTGTATAAATTAAATCAATATACAACAGCTGCACCTAAATAAATCAAGGATTTCCTCAATAGGCAAAACACTGAATCTCTTTGTTTCTTGGCCTCTAAGATACTAAGAGAACTATGCCTTGATGAAGAATAGAATGGTGGCAAAGCCCGCCCAAATCCTCTACTTAATAAGGACGTCATGCACAAAAATGCTGTCTAACTAAGCTACAAATATTACAATGTTGGAACGCCTTCACTTCGTTTATCTAGGGGATCCTTTACTGCATCTGGAAGGATTTTTAATACCTGCAATGCAATGAACAAACTACTTATTAGTAAAAGAACAACAAAAAGAAGAAAAAACAAAGCAAAAGATAGTGCTGCAAGTGAAAAGAATAATAACGGTGATAATAACAATAGAAACTCACAATGAAGGCAACAACAATATCCAAGCTTCTCTACATCTATGATAGAAGATGAAATTGTAATTGTAATGTTACCTGGTATAGGTGCCATGAAGCAAAAGCATCTGTTGCCGCATACTGTAGTTGCTCCTTGGATAAAGGATATAACTCCCAGTTTCCCAGCCTAATTGTCCTGGGCTTTGGAAGCTGCAATACTCAACTTTAGTAAGATTTCCCAACAAAATGTTCAGCCTTACTGCCCAAGGCAAGTTGAAACCAAATAAAATAACTCGGTGGAAGGCCTGAATGTTAGTACTGTTTTCCAGTTGAGAATTGATATCATATTTGGTGTGTATAAGATGATTTAGTGCATTAATCACCATATATTTTTTTCAACTAGGAAGCAACAGTCTGTTAATGTTTATAAGCAACGATAACCAGGTATAAAGGATGAAGATAGCAAACAGGAAATAACATCTATGGAGGAATGCGGTATGGACTATGGAGTTCTAATCCTACTGAGCAAAGAGTCTGGCAAGTAGGAGGTAAAGCTTTTGAACATGGTTCTTAATCCATAAACTGTTGAAGTTAAAAGTGCAAATAAACACAACAGAAAAAGCAACTACTTAGTAATTTTCTGATATCACTGAATCCAACGTGTAGGAACTAAGCTGTTACTCATGGTTATCACATCAGAAAGGCAGGAACTATTAAAGTTAACAAAGCAGATAAACACAACAGATAAACCAATTACTTAGTTATTTTCTGAGAATGCCTCTATGAACATCCAAAAACAAGTAGGAAAATTAGATAATAAGCACAACTATTCTCATAGAAAATAGTAAGAGATGAAAGACTGCTTTAATGAACTCCAAGCTTTCAAATAGCTAAATTAGATAGATACCTCTTTGCAAACAAGCGTCTCAGTGAGAGATGCAAGACCCCAACTTTGGCAATCTCTATTGAGCTTTTGATTCGCTACATATGAAAGATCTTCCACAGCTTTAACAGATACATTATAATCATTGAACACCTTGACAGCATCGCCACCAATTGCAACTCCAACCTGTTCATTTGTCAGCATTATTCAAAATACTAAAAACTAAACATACAATCTAGATACAGAAATTCAGGCATTTAGGTAGCCAACAAAAGGAAAATTGAAGTAAAGACATTACTTTTATAACTGTGGAATCCTCAAGAAGAAAACGCAGACTTGGAGGTATTCCAGAATGAATAATATGCATTACATAACAATAGCTAGTGTCACAACATATCTGCATGACTGCAGCCCTACCAGGCAAAATACCTGCAGAGTCAAAATTCCAATTATAAATGATTATCCTTACAGTATAATTTAATGCAATTTTGGCTTAACAAACTCCCACAACCCCTTTGCAAAAGCTTAAAAAATGTGAATAAAGATTCTTACTCAAAATATGAAACTCTTATATATAATTGAATTGGATGCAAGGATGCAACCACAATTTTGGTTCATAAGCCACTACAGCAATTGAGCAGAAAAAGAAAAAACCACTAGGCAGCATTGGAACCAAAATCCCTCTATCCAATGAGACTCAGGAAGAAGTTCTAAAGGTGTCTTTATATATTTAAATTGAAAAATTAGCAAGTAATTATTTCCCCTGTTATCAAATCCCATACTCTGCAAAGTGCCATAATGCTATCTGCATCCCCCTTGACCACTAAAATGGATCGACCCAATGTCTATAGTACCAAAAAAATACCCTCTTGATGAAAGGTCAAGGGCCCAAAACAGGAACAAGCTAAACAAGTGATCAGGGATGAATTAGGAGGTGGTCAACCAAATCAGTCATTAGACACAAAAACCAACGGATACTTGACCATTAATCCTGGGCTGTAAAGCCAATTCAAAGTGTTCATATTCCAAAGCTATCCCCTAAACACAATCTGATGATGATACGAATAGGCCACTTCCACCAGAAGGTAGACAAGAAGAATAAAGAATCAAGAACATAGTATAAACATGCACACAACCATTTAGGTTCTCACAATTATCAACTATTAATTAAGAGGAAATGATTGATAATGACCACACTGACTCATGAAACAGGGGATAAAGAGCCTTAGCTTCTGGATCAAAATGAATTATAGCAATGCTGCTGGATGGATGAACTGAAAGGTCGTCCTAAAAGGCAAGGACGTCACAGGACAACAACAGATAAACATTTAGTTTGAAAAAGCATAGCAGCATACCCAAACGTCTAAAAAGCATAAATTAAAAACTAAAAAATTACTAAAATGCAATCCAATTCTAACATAAGTACATGATCATTCCATCTATAAATAAGAACATGCATTTTGCGCCAAAAAGGTTACATATTTTATTCTAAATTCTTCAAAAGTATTGCTGTTTGTTTTTTGTATCTAGACACACTTCTTGCTTTTTACTTCCAAAAGGAAAAAGAAAATAGAAAAAGTAATAACCAAAGGATACCTTAGAGAGGTCTCACAGTAACATAACAAATTTTCAGTTTCATTGGCTTTCACAAAATTCATTTTTCAAGGACATAAAAAACAAGAGGATACTATAAAATGAGTGTAGCATGACAAGGAGGGTAAGGGAAGCAAACCTCTTTGGAAAGAGGGTTTCCACTCAATATCAAACCCTACAGTAACTTGACCCGTCTCTTTTTTCTTGATTTTAAGAGTTTTCAAGAGCTCCATTGCAGCTTTTTCCACCTCAGATCTTGTCCTGCTATACAAAATTTGACCTCCAAATCTCAATGCCGGATATCTACTCTTTGAATAAGCTGCCAAATCCGAACATTAAAAAAAGGGGCTTTACTAATTTCTTTATTTAAGTTAAAACTATTTATAGACAAAAAAAGAAGGGTCAGATAAGGGATAGTAATACCTTGACGACGTGATAAAGAAAATGGAAAAGAAGGTGGTGGGGAGACAATGGAATGAGGTAATTGGCGGCGGGTTTCGGGGTTCTTTTCTTGATGGCCGATGGAATTGCATTTCTTGACGAGAGAACATGGAGATGAAGAAGAGGAAGGATGAAGAGTGGCTTCAACTGCGTCCATTGCTTGGATGACTTCTTCAGTGAAATTCTGGTCCCAATCAGTACCGTTGGTCTCCTCACACTCCATTTCCAGCTTCGAAATGGAAATGAGGTTGGAGGGAACTGCGAACTCGGACGGGTTGAACCAGTTTGGGCTTTGAATGGGCCAATATGCTCGAAATCTATTTCAAGTTACAACCTTAACCTTAGCCCAGGTGATATAAGGTTGTCGTCTTTTTCTTAAGAACAAAATCTTCCCTTGGAAAGT
Source organism: Theobroma cacao (assembly GCF_000208745.1). NCBI lineage: Eukaryota > Viridiplantae > Streptophyta > Magnoliopsida > Malvales > Malvaceae > Theobroma > Theobroma cacao. Next base: position 25,811,763 of record NC_030853.1, on the reverse strand, counting down.
CGAAAGTTACCCGATCTTAACCCTTTGTCCTCGTCGAAATCCAGCATTTCCTTTCTCCTTTTCTGATTCGAGGCGAGGAAAACGACGATAGCCTCCCCGTAACCAGGTTAGCCTTACTTCTTACGCTTTCTTTGCTTTTTCTTTCTTTCTTTTTCTTTTTTTCATAAAAGCTCCATTAGGATAGACTGATAAACAATACTATGATTTGTTGGGCCATGAGCTCTCTTAATTTAAAGCTTGATTTTCCTGGAACTCTTGTTTATGGGTTGTTAACGGATTAATAGCTTCGTTTAGAAAGCTTCCAGGTTTCACCTGAGTTACCATTGTTGTATCAATGTTTAGAGAATGTAAATTATTTATTGATTTTTGCTTGTTAGTTATGTGCTAATTGTTGCTTACTTGGCTTTGCTTTGGGCTTTGAAGAACTAATTGTTGGAAATGCTAAAATGGATAGTGTACTTCTTTTTACAGCAATTTGTATTGTACTTAATGTTGCATTCTAATCACTGTTCATTTTCAATGGATTGTGATTTTGCTTTTACATTATAACAACTTTTTAAGAAGTAAAAAGAAAGTAGCAAAAACAAAAACAAAATTGAGCTGTAGTGTTTTTCCTCCTTAGACTAGTCATGGCAGACTTAGAATGTTTAGAAGGAAGAAGGTTTCTGCTCTCTGTTATCCATGAATGCGAATTGCAATGCAACTGATGTGGCATGTGTTTTCACTTATTAACTTATTACTATCTCACTTGGAGTTCAAAGTAAATCATTGGTGTTTCAGAGATTTTTTAATTTTATAATTGATCACAACCAAGCTTTGAGACACCAAAATGCAAATATTAAGTGATTTTTATCGGAGTTTCATGGCTTTTTATTTTCTTTCTATGCATATTTGTTTCTTTCTTCCATGGATTTTGAAATGACTATTACTTATTAGGTTGTTGTTTCAATCATCATGGAGGCTAAATTCTTCCGCTTTCTTAAAATTGTGGGAGTTGGATACAAAGCCAGAGCTGAAGCTGAGGGACGGCTCTTATTTCTCAAATTGGGATACAGCCATGAGGTTGAGCTAACTGTTCCTCCTGCTGTTCGTGTATTCTGCTTCAAAAACAATGTAGTTTGCTGCACTGGACTTGACAAGCAAAGGGTGCACCAATTTGCTGCTACTGTTAGAAGTTGCAAGCCTCCAGAAGTTTACAAAGGCAAGGGTATAATGTACATTGATGAAGTTATCAAGAAGAAACAAGGGAAAAAATCAAAATAATGGCGGAGGTGCATGGTACTTATTTTGCAAAAATTTGTTGGCAAGCTTATGCGGTTGGAATTGCAATGTCTTGTTTTATATAACTGAGATGAATCTCTAAACAAAATTTTCAGTAGAGATTTTTCTTTCTCTTTTGTTTTTTTCCCGAACAATTAGGCAATTTGGGATTCTTAACAGCTGTTCAATTTCAATAGAACACTTTATTCTGATGTGTTGGATCAATAACTTCAGAATCACAATTGGATGCGGTGATGTTAAAGCTGGTGTTAATCAACTTTATTTTTCCGGCCTTGTAGTTGCACAATTGTTAGCTTGGGACTAGGTGATGCTGGTGGAAGGATGCATGATTAAAGATCCAAATGATCTTTGGCCATCCTGATTTTTCACAAATATAGGGGTTGGTTTTTTCCAGGCAGAGTTGAAAGCAATTTACTCTAGCCTTAACCAGGCTTCGGAAGAAGCTTAAACAAACAATGCTTATTGGATCTAACGAATTATGGGTTTTTAACCCAATTCCAGCCTTGTATGACATTGATTCTAATATTTAAGTACACATATTAAGGACTTAAAATAATAGTAATCATAATGACATATCTATCAACAAAATCATAGAGCCTAAGATTTTGATGGTGTATTTTAATAGAGATCACAAAGTTCTTTAGAATGCTATATAATGATTATTTTTTGGGTATAGAACTGATAGGATCATTATCAAATGGTGCATCCTGAGTTCATTACACATAGTGTTGATTCTCCTTTTAAATTCAACTAAATGGTGGTAATACAAATGAGAGAACATTGACTAGCAAGTGTAGAAATTGAATGTCACTAATATTAATTTATATTCCACAAATATATGGAGAAACCTTCACTATAATTGGCATATATAACATTACAAATATTTTTGAATAAAGTTTGACAATGTTATGATTTTGATTGGCCTTTACTATTTAAAATTTTGAAATTTGACACATAGTAATTTACATGAATTAGTTACCCAGTAATAAGTAATCCCATTGTCAAACAAGGGGAATAAATAATCTTTGTAAGTTTACTATTAATCATTTAACATTACAATGTATCCCAACAACTTATGCAACATTAAAAGTCTTAAGTATTATTAGCTTTTTATACCATTTATTCCACTTAACATGGAAAATGTCTATAATATCATTGTACTATAACAAATACTTTGGATAACAAATAAATAGTTAAAAGAATACAATAAAAAAATCAAAATAGCTTATTGACAAAAAAAAAATAATAATGTAACATAATTTTTAGCTTATTTATAAACTAATGAGAAAAAATAAGTGTATAAAATATGAGGTAAAAAAAAATTGATGGTGGATACCCAAAAATAGCCTGCCTGCTCTTTGGACTAGCTTCCAAAGAAGAGAGTCAAAATGCCCATTTTTTTCCCTCTAATTCCTTTCCTCTTCAACCCAGCTCTATTTCCACTCTCTTCTTCTGCTTAAACCTCTCCACTAGAATCAGAAACCAATTCTGTATGAAACCCCTTTTTTTTTTTTTGTCATTTTTCATGGTTTTGCTTCATCTTCAGTAGCACACAGCCCAGAATTTACTAAAGAAGAAACAGCAAAAAGGAAAAACAAAAGATGAGCACGGTGGATAAAATGTTGATAAAAGGAATCCGGAGTTTCGACCCGGAGAACAAAAACGTCATTACCTTCTTTAAACCCTTAACCCTAATCGTCGGCTCCAATGGCGCTGGCAAAACCGTAATTCCCCACTCCCTTTTTTAATCTATTGCTTCTTTATATAGCTTTCTTTTAATGGTTTTCCCTTTTTTTTCTTGGCGGGGGGGGTGGGGGGGGGGGGGTGGGGGGGGGGAGGGGGGGGGGGGGGGTGGGGGTGGGGGAGGGNGGGGGGGGGGGGTTGTGTGGTGTGGTGGTTTGCAGACAATTATCGAGTGCTTGAAGCTTTCTTGTACTGGGGAGTTGCCTCCAAATGCAAGGTCTGGTCATAGTTTCATTCATGATCCCAAGGTACCCATCTCCACTTTTTTTTTTTTCTTTTCAAAGGGTCATTTCGATATAAAAGCAAATAATATTTTTGAAGAATTAAAATTTTTAACTTTTGATGATTGCAAAATGCATGATTTGAATTTCCATAGGAACAAATGTGTTTCATTATGTGTTAAACTCTAGCCATTTACTCATCTTCAATTAAGTATTATTTTGCTTTTTTGAAACTTTTGAGGAAGTAAAATGTAAAAAGTGAATAAGCGAGTAGCAGAAGTAACAGTCAAACCAAGTATAAGTAAACTATGTGGTAGACTCGTTTTTGTTTTATAATTTCCAGAGTTGAAGGGATTATAGTAGGGCATATTTACTTTTACGTAGGTTGCAGGGGAGACGGAGACAAAGGGGCAAATTAAGCTGCGGTTCAAGACAGCAGCGGGAAAAGATGTGGTGTGTATAAGGTCATTCCAATTGACGCAGAAGGCGTCTAAGATGGAGTATAAAGCAATAGAGAGCGTGCTTCAAACAATAAATCCTCACACTGGAGAGGTGAAAGAGAACATTCTTTTGAGTGATCTTACTTGTTTTAAATAAATTCATTTTTATTGTCTTATCTTATTATAGTAAAGATTTCTAATATATATTAAGTTCTTACAACTAAATGCCCTTATGTTTTTGATGTAATATAAGGAGCACTGTTGCAGACTCATAATAACATAATGTCATGAATATCATCGTAATCCTAGTGAAACTTCATGTGTTCTACAAGAGCTTTGGAACATGGACTCTTTGAGCTCTTTGTTATAGATTACTATTCTGTCTTTGGGAAATTGACATGTGAGTTCCAGCCTAATTTTTTTTTAATTTTTAAATGAGGAGATTTTATTTTTTATTGCTATATGAGAAGCACATTTCTTTTGTCATTAGAATATGCATGATCAAAAGAATAACCTGTTTGATTAATTATCAATATCTGGGATGAGTTTAAATGGGCTCCTGATAATTATGAATAATGGTAAAACGCATTAATATATACATCCTTTTTTAATGCAAAGTTCTGTCATTATTTGGACATTATTGTTGTGTATCATGAAGGACTCGCGAGTGCATGGTTCCATTAACCTTGAGTGAGTTATGTGGTTGAGTGAAAAATAAATAACTTTGGCTCTGAGCTGGAGATCTTCATGGTTGGGTTAGTCGGAACATCAAAGGAATATTTTGGTGGTTACTGCATGAAGTTTTTCTTTTGAGTGAGTTAGCCTTTATTCAGAGTCTTGAGCGAATTCATGTTGCTTAGATACACTCCGCAAGAATTGTAGTGTGGTTGTATTTGCTACATTAGTATCAATCTTTATGTGGAGCTTGCATGATTTTGTATGAATCTAACACTGGTTGCACTTTTTAATCTTTCTTGTTTGTTTGTGGACTGCAGAAAGTTTGCCTCAGCTATAGATGTGCCGACATGGACCGAGAAATACCAGCTTTAATGGGTGTCTCAAAAGCTATTCTGGAAAATGTGATATTTGTACACCAAGATGAGGCCAATTGGCCTTTACAAGATCCTTCGACTTTAAAAAAGAAGTTTGATGATATCTTCTCTGCTACCAGGTATGCTGTTTTTTTTTTTTTCCCTTAAAATGCATTTCCTCCTTAATATTGAGATCAGTTGTGTACTACCTGCTACCTGTTGTTTGTGCAACTATGCTTTTTATCACTGTTTTTGGATTTTTTAGCATGTCTATTGTACAGAAACACCCTTCTGTCCCTATGTACTTGTATTGACAAATTCTTATCCCAAGTCACAAGCCAGGATTCAAAGATTTGCTTCTCTCATCTCTTGAATTCTCTTAATATACTTGTGCCCCCTAGAAAGTAAAAGTTTTATGAGTAATGCACATCTCTTTATAATGTTCGTCACCATGTGTTTTGCTGCTTTATGATTTGTTTGTATTGCTGAGTTGGCAGCAATATGGGTTCTTTGTTTGCATAAAATCATTTCTTTTATGTTTGGCTTTCTGCTGAAACTTGCCATTTAAGACTTCAATTCTAGATCTTTGAAAACATTCTATTTGATTTGAAGCATTTTGATGACGAAGGCACCGATTTTGGGCCAAAATTCTTTGATTTTTGTGCTTTTATTTTATTTTTCTGGGATGAGGGGGCAGGGTTGGGCTAGGTAGGAGTTGTTTGTGCTTCTTAGCAGGAGTTCCTTTTTGAAAAGCATGAACATTAGATTATTTCTGAGATTTCATCGTATTGTTTAGATTCTACTTGTTGTGCAACCAGCAGTACATTTGTTGGCTATTTGGCACATTTAAATTTTCAGAACCTTCTTTTTTTCCGGATAAATCCTTCTGTGCATGGTCTCTATTTTGGTTATATACTTATTTCATAAGTCTTCTCATTTTATTTTGTTGAAAGTTACAGTATCTATAAATAATGTTCGCCATACCAAAGAAAGGTTAGACTTGAATTATATGGATATTGGGCTCATTTTATGATATAGTCAATCTCCAGAATGGTTCAGAGAAAATCTTGCAATGCAAGAGTGACAGTGTTCCAGGAGCAAAAATGTTTACTAAGATGGTGACAAACAGTAATTTTCTCCTTGAGTTCTTTCTTGCAAGTTCAGAATTTTCATCAAACATGATGAGGCATTTAATACCAGTCTTGGTAGGATTGAATCAGAATTTTGATATTTAGGTATTTTTTGTGTTGTAGGATAGAGTGTTTATATATTAGAAATCTGGATATCATTTAATGTCTGTTACACCTGCTTGAGTTAATAAAGCATAGTGGATTTCCTTGAATGGTTTTTGTTTATTTATCTGAAGTACATTTACAGTTCCTCACAACAATTTCTAATTTGCTTACTTATCCACAAAATATAGATTTGTCTTGATTGTTTTAGGATATTCTTTAACACTTCTTCTAATGGCTGCCTGGAAACAGATATACAAAAGCCTTGGAGGTCATCAAAAAACTTCACAAGGATCAGGCTCAAGAGGTAAAGGCTTACAAGCTAAAACTGGAGCACTTGCAGACCTTGAAAGATGCTGCATATAAGGTGGATATAGTTTTTGTTTCTTTTTTTTTCACATTATTTTTAACTCAGTTTCTTCTTCTTCCTTCCATCCCATATGTGTTTATAATTTCTGTTCAGGCGGTGTAGTTCATTTCTCATTTTAAATAGCAAATTATATGTTCTCAAGGCCTACATCATGGCGTAAGCCATATAACATACTCATACTGTTTTCTATCATTGATCAAACGACTGATTGTGTTTTGCAAGTGTCTAATGACGCTGGTCAATTTTATTAACCAAAAGTGTATGGGTTGGAAGAACTCGTTTTTATTTTAGTGAAAAACACAGAGGATCTTTGTCCTTAAGTGATATAATCTACATATTCACACCATGACAAATCATCTTTTATGAAAAATTATAAGGAAATTATCAGTGCATTATTAGACTTTGATTTAAAATTAAGGTTCTCTCCTTTTCATGTTTAGATTAGGGTTTTATTGGTTGAGTTTATGAATACTTTAGTTTGCATGGTATTATTCAGATTTTGGATTGATTGAAATTGAAAGAGGATTTTCTCCATAGCTGTTATCTTTCTCCTTCTCCTTCTCCTTCTCCTTCACTCTTTTCCCTTCTAGAAACTAGAAGATTGATGTTTGTATATATGAAAATTATATCTGATATTCACTTTGTATCATTTCATTAGAAATTTGTTTCAAATTTTTTTGAAGGTTTAGATCTGTTTTAAAAGGTAATATTTGCAATTTTATGTTCGTTTTAATTCTAGCATGGGATTTGATGATAGAGTGATTTCAAAGCAGCATTTTGAATGAATTAAAATCATTGAAGAGTAATTTTGTCTGTTTATCCTCACGTTCTGCTGGTTTCATCTAATCCTATATAAAGGATTTGACCTTGATTGGGTTATTTTTTTTTTTTGGAGCATTTGTTGTTATAAGTTATAACTTATAAATCCAAACAAGGTTTTAAATTAGGGATGTAGCAGGGACAACAAACTTTAAATGTATCAAATCAAACAAACTTTAAATGTATCAAATCATTCAAGCATCATTTCCTCTGTTTAAATCATGTTTCTCCCTGTTTCATTTAATTCTAGTTGAAGTGTTTGAAGTTTTTACCATTTTCTTCTTTTAGATTTCTGTTTCTTTGCTTCTTTATTCTTATTCCCAATTTTTGTTTACATCCTTTAATAATCTGACCTTATTCCAGTAGTTACATCAATTTGTATGAGAGCAAGTTTGATCCTGGAAACTGTCAGTTCCTTTGGAGTTCAGAATAACTAGCTCTATCCTTGGGTGGAGAGACTTCTAGCTATCATGACTGATGGTAACATGAGTGATGAGAAAATCATTGCTAATCAATTTTGGTATGTTATTGTAGAAGGAAGTACCATTTGATGAGGTATTGTGAAGATTATCCTGTGAGTGTCTTTGCGATATTTTTTGGGATATTGTGGATGACTGAGAAAAGCAAAGTATGAGTCTACTTAGCATCCCTAATCCAAAATATCCTTTGCCATCAGTTATATTTTCTAGAACATTTGCAGGTGGTCATTTGGATACAATCTATATCTTCAGTTGAATAACTTTAATAGTTACAAAACTTTTAGGCAATCTGTCAGTTATAATTTCTCGAGACCTTTTTTTTATCTCATCTGTATGTAAGCCTCTTTGCCTATATTATTCACATATACTCGACTAATCTGTCCTTTTTATTTTTGTCTTGAAATAAACCATATGGAGGAGATGCATGATATTTGCTTTATTTTTGTACTTTATTAGAGCCATAGGCTGTACCGATACTCCAGACTTTGAGCTTTATGTGTTGATATCTTAGCAAATATTGTAGGCTAACCTCATGAAGTTCTTGGCAACTTATATTGCTATTGATGCCTTATTTTCTGCTGTTTCTGTAACTGAGTCCCCCGCTGCTTTGTCCTGTGGGTGTTGATATGCATGCATTGTGTCCATTCTCTTGAAGGCTATAATGAATCAAAAGTAAGAAGTCATTTCATTGGCTTTACTGTGTATGAACTGATGGTTTAATTTCTTGGTTTTTGCCTTAATCATGTTGATTTCTTATTTGATAATTTGATGACATTGGAACTTCATGCATGTTTGCTCATTGTTTTAGCATTCTAGTTTCTTTGTCTTTGTTTTAGATGTGGTGAAGCTAAACTTCTGTCCTTGTGAGACACAGAAACATACATTCATATTACACTTTCCCATTGTATTTCTAAGGCCTAGATTTTCCTTCTTAATGTGCCGTAAATGTGAAAAAAAAAAGAATATGCGTGGAAGTGGGTGAGTGTTTCTGAAGTTGGTAAGGTTAGCAAAGTCAAGGGGAAAAGTAGATACTGGAAATATGGCGCTAATCTGATATTTGATATGTTTACAGGGATCTAACCCATCTGTTTACAGTAGGGTTTGGGTTTATAATTACCCTAATATTGAACATCTTATGAACCTTAACTTAAAGGATTTTTCTTGATATGGTTCTTTATACAGCTTTGAGAAAGCATTGCTCAAGATCAAGAAAAAACTGAATCTTTGAAAAGCCAAATACAGGACTTGGAAAAAAAATTGATAACCTCGATGCTAAGATTCATAATGCTGAAGCAACATTGAAAGATCTGCGAAAGCTAATCTGATATTTGATATGTTTACAAGGATCTAACCCATCTGTTTACAGTAGGGTTTGGGTTTATAATTACCCTAACATTGAACATCTTATGAACCTTAACTTAAAGGATTTTTCTTGATATGGTTTGTTATACAGCTTCGAGAAAGCATTGCTCAAGATCAAGAAAAAACAGAATCTTTGAAAAGCCAAATACAGGACTTGGAAAAAAACATTGATAACCTGGATGCTAAGATTCATAATGCTGAAGCAACATTGAAAGATCTACGAAAGCTAGAGGACCAGAAATCAACTAAGACTGCTGAAAGGAGCACTTTGTTCAAGGAGCAGCAGAAACAATATGCAGCTCTTGCTGAGGAAAATGAAGGTTTGTCAATTCAATAACAGAAGCAGGATTCTTTACTTTTCTTTTTTTTTTTTTTCTGTGTGGGAGTTATGTAAATTCCGCATTTATGGAATCACTCTTGTAAATTTATATGTTTAAGCAGCAGATATTTTCCTGTGTTGTATTGTTAGATACTGATGAAGAATTGATGGAATGGAAAACCAAGTTTGATGAAAGGATCATGTTATTGGAAAATAAAATTCAGAAAATGGAGAGCAACCAGCAGGATTTGAACAATGAGAGTTCTGCTTACCGGAGGAAATTAGAGACATATATTGGGGAGATTGGCAAGCTTCAGAGGGATGCTGAGGTGATGCAAAAGGAACAGCACATCTTTTAAAGATTATAATCATAAGCTGTTCATTGTGTGAATTTGATTATGGTTAACTTTTTTACTTTTTCTTTCAGAATCTTGTGGTGTTGAAAGACGAAAGGGATTCCGCGATTCGAGGATTATATGTAAAGCTCAATTTAGGGTCTATTCCAAATAGCCCCTTCAGTGATGAAGTTGCTTTGAATCTCACAAATCAAATAGAAGTGAGGTTAATGGAGCTTGATAAAGATTTGGATGAGAAAAAGGTAGTTTTTGTGTTGTTATGAAGTAATGCATCTTCCCTCTGCCTAGATGTGTGCAGTTGTTATTGTTACCCAATTACTGGAGATCAAATTATGTATAACATGATATAATTTTCATTGATGTACTTCGGAAATTGAGATTATTTTCACCAATACCAAAATGGCTTCATTTCAAATGGTCTTACTTCTAAGTATTACTTACTGTAATTTCAGAAATCAAATGAAATGAAACTAAAGAGTGCATGGGATTGCTACATGGGTGCAAATGACCGTTGGAACAGTACTGAGGCTCAGAAGAAGGCTAAATTAGAAATCAAGGTCTGTCTCTGAGAATGCATGCTATGTAACTTTCCAACTTCCCTGGTTCTCATATTTAACATGTGATAAGCTTCAGAGTTCTATTTTGAAACGTTTGGAAGAGAAGAAAATTGATCGTGATTCACTTGAACTTCAAATTTCTGATGTCAATCTTTCTCGCATTGATGAAAGAGAAAAGAACATGGTGAGTATGGCCTTGCTTTGGATTCAAAAACCTCATCGTAGTGAATATTTATCAGCCATATGAAAAGTAACGATTCTCTTAATTTTGCTGTTGGCAGCAAATTGAGATTGACAGAAAGAAAAAACAACTTGATGAACGGAACTTTGATGCAAACATACGTCAAAAGCAGCATGAGGTATATGACATAGATCAAAAGATTAAGGTTCTTAATCGTGAGAGAGACATCATTGCTGGCGATGCTGAGGACAGAACACTACTATCTATAAAGAAGAGTGAATTGGAGAATAAGAAGAAACAACACAAAAAGATGTAAATCTGCTTTACCTTTCATAAGCCTCATTCTAAGTTGATTTTTGGTCTATTCCTTTGTCATGTTGAAACTAATGGCTTTATTTTTGTTTACTTTTTCCAGAATTGATGAGTACAAGGACAGGATAAGAGGAGTGCTAAAAGGGAGGGTTCCTACTGACAAAGATTTGAAAAGGGAAATTACCAAAGCTTTAAGGTTGGTTGAACAAAAGCACTTCTTAATTCATTCTGTACCAAACTATCGTGAAGGAAAATCTTTGAGGGTGTTGGTATTGGTGATGATTGAGAGTGATAAGGGTGATGATCGAGAGTGATAAGTGTAATGATGATTGATCTTTTCGTGATGGGATCAGTTAGTGTCACCTTGGTAACTCTACATGGTAGTGATTTTACATCACCGAGCTCAGTTGTGTCATCATTCAATGGGATGATTCCATCCACTTCCATTATTTCAATGATGTTGGATTGCCCATTTGATGGTGAATTTTAGACAAATTTCCCTGATATATTAATATATATACATATTGTATATTTTATTATAAATAAATGAATAGGGTAAAATTTTGACATTAAAAGCAATTGAACATTGGATTATGAAAAATTCTTAATTTAGTATAAAATACCTTAGGGTAAAAAAATTTTCTAAAATTTCATGCAAAGTCAACATGGATATTGAATATAGAAATACTTGTATTGATGTAAATATATAATTATATGCTCCTAGGTTATATACAGATATATGCACACATGATATCCTTTACATTATAGGTGATTATGTTATTAAAGAAGTGAAGCACTCTTTTTACCGTAATATTCTAATATTAAAATTTTGTTCGAAATGAGGTTCTACAAAGTCACCAGTGATCTTATATTGATGATGTAAGATCACTGTACATCAAGAATAATCCTCCATCATAGAGGGTGATAGATACTAAATGCTTCTTCGATGTAACTCTGTCCTTGAAAATTTAATTATTTATATCACAACTTGGAAGTGTGATTGCACACTTGAAGTATGGTGTAAGTTGTTTAAAAATGTATTAAATATTTTTTATTATTAAAATACCAATTAAAAATTCTATGATATAACATTTTTCAATTTTGGTTTCATAATAAAACTGCTGAAATATCCAGCAACCTTATATATTTGGTCAAAATTGTTTCACAATTGTAATTGTTTGATTACATTACCCTTATGTTTTAATTAGAAGAATTTCTTCTATGCCTTCTTCTTTTCAACTCTGATTAAACATAAAATTCATTTGCGTCATCTCTTTAGAAAGGGAAAAATACCAATCAAAATCTGTTTTAACATTTAATTTTCTGTAGAATACCAGACATTTAATTCATCATATAGTGACAATTTGCAAACATATGTGGTGATATTTGTGATTGTTGATGTTCCTTGGGAAATTTGGCATCCATATGTTCTGCAATCGTTCTAATTTAGTTTCTTTCCTTTTGGTTTGTTTTTGACACTAACTGTTTTTAATTCTTCAAGTTCTCCTTATATGATTTATCCTTCCGCATCATATTCATGGGTGTCTGTAAATTTTGCTTTTTCATACTTTCATATATTTGTAGGTGATTCAATTTGAGCTATTCTTATTTCAGGTCTCTTCAAATGGAGTTTGATGAATTGAGCACAAAATCCAGTGAAGCTGAGAAGGAAGTAAATATGTTACAGATGAAAATAGAAGAAATTAATAATAACTTATCCAAACATCACAAGGATATGGACTGTAAGTAGCACTCATGGCTTTTATTTACATAGTTATCTAGTGTTTAATGATATCAATTTTCTTGTTCTAATTTTGTTCTGTAAGGTTGTTACTACGGCGCAGATTTAGCATTCATGTAAAAGCATGTTAAATCTGATTCGTAATTTAGAGTTTCAAGAAATTGAGATTTGATTTCAAAAGAAAGCTGGAATTGAGGGGAAACGATTGCTGGTTAGCATCAAAATACAATGTAACAAGTTTACGAGTATCATTCCTATGCTATGATCAGCATATAATGTGCTATAGCAGTTTAGAGAGGAGAATGAAGGAGGAAACATTTCAATCACTCAATAACAAGTTTGCAATGATACTCAAATAATTAAGATCCTTAGCAAAAAATCAAGTCTACTGAGTTTGGCAATAGAAAGAAATATAATAAGCAAAACCAAATTTGTCCTACTTGGACTTGGATGTTTAAAATCTTTATACATAGGAACAACACCTAAATTCGTTAAGCTAAAGGCCATACAAAAGGGCAAATAACTTCACCAAACACGATAAAACCCAAGGGATAATGACTGAGGTCCATTCCTGCAACACAGAAATTAAAGAGTACCTTTGAACACATAAAATTTAATTATCTTGATAAATACTATACCAGTGACTTACTAACTACCAAAGACACCTTCCCCAGACCGGAAGGACTTCTTTACGGATGAAGTGTCCATGACCTTAGCCTTTGACTTTGAAAGAGCACACAATTTATATAACTACCTATCAATGTGAGATCGCAAGGTTGTCTACTCATACTACATTTTTTTGTGTGTTCTTTTATGTCATTTAAATTCAGCAAGGAAGAGATTTCTTGAAGCCAGACTAAATTCTTTAGATCAACAATCTTTTACCATTGATTCCTATCCCAACTTCTTGGAGACTGCTAAGGAGAAAAAAGATATCCATAAAAGGTTCTTGCTCTTGACTTTGGAAACAATATTTTGTCATTTGTCAAATTTGTGACATGCTAGTAATTATCTGGATCATTGCCTGCAGCAAATTCAACATTGCGGATGGCATGAGGCAAATGTTTGATCCATTTGAAAGAGTTGCCCGTGCTCATCATATTTGCCCGTGCTGTGAGCGCCCTTTTTCTGCTGAAGAGGAAGATGAATTTGTTAAGAAGGTTGTGATATTTTTTGTATAGGTTTCCCAAAAGCTTATCATTAATCTTTTCTTTAATATATTTATTGATCCACTTAAAATTGTCTGCATGCTTTATGTGATTTTCCCTGATATTTATATTTAACTTTGGTGTCTATAGATTAGTCAGCATAAAGTTCCTTTAACTTTTTCTAAATTGTGTTGTATTTTCTTCTAAATCACAGCAAAGAGTCAAGGCAGCAAGTTCGGCTGAACATATGAAAGTGTTGGCAATGGAATCGTCAAATGCTGAGTCTCATTTTCAGCAGTTGGACAACCTTCGCATGGTTTATGAGGAATATGTTAAAATTGGAAAGGAGACAATTCCTCTTGCTGAGAAAACTTTGCACAAGCTTACTGAAGAGCTGGATCAAAAGTCTCAGGCCCATTATGATGTATGTATCTGTTCACTAGATATGACTTTAGTTATGTGAGTAATGCTATGATTTATTGTTAAAGATAAAAAAAAGGAAAATCACATTTTGTGGCATCACTTCTCTCATGGTTCTATATCACATTCTCTGTTTAGCCAGCATTTTATGGAAGGGTGAAGTAGTCCTATGTATGTGATTAATGCTGATGTGGCTTATGGGTTTTCCACTTTCTTTTTGTTGCTTACATGTTGCATGCAAAAACATGTTTCAAGCAGGAAACAGAAAACAGAAAAACTCCTTAGTAACTAATTGCCCATTTTAAATGGTTGTGGCAAACTAATTAGTAAATGCTTACTTTGAGCATATGATCAGTGGTCATACTAGTGCCTTTAACTTCAAGTCTTTTTGAGGTCTGTATGTATTCAAGAAAATGGCTTACATGAGACTATTTTCCTCACTTTCCTGTATTTGTGCATCATGAAAAATAAATTAATGGAAAATTATTCTTTTAGGATTGGAAAATCTATTTTCAATTATTAAAAATAACTTGCCATCTTGGAATGAAGACTATACATCATTTTATGTTAGTCTTTGTTGTTATTGGAAGTTGCTAATTCACTTACCGACAACCTAAGGGGAACAAGATGGGATGAGATGATGTAAGTCAACACAATAAAAGTTGGCACAATTGCCTCTAGAAGGGAAGATATTTATTTCATCCCTGCCAAAAGTAGTTCAGATGAGGCTTTGAAAATTGACCTTTCAATATAGAAGAATATTCTTGTTTCATCTTTGGCACTGTTTTTTCCTTTCTATCTTTCCTAAGTTTCAGTCTATGTGTATAACTTGTCAATACAAAGTGCCAAAGAAGCAATTAATGAATTTTGATTTCTTAACTCTGCATTTAAAAATAATTTCTGATAAGGTATTATAGTATAACATTTTTAACAAAAAAAGAGTGAGAAAAGAATGTTTCATGATGATTATTTAGTTTTGACAATGCATTATTTTTGTTATTGCTGCTATTAGGTGTTTGGTGTTTTAGCCCAAGTAAAGACCGATAAGGATTCAATTGAGACCTTGGTAGAGCCTATTGAAACTGCTGACAGGATCTTCCAAGAAATTCAAAGTTTGCAAGCACAAGTTGAAGGTTTGGAATATAAGTTTGATTTTAGAGGGCAAGGCACCAGAACTATGGAAGAGATCCAATTGGAGCTAAACGGTTTGCAAAGCACCAGGTAACAACCATTGTCTTTTCTAACCTAACCTTGTGATAAGTATTTTAGTTTCAAAGTTTATTCTATAGGCAATATATTTTTATTGACTTCTTATCGGTATTTAGCAATTCTCATTTATCAGCTCATTCTTTTATTCTGATTATTTCAGTTTATATTCTTTTTCCCACTTCCATTTCCCTTTTTTCTTGTCTTATCCTTCTCTTTTGCAACCAGGGATGTTTTACATAATGAAGTGGAGAAGTTAAGGGATGAGCAGATATTCATGGAAAAGGATTTGTCAAGCATTCAACTGCGGTGGCATGATATAAGGGAGAAAAAGGTTGAGGTGGCTAACACATTGCGTGATTTCAAAAAGGCGGAAGAAGAGTTAGAGCACTTGGCTGAGGAGAAAAGTCAACTTGATCTTGAGGAGAAGGTTGATAATCTCTCAAGACATTTAGCTGATGTTACTTAACTTGGAATTAGTATCTTGTGCTAGTATATATATGTTTTTTCTTGCTGTCGATATTTGCTTAGTGTTGCAATAATATATTAGGGCACATAGGTATATCAATCTTTCTCTCTGATTACTATTTTACTATTTTGAGCTTGGATGAGATCATTTTTCCTACAAAACTCAAAATCCTATGTGTATTGTGCTTAGGATTTCTTCTTACTGTTATAATGTAGCTTGAGTATGTTAAATCGCCTGTTCTACCAGTGAACATATTTGAATCTATAGTTTCAGTTAGAACCTCCAAATTTTTAATATGCTGACAGTTTCAAATTATACCATCGATGGAAATAAAGACAACTGTATTTGGAATCAGTTTCATTTAAATTCCATTAGTGTAGAGATTTTGGTTGAAGCTCTTGGCCATCATAACAGAAGGTCTAGGAACTTCAGATCAAACCATTCTGTGGGGTTTAGAAGCTGATATTGCTGTGTGTGCACATAGCCTCTGCAATCAGGTTCCAACGGATTATATCTTCACTGATGCCATGCTAATGTAGGTATTTGAGAGCTGTGTGAGCTTATTTCTGTAGGTAATCTTTAGGGTTGGATTCAGTAAGGGTGCTCATGTTTTGTCTCTGACTACTTGAAAGTAGATTTTCATCATGGACAGGAAATTTGTGAATATTATTTTATAAAAAATTGCAATTCTATTTAGTTTCAAGCTTTCTTCTCTATATCCCACTTGCTAATCTTCATTTGCTTCATTCTGGCCTTACATTTAGGTGAAGTATTGGTTATTCTGCATGAATACAAGGTAGGTAGGTGAGTAAGAAATAGAGTGGATTCAAGCTTTGTCTCTCAAATTAGTAGCTATAATACTTCTTGCTGTGATAACTGGTCCTGTAAAGTATCAATTCTGAACTTAAAAATATGGTAGCAGTGATGGCAAAATATGTGTAGTTTGATCCATCTGTTACTACCTTGAACTTTTGGGACTTCTCTCTCCTTGGCAGTGGGTGGGCTGGCAGCAAATTTTGTTTCTCTAGTAAATCATCATTATAGTTTTATTTTCCATTTCAATGAATTCTGTCAAGTAAATGTTTCTCTGGATTGATTCTGGAAATAATTTGACCTAAAAATTTACCTGTATTTTTCTTTGGAAAACTGTATTTGATAACAAAGACTTTGTGCTATTAAGTTGCTAATGGCATTTATGTTCAAACTTTCTATTTTCTTTTAAACTCTCATATGTTTCTTGGAAATTTCAGCATTTAGCAGAGGCTCTCAGCTCTTTATTCAAGGAGAAAGAAAGATTACTGAAAGACTATGAATGTTTGAAAGTAAAACTCACTCAGGAATATGAGCAGCAGGATAAAAGTAGAAGTGCATACCAACACGAAGCTGAGGCACTATCTCAAATTAATAATAAGATTAAAGGGTATGTTTCTTAACCATGGACTTAAAGCTTGCTCCTACATGCCATTGAATTTGAATCGAGTTTTCTTCCACCAGGTATTATAATTTAAATAAAGGGGAGAAGTTAAAGGAACTGCTAGAACAGCAGTCTGTGATGGAATCTCAACTTCTTAGCTGTGATGCTAGAAAACAGGAAATTTCAGCTGAGCTAAACAAAAGTAAAGACTTGATGCGGAATCAAGACCAATTAAGACGTAATATTGAGGATAACTTGAATTACAGGAAAACAAAAGCTGAAGTAGATAAACTTACCCGTGAAATTGATTTACTGCAAGAGAGAGCATTGGAGATTGGTGGTATTTCCAAATTTGAAGGTGAATTGCGAAAAATCTCAGAAGAAAGGGAGAGACTTCTTTCAGAGGTATGTATGATTCTTACTAGCATTCTTCTGTGTTAACCTTTTCAATTAAGTGCATTCTGAGATAGCTTTTCATCTTAGGATAGCATGCCATCAATTTTGTCTTGTTGAATTGATAGGTACCTCCAGTTCTTTATTGTATTCATTCAATAAGTGTGGGAGAGTGGTAGTGGATTTACTATTCTGGGTTTCATTTATCATGTCTTTTCTTGTCATTCTTAACTTCTTATAACTTTAAATTTTATTTCAACTTGATTTTTTGATAGCTTTCCTTTTTGCTTTCTGACCTGTCAATCCATCATAAGTTTGTAGCATAATGAGGAAAATAATGTTTCCAAGTTTGACTGTAAAGACTATGACATACTATGCTTAACTAACTTGGAAGATTCTGAGAGTACAATAGTTGAGAAAGTGATTGTGGAGCTGTTCTAGCCCGTGTCACGGTCCATACCAACCATTGTGAGGTATTATCCGTTTTGGCCGATTGGCTTCACGGTTTTGTCCCACAAAAGGTCCCTCACAAGTGTAAATCCTTATATGCCCCAGTATCACTCTAGTACATAGCAGATGTGGGGTTCATGGCTCCCTTCTCTAGGACCATGACATCCTCGCTTACTCCTCGCTGGAAGTTTCTCTCGAATAAATGACCGTGGCTCTACCAGTTGGGAGTATTATCTCGACGATATGGGATTCACGTCCATGCAAGGACAGTGACATCCTGCCAAACATTCCCCAACTAAATTCTTATGATGATTGGTGCATACAACAAAGATGTCAAGGAAAATTAGCATTAAATTCCAATAAATTTGGACCTGTGATCTTTATTTGATGTTAGACTGGTTTAATATCATATTTTAGCTGTAATAAAAATTATTGGTCATATTATTTTGTTTCTTTAAGACTGTTATTATTTTTTTGCTCTCAATTTTATGCATCAAGGATATTCTGATAATGTCTAGATTTGCATAAAATTTCATATGTCGGGTCTAACAGTTTTTAAGTTATCCTTATGTTATCATCTTTATATTTATGAGTTACAAGTTGCTTTGAGCTGATTTTGGCACTTTCCTACATCGGATCTCAGTTCTTGCAGCAATAGGATTTTGCTACAGTTCTATAAATAAGCATGCAACTTGTTTTAGTTAATAGAGACCTATTGTTGGATTGCAACAAGTTGTCCTCTTGCAAAACAAATCAACCTTAGGTTTGACTGATATGGAAGCTTAGGTGTGAATCTAAGGACTTTCCTTAGGATCCTACTCCTCTCGAATTTGTTTTTCAACTGGGGAGGTCAAGTTTATGGACTGATGAGGTGCCCCTTTATTAAAGTTGAGATTTATGGCTCCATACATACCACATTGTCAAACTACATTTGCAATTTAACTTTAGTCATTCCTATTAGTTAATAGGAATTTCTTATTCTCCATTTTTTTTCTTTCACTTCTGCCTTTTCATTAATTCGTTTTTTTTTTAATTGTTATGAAATCTCCATTCATGCTTAGGTGTTGCTTAATGTTTTAACTATGCCAAAAACTAAAAATGAAATTAAATGAATCAAAAAACGGACAAATCTAGAAACAGTAGTTTTAGTTTTCATTGTCTCTACCCATCTGCAAATTGAAATAAAAATGCTGTAAGCACAATTTTCTTATCTCTCCTTGACTCAGTCTCCCCTCACTCTTTCACAACCAAACTTTGAAGGTGACTGTCAGCTTCTGCTTTCAAGTTCAAGCCAAAAATTTTGCTTGTAGTTGTTCATAAAGTTGTGGCGGAGATCAATAGGTGCTGATGAGTCAAGATCCCATCTACAAATTTCTTTGGTGCTGTACCTTATGAGTTGTGATCAACCCTTGCTTTGATTTTAAAAATTACATGACCACAACTTTAACTATTAAAAGAGAGGGGTTGAGAGCTTGATCTGCAAAGTTAGGGATTTGGCTTCATCAAATACAAAAAGAGAATAGAAAGAGAAAAAACAAAGATGCTTGAAACAGGGGAAGAAAAGCATTTAACAGTGTGAAAATATTCGTTCTCTTATGTCTGATGATGTGGCATGTTCATCAATCCATAAATTGGACCTCTCAAGTTGAAAAGCATATTGTAAAAGAGCCAATACTCCTTCCTTATTCATCTTCTTTATTCTGCTTTTTGCAATTTTAAGAGTTCATACTACTATAGATTACTCAAGTTATTTCATTCTATTGCAATAAAACATCTAATTGCTTACTTTAATAAACTGCAATCCTACCTACATATGTTCACCTGCAAATGTCAACCCAAAATTTTTGAACGCAGTTCATGGGTTCGGTTCAGAGAACCTAGATAGCACCCAAATCATTGGTTAAATTCCTAATTTTTCCTTCTAATTTTTTGCCCATTCCCAGTAACCTTTGAAAGTACAACCTGTTGGTGTAAATGGAGTTTATATGGAATTCAAGGAACTGGCAAAATTGACTTCAAGACGAGCTTTTTTAATAGACGCTATCTTTAAGACTTATTTCATCTCCGCCATTCGGTATGCAAGAGGAAATAATGCGAATAGCCTTAGGGATACAATGAAATCAACGTCTAACTTCATCTTGCACTTTATGAGAGTAGACCGCTAGATACATCCGAGTGTTTGCCAAGTTATTCGATTTTAGAGCTTACTTTCTACAGCAAGTAAATTATAAGGAATTTGGACGTTTTTGTAGTTGATGGAACTTAAGTGTTTATATTAATTTTCAAAACACTACACTTCTCTTGCTCTTGATTTTTACTCTTATTTTGTATTTGTTTTTGATGTGTCAAAATAGTTGGCAACAAGTCCTTTACAAAGGCTTGCAAGTATCCCTTTTTCAAGGACACAACCCTTTAATTAAGGCACCACTTTGTATAAAAGACATATTTACATTTTGCAAGACATAACTTTTGGATAAAGATCTTGTTTCAATAATCACCTTATGAAAAGGCAATCATTCATTGTATAAAACATAATCTTTGAGCTATAATTTGAATGATAACTTTTCATATTAAACTTTTTAGCTGTGGTGTTTTTTCAATTTGTCTGATAACCTTTGGATGTCATTTTACTAAAAGACATAACAATTCACATGAAAAACCTACCTATAATCCAATAGTCATACTATGTTTCTTCATGTGACATAACTTTTGAGTTAAGGTAGTTTTTCATTATGTGACATAACTTTTGAGGTTAAAAATACACCAACATAACCTTGGGAAGCCTAAAACCCCTGTTGTTCTAGGTTGATTATTATGGAGAATAATACCTTTGTAGCCCTCAAAAATACTAGTTATGAGCTTCCTATCTCACTTGCTAGGGTCATACTCAGATATCATACCTACAAATAAATGAAACAAAAGAGGATGTCCAATTGAGAAATTAGATATGATCTCATCCCATAAATAATTAATTATTGAGATGACATTTTAGTTTTCTTTTCTACTTCTACAGCCGTGACTTAAATAATGTCTACTACTTCCATCAAGAACAGATGAAGTTCAATAATTGGGATGTATAAACATGTTTGCCCTAGTATGGTCAAGATTAGCACCACGGCACTAAATGGTAAAAGTACCTCACTCCCCATTTGGTGAGGCATCTTTATTGATGGTAAGAGGCACCTAAGAGGTGTACCTAACTCAATGTTTCTTTGTTTTCTGCAATTGCAATTTCTTTTTTTTCTTTTGAGTTGTATCTTGACTTGATGAAAAGAGACAATAACCATGTGTCTCTAAAAGAATTAAGAAAGGGTTACTGTTGCCTATTTGTAACTTTTCTATGATAAGGCTTGAGCTATGAAATAAATTAGACAATGGAATGGACTCATGGAGTGAACCTTTTAAATTTATGAATCAAAATTATATATCTTTAAGTTTATTGGATAAAAACTTAAACACATCTTCTAAAAGTTTGTTAACTAAAATTGTTAGTAGTATGTGCATCCATACACATTGGCAAACATGCATACTTCACTTGGTTGAGTGCTTTTGGAACCCTTTTTGCCTCTGGCAATGCAAGAGTACTAGTGCTGTGGGGGGAGTTTTCCTTGGTAAACAAGATGGGAGAATTTACACTTTAAAAAGCTTAATCATCACTTCTTTAAATTTAGAAACTTTGACTGTACATGTTCAGCTTCTCCAATTCTTTGCCCTTTTCACATTAAGCCTTTGTTTAAAGGCGTTCGTCTTTATCTGTCTGGGAGTTTTCAGATGCTTCTCTTTCACCACAGATCAACAGGTGCCGAGGAACAATGTCTGTTTACCAGAGTAATATTTCAAAGAATAAAGCTGAACTTAAACAAGCACAATACAAGGACATTGACAAGCGGTACTTTGATCAGCTAATCCAGCTTAAGGTGGCAATTATTTTAATATAATGCAGATTTAACCTTTATCACTTGTTATATTATGTTGTTAACTTGAATGATTTGTTACAGACAACTGAGATGGCAAACAAGGACCTGGACAGATATTACAATGCACTTGACAAGTATGCTATTTGCATAATTTTCAAGTTGTCTTTATAATTACATGGCCAAGTTAAAATTTAAATTTTGAATTCTTTCCCAATATGTTCAAGAATGGTTCCTTTATATGCTAGCTGGTAATAATTTGATAAGTGTAGATTATAAAAGCTGTTCTGATTAGAAGAGTGAAATTTTAGGTAAATTTCATGAGTTTGTTTAGACAGACACTTTACTCTAAGTAATAACTTCCCTAAAAACTTAAAGAAAAAAGGAAAAAGGAAGAAAAGAGGAGAGCGAGTTGAGAAAGCATATGCAAGGAGGTAAGTCCGAACTTAAAAATAAATAAAATAAAATAATGAAAAAAAGTCAGTATTAAAGAGTGAGCCACAATCTAATGTTTTATGTTAGGTGTGAAGAGTTTTATTGTCTGTTTTACTGAATATTCTAATTAATTGTTGCTTTCACTTGAGACTGGTTGTTATTTCCTATTATATTTGTATTAGTGTCTTTCAAGTTTATCTACTTTTCGGCTTCTTTCTATCTAATTTCATTAACCAGATTTTAGTATGAATGATTGCATGTTTCTAATTGGATCTTTTTGCAATAAAGTTAATGGACCACTGCTTCAAATTGGTATCACTTGAAAAACACACACACACACTCTCATACATACATGGTATTGTATTTAGTTGAACAGCATTTACTGAGTTATCTGCCGGGGGTTTTGGCACCTCATATTTGTCCCTTTTTTGTTTATGTTTCATACTTTCTTATTCATTTTCCCCCTCAAAATATTTAAGGCTTTCTTTTGATATAATTAAACCTACTGGGACGTGTCCTTCAGCTCTTGTGGCAACCAAAATCATTTTTTTAATCCCCTTTCAATCAGAAATAGCAAGTTGGTGGTAGTCACCCATGGCTACATTGGAAGTCAAACCTGTCACTAATATTTCATTGTATTTAATGATTTTGCACTGCATTGGAATTGTCGATTTAGCGACTATATTTTGAATCACCATGAATCTTTCCCTCTCTCTAAGAGTTAAGTGATTTTTTTAAAAGATTACTACATAGGAGTCAGTTGCCTATTAACTTGGTTATTGATACCAATAAATTAATTGTGTTTTCTTTTTCTTGTTTATAGAGCACTCATGCGCTTCCATTCGATGAAAATGGAGGAAATAAACAAAATTATAAGAGAGTTGTGGCAGCAAACATACAGAGGACAGGATATAGATTATATTAGTATTCATTCAGATTCTGAAGGTGCTGGAACTCGCTCTTATAGCTACAAGGTAGAGGACCTTTTAATTATTTATTGCTTTTTGCTTTTTTATTTTCTTTTTTGAACTGCAATATGTCATTATCTTTTTCCCCTTGCATCCAAAATAGGTTGTCATGCAAACTGGTGATGCTGAGCTTGAAATGAGAGGACGATGTAGTGCTGGTCAGAAGGTGAGTGATCATTGGATGAGAGAAAATAAGTTGGAGGAAGTGGTAATGCATGAACTACTACCTTATCTACCGTCATTGAGGAAATGAAACAACATGGTAGTTATTGTTTGTTTCAGGTCCTTGCTTCCCTTATCATACGGTTGGCTTTAGCTGAGACATTTTGCCTAAACTGTGGTATCTTGGCACTAGATGAACCAACCACAAATTTGGATGGCCCAAATGCTGAGAGTCTCGCAGCAGCTCTCCTTAGGTATGAGCACCTTCATCTTTCCTTCTCATATTTTTCGGTTACATAGTGGCTTTAATAGTTACTGATCATTCCCTCCCCCTTTGTCCAGAATTATGGAGGACAGAAAGGGCCAGGAGAATTTTCAGCTGATTGTAATTACTCATGATGAACGATTTGCTCAACTGATTGGTCAACGGCAACATGCAGAGAGATATTATCGGGTCACAAAAGATGATCAGTAAGGCTTATCTTTTTCTCTCTGAAGTTTTCCACTCTTTTTTTTTTATGTAGTTTGTCTGATTTATACAGTCTTTTCTGGCCCTCTTTTCTCAGTCAGCATAGTATAATTGAAGCCCAGGAGATATTTGATTGAATTTTGGAACTTCGTACTCAAGTGCCTTTCATCGAGATGAAGCAATATATGTGACCAATGCTGCTCTTAAAATATAAGCTAGAGGTTGGTTTGTTATATGTAAGCTTGTACAGCAAATAAAAACAGTGATCTGTTGTCCTTCTGGTCATATAGGTTGTAATTTTGGTTCTCACCATGGATTTAAAAAAAAGCATGCTTTGAACTTAGTAGCAGTAGCACAATGCAGGATCAAAAGGAGAGGGAATTGTAACAAAATTGTGAGCTATCAACGGGATATTGTGAAGATGTAAAAATGTTGCTGTGCTATTTTCATAATATGTTATTATTAATCAACAAATGAAATTGAATGCTTTAATATTAGGAGTCTATATAGCTATATGTAACATTTTCTAGGGATACGTAAGGCCTTTAAATCTAATTTTTGTGAAGTCGGTATCGCTCGCAACAGAAAAGTTGAAAGAAGCCTTTTTCTTCATCATTAGTTTCTGAATTTGATAGAGACCCTTGAAGACGGTGACTTGAATTTCAGTTGGTACCTGCTGTACCAAGATGTCTAAAATCTCAATATGGGAAGTCTGAATGTTATATAACCCAAACTCAAACTACTGATATGAAGAAATGTGCAGTCGGATTAAGCTGAGATATCCAGACCATTATACTTAAGAAATATCTTACTCTATTAATGCTAGGAATAGAATGTTGTCAACCTCTGAAAAGGCAACCGCAAATTCCATATAGCTTTTTCTTTTCTTTGTTTTTTTCAAGAATCGACGACCACGAATTTCGTTTACCAATTATAAACTCGCATTTCACGTTTATTGGTAAATAAAACCCCAAACACTCCGGCAACAAAAAAGAATATAATAAAATTGGTACATAACTTTATGCAAACCCTTATAAGATAGGGTTTAGGTGAAAACTTAAAAAGCATATGAAAATGACCACTAACCTCTCAGACAAGGAAAACCATGGATGGAAGCATTTGGCTTCATTTTCTTTTCCCTTGTCTTTTTCCTTCTTTTTTCCACTCATTAGACATCAACAGAGGCACCTTCCCAAAGACAGATGCTGATTATAACAGCAATACCAATGATTACTATTCAGACCTAATCCTTGTACTTCATTTCGGACATCTTGAAGCCAGGCATGTCAAAGGAGGATGCAAACTTCTCAACATCAGCCTTGAGCTCTTCAATCTCCTTGTTGTTCACCAAACCTTTGTTGAAGTCCTTCAAGAGCTTTCCATACTGCTTTTGGATGTTCAAGGTGATGGTCACAGCTTGGTGGAGGAACTCTCCTATTTGTTCAAAGTCCTTCTCAAGCAAACCTCTTGAAGTCATGGCAGGGGTACCTGTCAAACACCAACTTGCATTCAACTGTTGGCACCAAAAAAACTAGGGCCATTTCTAATAAAAGTTTGACCAAACTTGTAAGAGTTATGTCATCTCTCACTACCAAAGGATTACAGTGCAGATATACACAAAAACCAATAGACATACAAGAGAAAATCCAAAGAAAACAACTTCTAATATAAACTGTTTCTAAATAATACTGATGGACAAGATAAATTAGGTGTCAGTAATTCCAAGCCATTTTTCTGGTAAAAGTCATTTTTAACAAACAAACATTGTGGCAGCCTTGATTTCACTTAAATAAACCTCTAGAAGATATGATCCAAAGTTATGCAGCAGCTCTTACCAATTCGCACTCCTCCAGGGGCCAAGGCACTGCTGTCACCAAATACAGCATTCTTGTTGACAGTGATGTTGCACAGGTCACAAAGCTTCTCAACCTTGTTGCCTGCAAGAAGAATGACAAAAAGATCAGAATTAAATCAAAGACATATCAATCCATAACTTCAGACCAAGTAATTCCACTGACTTACCAGTCAATCCAAGAGGTCGCAGATCCCAAAGAACAAGGTGGTTCTCAGTTCCCCCAGTTACAAGCTTGTATCCCTTGCTCATCAGGTAGTTTCCAAGGGCAACTGCATTGGCCTTAACTTGTTTAGCATAAGCCTTAAACCCAGGTGCCATGGCTTGTTTTAGGGCAACAGCAAGAGCACCAATTTGGTGATTGTGGGGACCACCCTGAAGGGATGGGAAAACTGCAAAGTTGATCTTGTCTTCAAAGTCATACACGGCATCTTCTGGCTGGCCCTTCTTTGGTGGTTTTGGTCCCTTGCGGTAGAAGATCATACCAGCCCTAGGACCCCTCAAGCTCTTGTGGGTGGTGGTTGTGACTATGTCACAGAACTCAAAGGGGTTTGCTGCCTCCTACTCCAACAATAAAACCAGTAAGAATTAAGATATGAAATTTTAATTCAATAATCCTTGAGAAGAAAAGAAAAAAGACAGTCCTACATTCCAGAGCTACTACATCAAGGAATTTAATAATAATGAAATATACAATCGGACAAACTTTAAACATGAAATTTTGTAATTCTGCATATCTAACCAACTTCATATTGAAACAAAGATTGAGAGACATATTTTACATTTTAAAAGAAAACTTTGGAAAAGTACCTAATAAAATAAACTATCGGGAAGTCATCTTTAGATCCACTCACATTTTCATTCCCCATCCCCATTATTTTAGCCAAAAGATTCAATAGAGACCTAGCTACACTTAGACTCCCCAAATCTGATTCATATTTAATGAAAACACATTTCATTCATAAAATCCATTCCAACATTTGATCTCCAAGACAACATAAAAGTGTCGGCCAAATACAAGAGAAGAGTATTAAGTTGAACTCATTTTCTCCATTTCAGACCTAAAAATGGTACTGTATATGCATTAAAAGACAGAAAATGAGTGCATATTTTGCACCTAGAAATCATTTTACAGACTATGACTATAATGCAAATGACCCACAAAAAATTAAAACAAAGCTAGCAACAATACAATGTCACATCAAAATGATCTAATAAGAAAAAACTTTAAAACCCAAATCAAGAATAGGAAAAAGTCATGCTAAATCCCACAAACCCCAGATCCAATCCATAAAAATTATAATATCATACAAACAATTGAAATCCCAAGTAAAACTCAGATCTAACACCACCATCCAATAACATGCAAGACCAAGGAAGAACAAAATAAGATCTTATTAAAACAATACCTGAGCGGCAACGAGTCCACTAATGTGAGCCATATCACACAACAACAGAGCACCACACTTGTCTGCGACGGCCCTGAACCTGGCGTAATCCCAGTCCCTAGGATACGCACTCCCACCGCAAATAATAAGCTTGGGCCTGAAATCCAGGCCCTTCTCTTCCAACTTATCGTAGTCAATGTATCCAGTACTCGAGTTCACCTTGTAAGGCAAACTCTCAAAGTAAATGGAGGTTGCAGAAATCTTCTTTCCTCCGGAGGTATAATACCCGTGAGTCAAGTGACCACCGGAGGGTAAATCCAGACCCATGATCCTATCATGGGGCTGGAGAATAGCCGTGTAAGCGGCAAAGTTTGCCGGTGAACCCGAGTAAGGCTGTACATTGACACCCCACTTGGTGGGGTCGAGATGGAAAGCCTGCAGAGCGCGAGCTCTGCAGAGGTTCTCGATCTCGTCGATGAATTCGTTGCCTCCGTAGTATCGGTTCCCTGGCATGCCCTCGGAGTACTTGTTGGTGAGGGCACTGCCGAGAGCTTCAATAACAGCGAAGGAAGTAAAGTTCTCGGAAGCGATCAGCTCGATGCCGCGGCATTGACGACGCTTCTCTTTCTCGATGAGGTCGTGGATCTCAGGGTCGACGGATTCCAGGGAGGAGTTGCCCCAAGCGTTCACTGGATCCATGTTTAGCGAGAGAGGGAGAGAAGAGAGAGCAGGAGGAGGTTGGAAATGGGGGAAATGGTGAGGACAGGTGGGGGGAGGAGGAAGTTTTTGGGAATTTATAGAAGACTTTGATGAGGTTGGTGAAAGTACTTTTATGGCCCCCTTTTTTTGTCTTTTTATTTTTTTTGTTTACTAATTTACCTTAATTTAATGGATGCATTTTAGGTTGCTGTAGGTGGCCTTTGCTTGCTTACCAGAACCAAGCATTTTTCATCTTTTCATATTTTACTTTTTTATTCAATTAAATTTTGATCAAACTTGAGTTTAAACCCTAAATTAATTTTTTCAAATATTTAAATTAATGTTACATAATCTTATCATGTAATATTAAAAGAAAATGAAAATTTATAACTAAAACTTCTTAATATGCTTATTGACAAATTTTGTTGATTTTTTGAAATATGAATGAACATATGCATTGAGATGTACCAATTGATATTATTAGCATATTACAGTAGTCCAAATTAAATTCTACTAAGTGTCATAGTAGATTTAGTAATAATTATTAGTAATATAAATAGATGTAGCTTATTTGGGTGCGTTACTTGGACAACAGTACAATAAACCGTAGGTTATGAGCAAAAGAATCCTCCTCGTATGGTGTACTTTGCAACATACCTACTGATGACTATGAAAGATGAACAAGCATAACAAGCTGCAACCACAACTCTTTTCCCGTCAAAGCAAAGGGCTATTGAATTGGGTTCCCACGTCATTTTCCTAACCATAATTTAAATAAAATATACTGGTTGAAAACCGTTTGATTATAAAGTAATTGCAACTTATGAATGTAACTCTATAGAAACCATAATTTAATGCACATCTTGATTTCACCGTATTATTGATCAATTTTGTGAATTAAAAGATAGGCTTAAGAAGAGCTATCAATACCATATGTACTTTGTTAGGCTTTGATTTTAACTACTTGCTCCCAGAATGAAGCTAAAAACCTGCCCTAAAAAAGGGGGTTGAAAACGCTTAATCAGGCTTCTAATCAAGCAAGGTCAAAAACTTGATTCGATATAACAGGATCAAATCAATCAAGCAACACTTAGTTAAGTGACCATAATCATACACCTAACATGACATGCAAGTCATGGACTGAATCGCTCCACATTTCTGCTGACCAGGATGAGGAGGGGATGATGGACGTTCGATGTCGCCATCCAGGGGTTGGTAAATGTTAGGAACAAGTGCAATCCCCATGAAGACAAGTTTCATTCAAATTACTCCCCAGTCTCAAGTCGGTTGGTCGCTAATGGGGTTGTTGAGTGGCAACTCTGTCATTTCAACGCCACCAACCCCCGCCTGAAAATCGACCCTTTTCCTTTCCTCCACTTCGTCCCTTTTCCCTGCCGTAGCAGTCAGCAGACCTTCTGGGGTTGGTGACCATGGTGGACCTTTCTGGTTAATTTCAACCATTTTTGTGGCCTGGTTTCCAAACCCACCCAAAAGTTCACCGGTTCCCATTTGATTTTAAATGTAAACCGATTAATAATGACAAAAATAATCAGAGATAACAGCAAGATTTTAAATGTGCCAAGAATAATAATGGGTTTTGTTTATTATTATTAATGTGAAATAAGATGACAAGCAAAGCCTTACCAACCCTCACCAACCCAACTAGAGTTCGAGTCCAGTGGAGGCAGAAAACCGTGCCAACTCTGCTTCGTTTTATTTAAATTCTAATGTATAAATTACTCATATCAACTTTACATGAATGTGATGGGAAGAAGTAGAAAATTGTCCATTTTCTTTGGAGAATTCAGCTGGTTGCTGCCAGTTAGACTTCAAACATAAATTAGTTTGTCAATGTTGTTGTCAAAGTAGTAGTAAAAATAAATTAAATTCATATTTTCTGCTAATTACAACGCACAAAAAGATGACCAGTCCTTTTTACGTGCGCATTTAACTTTAGAATTTTTGGTCATCAAGGCTCATTATTTAATCCATGTGTTGTTGTACCTTTTGTTTTGTTTTTTTTTTTTATTCCTTGGAGAGAGATAGAATATTGCAGTCTGGACTAGTATGCCTCCTTTTGAAGCTTGATTGTCGCTGTATTGGTTATTAAAATAAGATATCATACAAGAATTTACTGCTTTTAGCTTCAGGAATGAGGAGTTGCCAAAGCTTGTCAATTTGTCTTGACAAATGTCGGTTTTCCATTTTCAAAATTAAAGCTTCCTCTTTTTTTTTTTTCTTTCAATGATTGTCTTAATGCAGAATGAAAAGTCGTATTCATAATCTTTATTTCTTCTATTTTAAGATTTAAAATCAAAATTCTTAAATTATTATAATCTAAGTTTAATCATTGAAATATTTTAAGCTTGTAAAAATATTTAGAACTCAAAAATTAAGATGAGTGATGAATTGTAAGAATATTTTATTTAAACCAATAATAATTTGAAAGATTAAAGATCATGAATGAATATGTGCTCTTAAATAGAAAGAAAAAAAATTACATCTATAGAAGTTTTTTTTTAATTTGAGAAAAATAAGATTCAAATTTTACTTTTTAGGTAGAAAAATTATACACAATTAATAAACTAAATATTTGAATGTATAATTATGAAATATTTATATCCTTATTTTCCTTGATTCTAATTGGCCCATATACTAAATTATTAATGGTTCAACATCTGTCGACTTTATGAAAATGTCAGACACTTAAACAAGCAAAAGTCGTCATCCATACTCCACCTACTACAAAGATATGGAAATAGAATCTATGTTTCGTCCAGTTTCCTCCTCTCGGGGCTCAAACTGTGATCTAGATCTGCGGCCAACCCTCACTCTACATTTCTTAAACGCAAAATAAAATTATACGTATGCTATGTTTTGTTGGGTAGTTTGGGTTAACTTTTAATATTATATAGGTAGAAGAAAGATTAAGAAAAGAAAGGACAAGCAATTTATGTACACCTTCTTTGATTAATTAAAAAAAATTAGGTGGCTTCACCAAATATTCGGATCTACAAAGAAAATTACATGTTATATATGAAATTAATCAAATAATTTCATCTTTGATTTTTTTAATTGAAGTCACATAATTTGTTGGTATGGGATGCAGACAGTGAGAAGTTAGCTCAATTATTTAAATAATTCATTTCAATGCAAGTGGTATTAAATTCTGAGTTTTATAAATTTTTTATTTTGATGTATTATCATTTAATAAAGAAGATAATTTTTAATATATTTATTTTGATTTAAAAGTCAGAAGAAATTTACATGTCTCCCGATTTTCTTAAAAGTAAAAATAAAAAAAATCAAGAAGTTATCTTATTGATTAAGTTTAATTCATTTTTTAAAATAGGTGAATCTAAAGTTGTGAACGTAAACGTACTGTCGTGAAAATGAGCGCATGCTTTGAACAACACAACTGGCCTCATGGTAAGAAGTCTCGTCTTTACAGCAAACGTGAGATCCACAACGGTGCAAACCCACAAGCACATGGCAATATTCCCCTGCTGCTACTGTCTTTGGTGGGAAAACTAAATTTTCCCATGCCCACCGTCTGCCCCCACAAAACTAAATTTTGTCCACTGCTTTTAACATTATTACTTACTTAGATATTTTCAATTTTTTTATCCTTACCAAACGGCCACCGACGCAAGCTTCGCCTTTTCCCTTTCTATACTAAAGGAGGATCTATGCTGTTTTGTTTAAAAGGGTCCCACGAAATCATCCTATTCTCAAAGATCTTAGCTTGATTCAATGGTATTTGCTGTAGGAGTAGTACCTTACAGTACTCTAATTAGATCCAAAATTTTCCCATTTTTAAAAAAAAAAATCCGGAAAGAGAAAAATAAAATTAACAATAATTTAGAATTTTTAAGAATTAGACTTTTTTTTTTAATTCTTTGATGTTTGAAAATAGAAGAAGTAACATGAACACTCAATAAAATGTTAGCCGTCTTTTCTTTAGAAACACGGGACATCATGTTGTCTTATCTAAGATTTTTAGAGGTATTGATTTTCTATAAACAGATTATTAAAGTTATTGTTTAATATTAAAAGTTCAAACCCTGATTATGAGAAATTTTTTTCCTTTGAACATAAGAAAAAGTTAGAAAGAATTGGAAGATTCCAATTTGAAATTTTGATCTATTTAAAGAAATATAAATAATTAATTACAAGTTTGGGTTGTGTTAATGAATAGTTTTTGGGTAAAATATATTGAGGTTATCAATTTTTTATCATAATTCTGCAAATATCTATTAATTTTTAAAATGTATCATCTTTTTTTTAAAAAAATATTTTAACTAAATACATAAGTCATACTGTTAGTTAATTATGATGTTTCTCTTAATTTGACGATATGTTAATTTTTTAATATAATTTTACCTTTTCTTAATTTTAAAAATTATTATCATATGAACTATATTTTTTATTTTTAAAATTTTTTTCTCTCTTTTCAAAAAAAAAAAAACTCTCTAAGTCTCAACTCGATCACCTCGTCATCGGCCACCCCATGCCTCCATGCTTCTTTTCCCTTGAGGAGCACCAAGAGAGCATGATATGGTTGAATCTGGCACTTCCCAACCAAATCCGAACATTGGGTGGCTGGCCACTCGAATTAAAGTAACGAGATTTGTTTTTTAAAAAGGTGGAAAAAGAATAAAAGTATTTTAGATATCTTATAGTTGTTCACTTATGTTATTGTCAAAATATTCATTTTAAAATTAATAAATTTACGTAAAATTATGATTAAAATTTAAGAATGTAAGTATGTTTTAAACAACTAGAAGTGAGTTTTGTTTTTAATAATTAATAGTAATAAAATTTTGGTAAAGATAGTGGGGTGGTGGGATAAAGATGAAAATATAAATGGTTATATATAAATAAGGAGGAGATTATCTAACTTAACCACTAAATAAAAAATATATATTAGTTCCTTCAAAAAATTATTATGATTTTCTGTTAATTTATAAATAAATGAACTTTGGATTCATCATATAAAAAGGTGAATATATACGTCTTTCAAAAAGAAAAAAAGCTCAAATGTAAAGCAATATCATTTTTGTACCACAACAGAAAATGGAGCATTCTTGCTATCTGTTCATTAGGAATTTACTACCACAATTATACATGGCAAGATCATAATCCTTTATGGTAATCAATATTATTAAACATTACAAATAATCATTTCATTTTTCTTTTTCTTTTTCCATAATTAATCAATCATTTCATTTCATCTAACTTGCAACCGATTTTTTATTAGAATGGGTTCAATAATTAACTTATTTTTATTACAAAAATAAAAATAAAAATAAAAAATAAAAAATAAAAAAGCAAGTGAGGGACCTAATAGAAAAAATCAGAGATAATTCTCTCTCTCTTTCTTTTATATATATGTATATATTCCTGCTGGAGTTGAGATTAGAATTAGAGCCCTATAGGAGTGCCCACCATTAAGAGGTGGATGAACCAACAAAGTTAAGACCTACGTATAAAAAACATAGCACATATTTATAATTATACATGTATTATTTTGAGTCTCTTACTCTATACTTTTGCATTATATTTTAGTATCACCACAAACATGCCCAAGTGGAAACTGGCATTAACTTTGGAAAGTTTATTGAATTTTAGAGACAAATGAAAAAGAAGATATATCTTTTAACTCTTTGAAATTGCAATCAAATCTTGGGGACCTTTCAATTGAAGTTGCAAAATTCAGAACATACAGAATGTTGTAATTGTTAAATCAGGATACAAATGGTAAAAATTACTTGTTTCACTCAAATCTTTTTACTTGGAGATAGATAGAGTTTAATAGTTTCACTAATTGTGCAAAAAATGAAAACAAAAGCAAATCAATTTTACTTGAGAGTTGTAGGTGAGAGAGGGGAAGAAACGAGGGAAGTTTTACTAGGCAATGCTGCTAGTGGTGAATGAAGGAAAAGCAGGAAGAGATAAGGACTAGCTGAAGTGATAAAACGGATCAAGCAACTGAGTTAGTAGAAATGTAAGACGACTCTGTAAAAGCAAGACATCCAAGGGGCCCCGCTTCATGCTGCGTTCCCTACGCCTAACCAATATACACCCAAATAATTTAGGTTTTTACCAAGATCCACCAAACCCCCCACCCAATCTTGGCCGTTCATTTCACCTCTCTAACCTATTTATAACATCCCTACTCCCCCGAGCATCCCTCGCCACTTCCCACTCTCTCCATTTTATCAACACTTCCTTCCTCTTCCAAGGGAGAGTGCCTTCTTCCTCTTACTCTTTACTCTTTCTCTTGTAGCCATGTCTCTTTTGGTCGAGAAAACCTCAAGCGGCCGTGAGTACAAGGTCAAGGACATGTCTCAGGCCGACTTCGGTCGTCTCGAGATTGAGTTGGCCGAGGTCGAAATGCCCGGTCTCATGGCTTGCAGAACCGAATTCGGCCCTTCCCAACCTTTCAAAGGAGCTAAAATCACCGGTTCCCTCCACATGACCATCCAAACCGCTGTTCTCATCGAAACGCTCACCGCCCTCGGAGCCGAAGTCCGTTGGTGCTCATGCAACATTTTCTCAACCCAAGACCACGCCGCCTCCGCCATCGCTCGTGACTCCGCTGCTGTATTTGCCTGGAAAGGGGAGACCCTCCAGGAGTACTGGTGGTGTACCGAGAGAGCCCTCGACTGGGGTCCCACTGGTGGACCCGATCTAATCGTGGATGATGGTGGGGATGCTACTTTGTTGATCCACGAAGGAGTTAAAGCCGAGGAGGTTTATGAGAAAACTGGGCAGCTCCCGGATCCGGCTTCTACAGATAACGCTGAGTTCCAAATTGTTTTGACGATAATCAGAGATGGGTTGAAGACAGATCGCAAGAAGTATACCAGGATGAAGAATAGATTAGTTGGTGTTTCTGAGGAAACTACAACTGGAGTTAAGAGGCTTTATCAGATGCAGGCCAATGGATCCTTGTTGTTTCCCGCTATTAATGTCAATGACTCTGTCACCAAGAGCAAGGTATATATATGTTTTCATTTATTATTGCTGCTTTAGTTTCCAGCATCTTACATAATGGATCTGATTATTTTGATGTAGATCTGATGAAATGATTTCGAAATGACAGTCATCTTTCTTAAATTGCTTCAGATCTGTTGTTTGCTGGCCCTGTTTTTACTGTCAGTAGTGTTCTGTTCTGATTTGCAACTTGGGTTTTTGTAAACATGTTCTTGGATCTTCATTTTAATCATTGATACAAAAATTTATTTTGTTTATCCGGAAAAGCGAAGTAGTCAGTTCAAGTGAGTTTGTATTTGATGCGCATTCATTTAAATTATAAGTCGTTTTTTCAAAATTAACTTTCATTAGTATTCACGTAGGTAAATGTAAATAAGGGATATTTTAACTTTGCTTCAGTTTCCTGATCTTTGTTTTTTTTTTTCTATGATTTCTTAGGTAGTTGTTAAATAGATTTCAATTGCAAAATGCTAACAGCCTCTTGTTCATTAATTGAATTTGCGGTTTTAATTATCATTTCTGGATTCAATTTAATTGTTGCTATGATTTGATCTTTTGGAACAGTTTGATAACTTGTATGGGTGCCGTCACTCTCTTCCTGATGGTTTGATGAGAGCAACTGATGTCATGATTGCTGGCAAGGTTGCTGTTGTCTGTGGTTATGGTGATGTTGGCAAGGGCTGCGCTGCAGCCTTGAAACAAGCTGGTGCTCGCGTCATTGTCACTGAGATTGATCCCATCTGTGCACTTCAGGCTCTTATGGAAGGACTTCAGGTTCTGACTCTTGAGGATGTTGTCTGCGAGGCTGATATCTTTGTCACCACCACTGGTAACAAAGACATCATCATGGTTGATCACATGAGGAAGATGAAGAACAATGCCATTGTTTGCAACATTGGTCACTTTGACAATGAAATCGATATGTGTGGTCTTGAGAACTATCCTGGTGTCAAGCGCATCACCATCAAGCCTCAAACTGATAGGTGGGTCTTCCCTGATACCAACTCAGGTATCATCGTATTGGCTGAGGGGCGTCTCATGAACTTGGGCTGTGCCACTGGCCATCCCAGTTTTGTTATGTCCTGCTCATTCACAAACCAGGTGATTGCCCAGCTTGAGCTGTGGAATGAGAAGGCAACCGGCAAGTATGAGAAAAAGGTGTATGTTTTGCCCAAGCACCTTGATGAGAAGGTTGCTGCTCTTCACCTTGCCAAGCTTGGAGCTAAGCTCACCAAGCTCAGCAAGGAACAAGCTGATTACATTAGCGTGCCCGTTGAGGGTCCCTACAAGCCTGCTCACTACAGGTACTGAGGAGAGAGTTGGAGAGAGTTTGACGATAAAAAAAATACATCCGGATGGTTTGAAATTGTTTCTTTTACTATAATTTTATTGATGATTTGTGGTTAGATTGTTAGGTTTTGATTTTTGTAGGAGTTTTGTGTGGGTGGTTGGAAAGTTATTGGCGGAAAAGAAATGGATTGGTCTCTCGATGAAGAAGACCAGACGGGTTTGAATAAGGTGTTGAGGGCTGTGTGGGAGATAATATTACCACTGATGCAGTGCAGTTTTGCTGCATGTGGTTATCAAATTAATTATCAAAATGAGAAAAGGAGAAGCAATTTGCTTTCACTTTCACTTTCTATTTCTTGTCATTTTTTTTATTAAAGTTAAAAAGGGATTTCATTAAAAACGCGGTGGGAAGAAGATGATTTCCCTCTACCCAAAGACAAAAATCATCCTTATCAACAATGACACCGAATATAGGTTGGTATACTCACATCCAGATCAGTATACCTTCCCAATATCTCGCCCTTGGATTTCATCCTGAACAGAAACGAAAAGAAGACCAAAAGAAACTGTGATTCCTACCTATTTACAAAAACTGACCCCAAACGAAAAACGTTACATCCAAAAAGCAAAGCATTTCTCTCTATGCAGAGCATCCCATTCCTTAGAACAAAACTAACAGCATCATATTGTCCTACATTTCACAAGGACCCAGAGGAAGATCCAGATATTTCTGACCAAAGTGCCGCAAGGGAAACAAACAGCACACTTAATTGAAAACCGGCAGCATGTTTGATGTGATGAATCTCCTAATCTCCTAGTTTCTCTTTTATTCTCTCAGTCTGTATCAACCATTTACGCATCATCCTCCAAGGTGCTTCTTCCGGTGACCGAATCCATGTGACCACGTTACTCGAATCACTTTCAATAACAAATTTGTGACTATCATTCCACTTTGAAACCGCGGATATCATCATTCCTTCCTTCACTGCTCTAACCTCTGCCAAATTTGAATCCGCAATGCCAATGAATTTTGCAAAGAGAATCATCGGTTGTCCTTTATCATCACGCAATATCCCTCCAATTCCCGCTAGTCCAGGGCATCCTCTCGCCGCTGACTTTCTATTTCTTGTCATTGACACCCAACATCGCCGTCACATGCATCAAATAATGCAATTATATACTATGTCCAAAGTAAAAAGCCAACTAATCTTTCTCACACAGACTGCAAAT
Organism: Theobroma cacao; assembly: GCF_000208745.1. Classification (NCBI taxonomy): domain Eukaryota; kingdom Viridiplantae; phylum Streptophyta; class Magnoliopsida; order Malvales; family Malvaceae; genus Theobroma; species Theobroma cacao. The sequence goes on along the minus strand of NC_030853.1, from coordinate 25,774,413 downwards.
TATAAATGATTTCACTTTCCTGGAAACCATCCTAAGATTTTACTTGTCGATTAATGCTGTTGTTTTGTTTTAAAACGGATAAATATGCTTATCACTACTAGTAGTAATTGGTAGTTATAGTTTACACTTTCCCCGGTTATATTCCTCTATAGTTTTGAGAAATTTCATGCAGATGGATATTTTAGTAAATTATAATTCTGTAAAACAAAAGAGAATGCCCTATTGTTTCTCAATGTATCATAATTTAATATTGAGTATATGCGTAGTTATATGTTTTGAATAACATAACTTAAAATAATGTGTTATTATTTATAAAATAATTTTTTAAAGATGTATTTTATGTGCTCTATTTGATATTTTTTTTTAAATACGAAATTGCATTCTGCCTGTTTACCAACCAACTTTGCCCTAACAACATCTATATAAAGTATGTTATGGTATTGGAAATTTCTTAGTGGAAAGATAATGTTTGATCTTAGATTAGGATATTTGAACAAAAAGTTGGTGGTGGTAGGTTTTTCTTATTTTATATGATGAGCTATTTCCATGGTTGCGGTTGGTGGCTGGCTGGCTGCCTTACATCTATTTTTATCCAATCCTGTTACATAACTAAGAACTTTGCCATAATAATTTTACATGATTTGCAACAGTAGTGATATTTTCTTTCTCATTTTATTGAAGTTGAAAAGGAAGATGCAAAAAAGGAGTGAAAAAGGAGGAGTTGGTTTGATAAATATTTTGTTGTAAGGAAATGGAGTCCCCAGTCTAGCCCCTACCAACCCAAAATCCGCCCCACTATGCCCCTTGCTTGACTAGGCAGCCTATCCTCCATCAAGGACCCAATGAGCTGATGATATGCGTGCTCGGGCTTTGAACTCGTGTACAATGTATGTATTTGGTTGCCTCAGCAACACCCTTTCTTTCCAGTGAAAAACAACAAAACGGACATGGGAAGGAGGATAAACTTTCGAGGGAATATATGCAGTATACCCTTTAAACTTTCAAGGTCGAGAGAGAGACACTGGTCAAAGCTAACGACGCAGTCTATATGCCCTCTTTTTTTTTAAGAGGTTAATATGGTCCCATTATAACTTGATTGGTGGTTGCCTTTCCTTCATCACCAAGGCATAAATTGAAGTTCCATGTCTTAGCTACTAAATTATGACGGATGACCAAAGAGATGTTTCAGCCCACCTTTTCTTTTTAGAAGAAAAATGATATGGTTTGCTTCTGAAGGCAGATTACATATCCAACTTTGCCTTTCTTGTCACGGAAGATCGAGGATTTAGCAAGTCTTGATGTAGGAATTGTGAATCCAACCCATGCTCTGAAGCAGCATAGGCCACCCAAGGACCCAGCTGAAGTTGCCTGATACACCAGTAACAATCTTCCTTCATTAAATACGAGCAAGCTGAGGTACTCTAAGACTTCAATATTTGCATAAGTTAACTTAGTAGACTGTACAAAATAAGACTAAAATTTCAGAGTAATTTAATACATTTTGTGTTAGCTTTAATACCATCAATCATATATTTTAATATGACAGTTCTTCGAAGAACGAAAGAAAAAAAAAAGAATAATCAAGATTACTTTTTGCACATTGCAAGCAGCAGAAAAGTAAAAAAATGCAGAGCAAGGGAGGACAGCAGTGACGGTAGTTGAAAGGGGCTTCTCCAATTAAATGGGCTCTTGTCCCACCTCGCCTGCCGTACTATGTCTCAACACTCCTTACCTTTAATGCTGACATGAGGCCCCCTACCCGCTTTCTAGGAGTTGATGTCTTCCTCTCTTTTAACTTTTGTTCTACGTCTTGCTCCTCTCTGGTATTGATTTCTCAACTTGTTTGTTTTCTGCTGTTGTTTAGTCCCTTCTTAGGTTGTGGTTTTTGGGTTCTTCCTAGTTTTATCTCTTGGCCGAACCAATAAAAAAATAAATAAATAAAGGCTAGCAAGAGAGAATACGTTTCCAAGTTCCAGCTACATCTATAATTTATGTACTTCCATTTCTTATTTCTTTGCCACTTGCTTAAAGAAGTTTAGTCTCATTAGGGAACAGCAGCTTCACCTGCAAATGGACACTTTCTTTCAGATTTTGATACCAATTTCTGTTAAACGTTATCATACCATAAAGCATCACTACAGATTGTGTAATCGTCAACTTGAGTACTTACACCCTTTTCATCTCCTTAAAATACTTGGCTCTTCTTTCTATAACAGTAACCTCATCACTAGTATCACGCAATCTCTGGATCAAAACTTTATCAAAATCGTGGCTTGAAGAAAGAACCTGCATGTCCCCAAAAGGTTTAAGTCCAGATTTTACTGTAATGCAGTTCAATTTAAGATTTAGTATTTGCTATTTTATGGTCTCCACAAGAAGATTCGAGGGTGCAGTGGGGGGAAAGAAGAAGGATTTCAGCCATGGACAGTGGGAATAGCCAATGGCACTAAATAAAGTGCTGCAACGAAGGGCAAATGATGGAAAAAGCGATGTGTTTCAGCATTTAAGGATAGTGCATTCCATCGGCAGTGGGTCAATAAATTAAAGCCTGGTGTAATGATGCTGCTGAACCGATTGGTGCATAAGAGAGGAGTCATAAATGTCAAAGGAAATGAACAATAGACAAAGCAATGAAAAGCTGCAGAAGAAGAGTAATGTTCAGGTCTTAGCGTCTCTGGAGCTAAGTTTGGTTTACGTTATTTGCAGTCCTTCCTGCAGGTGAAAAATGCAATGTAGGACACATCCACCAGGGCTGAGGAGGGGAAGGAAACAATGATTGAGATCAATATTATGAGATGCACTAAAATTCAATTTGATCACAAGTAAGGAGAGGGAGCAAGATTAAACTTGTAGCTTAACTAACACCTTAAAAAGTTCTTTGTTATCTCCACCAACCAGTGGTCTCATAATCCTAAACTCACTTCAATTGGCTGAGACACCTATGATGCTTTATTATAATTACCCACTCTGTACAGAGATTTAAATTTTAAGACCATAGGATTACCACAATGTTGAAACCTAGGAATCATGAATCACCCTTTGCATGAGCAATAGTCAAACCTGCCAACCTGTTGCTTACTGAATAGCATTAATTTTCACAATAGTTCATGAAAACAATTTCTAGTCTAGATCACAAATAGTAGTTTATAGGTTAGCTTTAAAAGTAGAATAAGATGCAAACACAAAAAGTCTAAACAACAAGTCATCAATCAAAAGAAAGATAAACTGGAATGCTGGTTTAAGATACTGCTCAATAAGAAAGCTTTGCTAAAAACAAGAAAGGAATGTTGACAAATAACTAGGGACAGTAACATTATTCAAGTAAGAATGATTGGGTACATATATAGAAGATTTAACTGATAAGAACATCTCATGTGAGTATAGAGTCTACAAACAATTATGATCATGTGTATATGTAGCAAAACTCCCCAAAGGGATACAATGTCAAAATTCATTAAATGAATGAAAGAGAGAAAGAACACAAATCACTAAGGAGAAACGAGTGTGATAAACAAACTAGGCAACAGAGGGTCTTGTATGAGCTTTTAAAATCACTACCTCCATGTGATGACCAAAGCTAATAGGAGTTTTTCAAACATAGATAATTAAAATGAGATGGAATTCCCCTCACTGAATCACTGGTTTTAACTCATGGCAGAAAGAGAACTCTTGCATTTAGGTTGGGGCATAGGGGAAAGCAGAATGGACCGCTGGGCTAAATAGAACTAGAGGTAGGTAACTCAAATATTTAATCACCTATTAGTATTTTGATGAGATTATGCAATAATGAGGAGATTATAATGATCCCTTTACAGCAAAGCATGATTTTGATTTCTACTTGAACGAATAAAGAACTTTAATGATCTAAGCACTATAGCAGAAACCTGCTACATGCCTACAACAGCAAGCCATGCTATTGAATTAATGAATTTTATCTTATGTGGGGTCTCAAGGTCTGTTTTTTCTAAGGAGGGAGATTGTCTTATGGATGAAGGCTCTTCAGTCTATGGAATAGAGTAGGCAGGAGAGGTGCCTGGATTTACTTGAAGTTGATTGACCATTGGAGAAGGACAGGCCAGACTTAATTGTAAATTCGCCATTCCTTCTGTTCTCCACTCTAGGTAGACTTCCTTCTTCAGCAGAAAAAGTTTAACAAATAATCCAGAAAAATCACAATTTTATTTAGGTTCTCATTGGGGGTTTTAATTAGGACAATCAGTGTAGCTGATTCAAAAGTAGAACATCTTGACAACCAAGATTTTGCAATCTAGAAGAATTACTTTGCTTATGTTAAGGGCAGGTAACTACTCCAGGTTATCCCTTCTTCTCTTACTGCATAGATTTTCAGAAACCAAGAAACCAGACAAGAAAGAAGATTACATACATTATTCATCATTTCCCCAACAAGCATCAAGTAATTTTTTTTCAATTACTCTAACAAGGAAGCCCCAGATCTTCTCAAAATTCAAGCTAAACATGCATTTATATAGAAAATTAAAAGTGAGAATCTTTAATATACAATCATAACACAGAAACATTTAAAAAAAAAAAAGAGACCCAGAAAGACACCAAAAATCTCAGAAACCCACTACAAGACATTACCAATTGCAAAAAGCAGCTGCCGCAGTCTTAACTTCAACAATTGGGTTTTCAGGTTTTGATATCTTTGATACCTCTAGCACATCTTGTAATAACCTCACAACCCCTGTTATAAGGATTTGCCTGACCAGCATTACAATCATAGTAAGAAGCACCAGGCTTTGCACATGGGACCATGTCCCTCCTCAGTGTCTCATAGCTAATGTACCTTCTCTGCATAACCAGCACTCTCCTGTTGCTCTCTGACTCCATTTCTTGCTCTTCTAAGCAATCTTCAAGCTTGTTGTTGCAAACCCTTGGCACCATGACATCAACTTCACTGTTTTTCAGTGCATTGTTGAGGTCTAAAATTGAGACAGCGTCACAAGTTTGGAGGAAAAGAAAGGATAGAGAGAGGATGGTGATGAGTGGTCTGAGTATGGGCATTTTTTGGTTTTGGTTTGGGTTTTCTCAGTTAGTTTGGAGTTTTGTTGGTCTGTTTGAGCTCTTTCATGTGGACTGAAAGCAAGACTTTTTGAGTCGCTGGAGAGGTGATGGATGTGGGGCGAGACATGGAAACAGTATCAAGCCTCCATATATTTATGTCACCAACTAAATTATCCCACTTTGCTTGGAGATACACTCAAGACTCAAAAGTGGGACTTTTTGCCCTTTTTCTGTAGAAGGAAAAAAGCAGTAGAATATCAGATGATAATGAGAAAAAAAAAAACTGTTCTTAAATAAAAATGTGTGCTAGTAATTTATTTGAATATGGATTACGAATTGTGATGATTGAGTGGTCAATTCAATTAAGCCAGCACCTTTAATTTTGGGGTGCTTGGCCTATTGCACCTAGGATTGGAAATGATACAGTAGTTACAACAATGGGATTGTAACGTTTCGATGAAGCAAAAATCAGTCTCCCCTAGTTAGCTACTTCACTTGGTATTTGTACTTCTACGATGAGGACGACCCGCCGCCATGGAAACTTCACTGCAAAGCTAGTTTTACATAACCTGGCTATTTATGTCTGCTTTTCATGAAAAGGGAATCTGTTTTGAGCTTTACATGTTCCTGTGGAAGTGATCATCATCATTTTCTGATAAAGAATATATGAGAACAGAAACAAACAAAACACAAAGTTGCTGGGAACCAAAAGGATGGGATCTATTTACGACCATCAAATTATCTATTAATCATGTTTTTACATAAGGGTATGATTATCTACATTGAGAAATAAAAATCACAAAGAAAACGTGTAAGTAAAGGATCTAAAAATCTAGTGTTAACTTAAGAATTTTGGATTATCAATCAAATGGTATTTAACATGTATAAATCGAGTATTTTGATGCTTTATTTCCTATATGAGTTCAACCCCTTCAAGGACTAGTCGTTTGTCTGCTTAACTAAATTAGTAGAGAGAGTCAAAAGTTGCGATCCAGACAACTTGCACGATTTAAATTTGTAGGAAAGCATGGTAATGATAGAGAAATGAAAGAGGAATAGTTTGGCATCCTTGTCGTGAAATGAGAGTTAATTTGACATGTTTTGATTGTGTAATCTTAAGGGTGAGGCTGAGAATGGCGTTAGTGGGAGTAGGTCATTTCATCTGCTTGCCCTGCCCACTTTGGGTATTAATTTTCCATACTTGCTTTTGCCTTGTAAAGAGGAATTAATCGTTGCATTCTGTTCAAATCAAATTGATTTTCTTCCACAAATATATTGTATGTATGTATATATGTATACCTTGTTCATCTTCCATAGCACAATTTTGCCTTTTAGTGGATGTAATCATGTGCCACACTCTTATTTTGAAATATTCAACATGGAATTGAAGTGGTGTTGGTAAAATTTAATGCATGTGTATTTAAAAAGTTGAATGCAAATCAGAAGGTAGCACCCCATTCTTTATTTCTTTCTTTTGGATGTTTTCTTTAACCCTTTTGTCAATGAAACATAAGCTAAAATGAAATCTTATACAAACTTTTGAATGAATTAAGTCATTACATTTTTGGGTCAAACATATATATTAAGAATAAGAAGTGTGTTATCCATGTACCATACCTGTGACTTTATCAACATTTCCCATTTTAGTACTCTTTTCAGACTCTCCGGTAGGTGTTCTCTCAAATCATCGAGGATCAATATTTTTTATTTTTTAAGATGTAAAGATTTAAGACAACAATTCACGAATTTAACTATTTTTTTATATATATTTGATAAATTTCAAACGAGTAAAAGAGATTTGAACTTTAAATCTTAATTTTTAAAAAGAATAGAAATTACTAAATCTAAGATGAATAATTGTTATTCAATAATTTCATCAATTTCTCATGTTTGTAAAAAAAAAAAAGGAATGGCCATAGTTAATGATCACAAATATGGAGCATGACAACATTTAAGTTAGCATTGTACTACTATGTTAATAGTACTACTATTAACGTTATGTGAATAGTACAACTATGATAACATTTCTCTGCCATGAGGTATTACTTTGAGACCCAGATGTGTGGATATAACCACACATTTGGCATGAAATTTTGTCAAATTTTGAAGGGTAAGTTTTCATTTTCTCTGTAATAAGACACACTTGGGACTCTAAGCATTTGGACTGTTTAACATTGTTAATAAAGGCGACATACCTCTAATAAGATGTAAAACTCTTCTCTCTCTCTGTGTCCAAATTTGTGAAAGAGTTTTCTAAAGAGAAAATACTTGTAAGATTCAAGGTGAGAAATTGCAGTGACCTGATTCAAGGAGAATAGGAGCAGTTAACTAGAAGACACAAGCTTTCTTTGATGATATGTTAAGGCTATCTTTTTGGCACTAGGGCTCGTGAAGACAATTTTGGCTTCATTGCTCTCGTGAAGATATCATTATTGATGACATTGGAGTCTTTACTTTTGGCGTTTTCCCTTGTTTTAACTGCAGCATCAAAAATACTTTGCCATGCCTATGCCTATGCCTATGCCTATGCAAACCCTCTCATAAATGAACCAAATGAATGAAGGAATCCATTCAATTTAACCATAAGCACATGTATTTTTATGTTTACAAAGTTGTTGCTAGCAACTGTTAAGCCTCCAATCACAGAACATTTCAATATTGATTTGCATTTGGCAACAAACTACAAGGCATCCAATAAAAAATCAGAAAGACCTCAAATTACATGTATTTATCTTATATATATATTACAATCTGAAATATCCTTCCGGTTCCTATGGGCAACCCCTCTGTTAATATCAGCAATGGAAGGTGGGGCTCATAAAAGGAAAGATACCTCCCATTGAGGCAGCAACTGCCACCTTAATTCCATGGGAACCTCACCGACCCACTGCTATAAAGACAACCAGAAACAGGATGCACTGATCACCACTTCAATTAACTAAGAAAATGACAACTAATACAAGAAACTCATCATTCCTTGTGTGCTAAATCTCTACATATACTTGAGAACAATCACCAGAGAAAGGTGATGTGATCCATCTGTTCTGCACAAAAAGAGAGGAAGGAAATAGGATTCAACTAGGTAAAGGTTACATGTTTTTGGACTCTAGAATAAAACCGGAGGTGCTCTTTAACAAAGGGGAAACCCCATCAATGAAGAAAGGGAAAAACATCCACCATGTTTAGCACCATTAGTAGGCGGTGGGATAGTTATCATAGCAACCCATTTAGCGTTTCCAGCTGTGGATTTCACCGAACAGATCCGGGTGGGAAGCAGAAACCAAGATGTGTTCTATGCAATAATTGTGTCTCTTGTTGCACCTCCTAGTTGACATTCTTTCACTAAGGTCTGTCAATCCTGATTTGCAAGTCAAGGCACACTCGATTCATTGCGGCGCTTGAATTCATACTAAGCTAAACATTTTGAGCTGTATTGAATAGATCTCTTCTGTAGCAAAGCCTAAATTTGAGAGTGCTATGCATTAATTAGGCAAAATCTTTTGTTCCAATAGCGCCAGCTCCTAGCTGACAGGCAATCCACATTAGAATAGTAAGTATCTGTAACTGGTCTTCTTGTCTGTTATTCGTTTTACTCTCAGCAATGAGCGTACTGGTTCTTGTTTGCCCAGCATTGTAATTTTACTAGGCCTTATTATGTCATAATTGTTTTTCCTCACAATTTTTCATGGAAACTGTACTAAATCATTCTTTTTCCCACTTTACACTTTATTGTTTCACTCGACAAATAACAGAACAGAACAAAACACTTAATAATTGGGAGACTCATCACCAGCTGGCCTGACTGGATTCGAGCTTAGGTGTGAATGGAAGACGTGATAAAGTGGAAATTAATCAGGATTGAGAGCTGCTGGAAGTCTCTTTAGAAGCCCCAAAATGATCAAGAAAAGAAATCCCAGGATTTTGGGGTTATCTGGCTATCTCCTTTCACAAATGGAAGTTTATTGAAACCAATCCTCTATTAGCGATCATGTTTTTATAGCATAAAAACCCTTTGAACGTTAAATCATAACCACTGGTAGTTTCTCTTAGGTATGTGAGAGGTACTGACTGTTGATTGTTTCAAGAACAGGAAAGAAAATGGGGATCTCAGATTTGATGTTTTACTAAGTTGAGATCTTTTGCTTCTTGAGATGGGCACTAAGGCCTTCATTTCTTGAAGAAACCATTCACAGTCATGCTAAGAATTATTTCCTAGCATTGCTGACATGAGAGGATCAAAATCAAAGGGAATGAGATTTTCCTTTTAGTGCTTATTGACCGAAGCAGGACTCTTCACCTAATTTGAACATTTTCCCAATGCCATAGAAGATCAAAAGCATATTTGTGCACTTAAGCTGTTAAATCATTCTTCTCACAAGATCCAATTCTATGTATCTACTAGTAAGCCCCATCCACCGTATGGTATGTATATTCATTCTTATCATCCATAATCGTGCGGGAGACCTTGGTAGATGAAGTAATGTTAGACCGACTCAGTAGACCTTTTTTCACTCTAAATCCAACGGATATCAAAAGCGTCTTTGATTTTACCAATCACAATACCACTGTACTATGCTAATGTATGTTTCTGATGAATCCAAGTTTCCCAAAAGGTGTAGGTCATGCATAAGATTCCCTGCATGAACTAAGGAATAATCTGTAAATCAACTGGTCAAAAAGAAGCAAAATGAAATGATACCCTAAAGATTGATGCAGCGAAAAACAACACCAACAAAATGGATGAGATGAATCATCAGATAAACATCTTTAAGGCAGACACATCGATTCAGCATCAGTTTGTCAAAACTAAAAGTTCTAGGTGCTGAGATCTTAAGAAAATTATGAAAAATACCACTAGGCAGAGACTTGAGTTTAGATACAGGAAAAAGAAAAAGTAGATTACTTCAGTTTCTCAAGGTAATTGTCTGTTGTTTAGTTACTGAAGCCTTGAAAACTAGGCCACACAACTATAAAATTCAATTTTAATAATGCTACATGGTTGTTATCTCTCCAATTCTAGCACTTATGTTGAGCAATATGCAGCAACCAAACAGTTGGAATTCAGCATTATTAAATTCAACCCAATTATAGACGTTTACAGATAAAATTATGCCATATATATATGTATATCAACTACAAGTATCAAAAGCAAGAAACAGAGTGAGAAACCTTTACATATAGACCATTCACTGGATTTATGGCAACTTTGCTGCTCAAAGACTAAGTTGCTCCATGTTCTTAGCATTCCTCAGTAGTCCATAGCCTGACCGTTTGTCTTCTTGCTCTTCGTATGGGTTTGCCCGGTAACTAGAACTTGCCTCTTCATTTTCTGAGGAACCAGGTCTTTCAGTGAGGAACTGTTCCCAGAATATATCATTTACCCTAACTGGAGGAGCTGCAGGCTCTTGATTTATATTAGGGGCTTCTATTGGTGAAGATAATGCTGCTTCGTCATCAACCATGTTTCTGTTGTTCTCAAAAGCTCTAGTATCAGAGTCTTTAGTGTTGGCATTAGACCTTGACTCGGGGCCTTTTCCAGTTTCCTGACCTTGTTGGGACATCCTAGTTAAGCTAGGACTTCTATTAACTTGCAAAGAAGAGGATGCCAGAGTTAGATTTAATTGGCAGGAAATATGACTATCGGGTTCTTCATTGGAATTTAATCTCTGTTGCAAGCTATGCACTGGTGGGCTTTCATTCATTGGTACTCTTTGAGTGAAAGATGAATCCATTTTGAATGTAAAAGATGTCCCTGTATCCGAAAGGTCTAATGTTTCCGGTGTAAATAAAAGGCCCTCAGGTCTGGTTTGTGCATCTTTTGGTTCTCCTTCAGATATCCTTCTCTGTGGACTAACACCATCTTCATTGGAACTTTGTGTGCTATGAGAAACCAAGTTGATATCTGACACAGCTGGTGATAATTCTAGTCTTAGCTTGTTTGAGAAATCTTGGTGGAAAATATTTCCAAACTCAGATCTAGAACTACTGTTATTGTCCAAAAGACTATTTTCTCCAACTGGCTTGATCTGATCAACTTGAGGCAGTCGCCTTTTCTTGTTATATGCTGTGACATCCATAGATTCAATCTTACGAACAAGATGTTCAACAAAAATAGGGTCTTGAGCAGCCTTTTCTAAGAAGTTAAACAAAGTGTCCTGCCTCCGCTCCATTTGATCAGCTCGCTGTGCCAGTTCTTCCAACTGATGCTTCGCAGCTGATCGCTCTTGTCTAAACCTCAAGACATTAGCCTCAAGTGCAGCTTTCTCACGTGAAAGCTTTTCTATTTCTTCTTCAAATCCAGCTCTTTCCGGATCTATCAAAGAACCCTGAGGATGACTATGGCTGTGAATAGGTTTTCTACGGTGGATATTCTTAAGAAGATGCTTTTGATCTTTCACAAAATCTTCATTAGCAAATTCCCACCTTTCAGGATCAATCTTACGGAATCCCTGTCACCAAATTACATTCATATGCACTCAGATCATGCTTTGTCACTCCAACCCTCATATATCTAACAGCAAGCAAACTATAGCTAATAAAAATCTTTTTTATTCCTCTTATACCTTAGAGAAGGATCAATTTTACTCATTAAAAAAGATGCAAAAGATAGGAATATGTTAGCTGAGAGTCACAAAAAAGTTTGTATTCTTTTCAAGAGAAATGCATAAGACAAATAAAAATCTGAAACAATTATCAGAAGATACTTGAATTCCATTTTAGAAAAGACTTATTACAATCCCCAACGTTTTCTTTACAAGATTGATTTACTTCTATAGTTCATTGACTAAGAAACCACCCCAACTCTTATAGAATTTACCTTATCAAACAGAAGACTTTAGTTGACCTTAAATTTCGTGCCGGCTTTAAGCCTAGGTTGATAAAACAAAAAAAATGGACAAAATTCCGTTTTCTATGGAACAAAAATATACTAACTAATTCACTCCCATATGTTTGCTATCATCAAATCGTCACAGTTAAAAATGAAAACCCATAACGAAATGCAAGTTAAACGCTAAATAAAGCCCATAATTTTCCCTAATTATGAAAGAATTCAATGAAAACCCACAATAAATTAATAAGCAAAACCCAGAAAGAAAAGCTTTGGAAAAGGAAAGAAAAAAGAAAAAAAAGAAAAGAAACCCACATAGGTATTAAGCTGCCTGATGAAGCTGGAGAAGTTATTGTGCTTGAAATAGGTGGGAAGCAAAAGGCGGGCAAATTCAGGAGGGTTCCAAACGACAAAGCTCTTTTTGTTGGAACTCCAAGACACAATATCATCGGTCGATGAGTCGTCCACCATGTCGTATGTCTTTAGAAGGAAAGGTGCAGGGCCTCCGCCGCCGCCGCCACCACCGGATGCGGAGGGTGCGGTTGGGTCCATTTTGGTCTGTGGTTCTTTTGTTTGGTAGGGGAAGAGTTTACGGAGAGCTGGAAAGGGGGTCAACAGCGGAAGCGTCAATTTGCCAAAACGAGAATTTGCAAGCGTTTTGTTGTGGTTTAAGTTGTAATGCCACGTCCGATTTGGACAAAAGACGCTTCGCTTCCTTGATAATATTTACACTCAATTTGATTTTTATTAGTTTTTTAAAATTCACGTTAATTGTTTTTTAATTTTTTTACTTAACTTAAAATCTACATTAATTTAGAAAAATACTCATTTCAATTTAAAAAAAAAATAAAGCATACATAATTCAAGGTTCTTACAAGATCTTGAATACATAAGTCTTATATTAGTTTCCACATAAACACAGGTATAATATTAGTTTTTGAATATACACAAGTATTATATTAGTTTCCACATATTCACTGGTATGATATTAGTTTCTGAATATACACACGTTTGATATCAATTTCAAATGTACACATGTATGACATTAGTTTCCGAATATACACCTGTGTATATCAGTGTCAGAACATACACATATAATATATTAGTTTCCAAATATACACATGTATCATATTAGTTTCCAAATATTCACATATCATATTCGTTTCTGAATATACACACACAATTATACTTGATAATTTTGAATACGATACGTTAACACGACACGAGAAGACATGAGTTAAACAGGTTTTGAATTTAGTCTTAACGTGTTTCGTGTCTAATAGTGTCTGACACGTTAAAACACGAAAATTTTCATGTCTTAACGTGTCAGACGTTTAAAACACATTTACTTAATCGTATTATCGTGTTTAAACGTGTATACATGACACATTTATTAACCTATTAAAAATTAATAGTTAAAAACTATTTTAACTTTATATAAATAATTTTAAATAATTATTTTAATAAATTTTTTTAATTTTATAAAAGGTATAATGTAATTATACATGGTCAATCATAATTTTTAACTTTTAGTGATTATTTAATGTTATTATTATTTTTATTTTATTATAATTATTTTTATAATTATAGATTTTAAATTTAAATAATAAAATTATATTTAATTGTAAATATTTTTATTTAATCGTGTTATTAATGGTGTCGTGTCGTATATTAACATGTTTAATAAACGTGTTAATCGTGTCGTGTCGTGTCGTGTTACACGTGTATTAAACGTGTACGTGTATGTGTTTTAAATTTAAGAAAAATGTTAAACGTATCGTGTTTGTATTTAATTTAACGTGTTTCGTGTCAAATCGTGTCTGACACGTTTACGACATGTTAACACGAATTGCCAGGTCTACACACAATATATTAGTTTCCAAATATACACACATATCGTATTAGTTTTTACATAAACACAAATATGATATTAGTTTCCTAATATATACAAGTGTGACATTAGTTGCCATATATACACAAGTATAATATTAGTTTCCACATATGCCAAAAACGAGGCAGTTTCCACTACCTTTTGATCTTCAACAGTTGCCTAATTCTTCAAAATATATTAATTACAAAACCAAGGAGATGTCTGTCCCACTGGGAGGTTCATTGTCGTCTTTGAAGGTATGCACTCGGGATCTTATCACAGCTGTGTAGAGATATATGGTGTATGAAGTTGTTAGGAGTATGTTCACCTCTGAAACAAAGAAAGACGTCATGGTTCCATCTAGAGCTAGAATGAGATGCTTCCATTTATGAAGCACTTGGCAGCCATGGCAAGGCAATCAAATACCCTATAGAAAGACAAGCGCCTTTTTCTGTTTTGGAAACTGTTTTGGTTTTTTTAACCTGAAATGAAATATATGGTGTTTAAATTAATTAAACTAGTGCGATGATTTAATATTAATTAATTGAGTATATGGTGTTTAAACTCATAGGTTTAAATTAAAATTGAAATGAAATATATATATATATATGGTGATGTTAATTAATAATTTAATATTAATTAATTACATTGTATTTATTAATGTCACATGTAAAAAGACTCCGGTATATTATTGAAAACAAGAAGAAAGTGTAAAAATATATTATTGTTTTGAAAAAGAAAAGTGTGAGAGTGAATTGATAAAAAAATGATTAGAATCAGGGGCGGAGGTTAGTTAAGTAATGGTGGGGGGGGGGCAAAATTTTAAAATATTTTATTCATTATATATATTTTAATTAAGAGTGAAAGATAGTATATTTATTAGGACTATGGCCCCCAAATAAATATTATATATATTTTAATTATTTTCAAAGTATTTTGTTATTTAATAATTAATATAAATAATAAAATAATAAAATATTAAAATAATAAAATATATGACACCATAAATCTTACTCAATTTTATCCTAATTCTTAGATTTCCCTACACTTCTTTCTCTCTCTTTTTTTTTCTCTTTCTCTTCTTTTTTATCTTTTTATTTTTTAAAAAGCATTCGATGAAATTTCATTACTTAATAGATGTGTATAAAAGCTACCTCATTTTGGTAGTATTGCAACAAAAACATATAGAACATGTCCTTAATATGAAATAAGTTGCGTGTAATGAAACAAAACACATCTAAAACCTAATAGTCTACCAACAGGAACAACCAAAGTTTAGAGCCATTTCTTTTTAAAACACATGACTCTTGCACAATCTTCAGATTAAGTTCTCTGATTTATAAAAAATCTCAGCAAGCATTGGTTGTCGTTCTTACTAGATAGACTTCACTCTAACTATACATCAATATCGAAAGGAAAATCAATTCATTTATCTGGTCTTGATTTATTGACTAGTATAGAGAATTTTTATCAATTTTCAACCAGCAACATAATGCATAAATACGAGTTTTGATGGGTTGCACGTGTTATGAAATAAGAGCTAGTAAGCATTGTCCTTTTATTTTTATTTTACTCTCTTCTTTATAACTCACTACTGAAACACATTTCATTTTTCAAATGTCGAGCACTACTTCCTTAAACATTTATTATAATTTTTTTCTAGTTTTATTTTTATTTTTATGTTATATAAAATTATTATATATTATGAATCTTTTGCTTATTAGTTAAGTTTAACATATTAATGTTAAAAATATTTAAACTTTATTCTTCTTCGTCTTTGGCCTTCCGAACAAAAGTTAGCTACTTTCGCTCCTGATTAGAATAACATCCTCTAATAGAAAGAAAGAAAACGAAAATGTTAATTAATTATATAAATCATTGAGTTAGTATAATTAATTAACTAATAATTAGGTATAAAGTGTTGATATGTAATTAGATAATCATTTAAGTTTTGAGTTAAATGGATTTATGTAAAACAATTTTAAAAAATAATCATATCATTAAATACGTGCTAAAGTAGAAAATTGTGTGAAATTTAAAATAGTGTTTTAAAGGACAAGGATAGAAATTGTCCTTAACATGGAAAGTAACAATTTTTATCTTTCGTTTATATTCCTAATCTAATCCTCCCTTCAGCTTCCATATTCTATTGTATTATTCTTTTCTGATTGCTTTGTCAATAATTTTATACGACTTGCTCAATTATTAAATCATTATGTTTAATTAAATATTTAAATAAATTAAAGTGCCACGAATTTTTTTTTGGAAAAGATATATTAATATATTAAATTCCCTAATTGAATTACTGTAACTTCATTGTTGATACCAAAGTTAATCAACAACTTTATATATAATAATATAGATGAAAGAAACGAATTTTTGATTTTTGAACACTAATATTCTATTAAACTAATCAAAAGACCCGACTCTCTCAATTGAAAGAAAATGGCATAAATGGGAAAGGTCTCCGAACCATTACAAGCTTCCTACTAATCTCTTCCTTTCTTTTCTTTTGTTTTTTTTATTGAATCAAAAAGAAAGCTCTACCTAACCTAGCGGAATAGAGCTTTTCAGCAGATGCCGTCAACTCGATCAATTGGAAGATGGATACCCCATTTCTTGACAAGACATCTACCTTGCGCCTCAAATGAAACTTCAATTTCATCTCCTTCATCCGCGTTTATATCCTCAAAAATGAAGTATCGCAGATAAGCTACCCATGCATGATCTTCATCAATCCCCCCGTCATATTCGGGCACTGGCTCATCAAAAGCCTCACAGCCCTTTGTTTTATTTCTAAATAATATAGTAAAGGCAGCAGAAGTGCTGCTTCCATTATAGTAATATTCTTCATTGATCCCGCAGACAACCCACAAAATCATACCTCGTCTTTCACCTGATGCAAGTGAAGGCATACAAAACAACACTGATGAGGATCCCGTTGCTTTGTAGTCGCACCAATCTGGCACCTCTCGAGCAGGGACGCAAGCTTCCAAATACTTTTTCTTGGACTTAAAAATCACCTGTTTCAATGAAATTAATTTCGTTATATATGATCATTAACATAAAGAGAGAGAGAGAGGGAGAGAGAGACCCTTGAATCTGTCCAGTGGAAGTACCACCGGGGAAGTGAGAATTGAGGAAGATCCCACTCCTCAATGTCAATTCTGTTGCTACAGTTAGTTATTATGAATTGGGAAAGTTTTCTAGGTGTGTTTGATAGCTTTGGGTATTCAACGATCGATGTGCACCGCTTTGCTTCAAACTGACGTAATTCTGGAGGAAGCTCTGGAATTGATTGAAGGTTTTTGCAGTCACTCAAATGCAGTCTCGTTAAGCTAGAATGATTGCTGATTCCAACTGGCAGGCTACAGAACTTGTTTCCGTTTAAATTCAAAACTTTAAGTAATGGGAAACTCCCAAAATCAATGGAAATGTCCTTGTTACACAAGTTTCGGTTACGAAGATTAAGCCTTGTTAATGAGCTTAAATGAGAAAACGTCGCTGGTAAGAAAGTGGAAGAACCCGCACTTTTTGGTGAAACCCATGATGAAAAGAATGAGAAGAAAGATTTAGATGGCAGTTCTTCTCTACGTCCAGCTAATGATAGATCTTCAAGGTTCCTCAAAAGTCCGAAGGAAATAGGTAACTAAGTAATAGCAGATCCATTCGCAGAAAGATTTTTCAAAGCTTCCAACTTTCCCAAATGCTCTGGAAAACTGCAAAGTTTGGAGCAACCACTGAGATTTAGGGTCTCAAGAGATCTTAAGTTGCAAACGCTGTCTGGAAGTTCCCTAATGTTTTTGCACGCTGCCAAATTCAAGCACACAAGTCTTTCCAGACTCCCAATGGATTGATGAACCTTAATTAAACTTCTGCAACCTTCAAGTTGAAGTGTTTCCAGACTTGGGAGTCTAGCAAAGTCGGGTGTCTCCGCAAGGTAGAGTGAATAGCTGAGATCTAGTATTTTCAGCTTGTGGAGAAACTGTTGCAACAAGAAAAAGAGAATAAGAACAAGTTAGCAATAATAGGCAATTAATATCGAAATGAAAAGAAAGACAAAAGTCATTGGTGTTGCAAAGTGCTTTTAATTACTTTTGTCTCCTTCCAAACTTTGTTGAAATTACTAAACCTCAAGTCGAGAACAACTAGATTGTCCAGATGAAGATTGGGCGGTAAAACTTGTAGAGGACATGCATGCCAACAAAGCCATCTTAATTCTTTGGAAAATTTTTCATAGCACCCACTGGTGAAACGTACGGAATTGATTTTCAGCAATCTTAAAAAGGTCATCTTTGCAAATGCTTCAGTGCTCACGATGACATCTTCTGATCTGGCTGATACATCTAGGCTAAGACCTTCCACTGCTTTAGTTCCCTAAAAACAACAAAAATACTATTAATTAATCCAACACAATATATATACTTATGTATTTATCGAGTATACACTCTCAGTTCCCAAAATTTGAAAAGCATAGCAAATTTTTCCATGTAATTTCAAATGTCACATATGTGTCTCTACACACTCAACGTTAAAGGTATAATCACTCATAAGAATTAAGGCATGTGTATTATGCATATAGTAGACATATGATAAACCATGGATGCATCTAAGGATGTTTTTAGTGAACTTTTACCATGTGTGTTTGTAGTACGTTTACTACGTCCTGATGAAGCCACAGCCTGCTGCGTTTTCCGATAAGATATGGTGATACTTCACGGACAATCTCTCTTCCCATGTCTCGAAGTAGGTCATGCATTTTTAGCTTATGATCATGTTGGTCGATTGTTATGAGGGACCTCTCCAAGAGAACACTAACACCGATTTCTGGAAAGAAGCCACAGCCATCTAGTATTTTCATGACATATTCTTTGTCCATCCCAATAAAGAAGCATGCAATATCAAGGAATATAGCCTTCATTTGATCATCTAGTCCATCAAAACTTATCCTAAGCTTCTTTTGAATTCGGTCATGAGGTATTTGTCGTAATTTTTCAACCACATTTTCCCATTCAAGCTGGCTTCTTTTAAACAAATAAGACCCCAAAACTTCAAGAGCTAGGGGAAGTCCTTGAACATGATCCACCACACTCTTGGAAAGTTGGAAGTAACCATCTTTGGGATTAGGCCTCCTAAACGCATGCCAACTGAAAAGCTGGGTAGATTCCTCAGGATTCAATTCTTCTACCTTATAGCTCTCATCCACCTCTAATTCAGTAAGCAAACGTTCATCTCTTGTTGTAACAATAATCCTACTTCCTAGACCGAACCACTTCCGGTCTCCAACCAATGAGTTCAGTTGTGTTGAATCATCCACATCATCAAGAACAATAAATACTCTTCGGTAGCGAAGCCTCTCCTGGATCAAATTGATTCCTCTGTCAACATTATCTATACTAACACTTTTCAAATTCAGGATATCAGAAAGGAGTTGCCGTTGTACACTAGCAAGACCATTAGGTTGCTTAGAGTTATCTTTAATATCTGAAAGGAAACTGCTTCCATCAAATTGAAATCCATCACAGACAGAGTTGTAGACAGCTTTGGCAACGGTGGTCTTACCTACGCCACCCATTCCATAGATTCCCATTATGCGAACTTCATCCGATCCGATGCTTAAAAATTCCATCACCCTTCTGACGCGGGATTCTATAGCAACTGGGTGAGTGGCAACATGCAAGTAACTGCGGTTTACTTTCCTGAGGACATCTTCCACAATCTTTTGGATAAACTTTGATTCATGTCTGTAAATTAAGTTAGAGGAGCAACATAAATAAATAAATAAATGATTAGCTAAAATATTTACAAACTTTGGATACTAAAATGAGTGTTTAGATCTCAAAAAACAAGCATCCAAATTTTAATTTTTTTTGGATAATTATCTTAAAAAGAATTAAATAAATACCCGTCTGCAACGTTTTGGAGGTCCCAACCAGATAAATCTGCAGCTTCTGTAAGAGCTGTTCTCCAGCTCTTAATCATCTCCGTATCTGCTTCAAAACGTTCTTCGTGCTTAGCAAACGCTTTTGCAAAACTTCCGGTCTGATTTCGAACATGAGATGGATCAACATCGTAGAAGATTGGAATAACAATCTGGCCTATTGTATTTTTGCAGTTGATAATATTAACAAGTTCATTAAGGCACCACCTGGAAGAAGCATAGCCTTTTGAAAACACCAACAAAGAAACTTTTGATTCTTGGATCGCCTTGAGCAGCTCTGAGGAGATGTCTTTGCCCCTTGCGAGTTCATCATCGTCTCTGAAGGTATTCACTCCAGCACTTAGCAAAGTTGCGTAGAGATGATCGGTAAAATTCTTTCGAGTGTCTTCACCTCTGAAGCTTAGGAACACTTCATATTTCGATTTTGATCTGGAAGAAGATGCTTCGGACAAGCCTTTGGTAGCCATGGGAAATTAAGCCAACCAAATAGGCACTAGAGAAAAAGGTTTTTGGAAAACTTGGACATCTGAAGTGCATATCTATTCTCTATGGTGTTTATATTATACATTAAGATCATTGCCCGATTGTGAAAGACTTCATTCGACTTTCAGTCTTTCACGATCCTCATTTATTTTATTTTATGAGATTGTTGCTATTGCTACGAAACCCCATAGAAAATGTTGTAATGTTGTCCCAAATCACCTAACGACTTTGACCAATCGAACCCCAAAACAATTGATTAGGGGAACGGAAATTGAAAATAAATTTGACTGCACAATGATGTAAGCTTTAAGATATTATAATTGAGATAGGATAATGATTTGGTTTTATTGTTCATGTTAAAAACCATAATGATAGGCATATCCTTGGTTATTCATTTTTTGAAACCAGATACAGCAGAGTCAATAGCTAATGAAATAAATCTTTTTGCCTGATGAGGCAGAGATTCAATTGAGAAATTTGAGATTCAAGTTCTACTAATATTAACAAAATTAAGAAAATTTTATTCCCAGCATGGGAAAGCAGGAACAGAGCTTCAAACAGAGGGAAGCTCTGCAACTAGACCAAGATTTTTAATCCAAACTTCTCTTATTTTTCCTTCTAATTATTTTCACCTAATTAAATTCAGAATGCATGATAATTTCACACGCTCCAAGCCCACCTCCTCAAGAAATGAATCTTATAAAAACCAAAAATCGAAATGATTTCCTTTTATAATCTTAAAACACACATAAATATTCAGAAATTGAAATATTAAGTTAAAATACAAAATCCGTATCAAACATAATATTTGATGAAAGGAAATTTTGATATTGGTCAAAATTAGCTTTGTAGTTATTCGGCAACTTCGTGCCCGCAAAGGTCGCTTAATAGTATTGTGTTCAAAAGGGGAAGCTGCGTAAGTGTTTCCTGGAGGAGCCCACCGACTAATTGAAGTTCCCCAGGTTGAGGAACCTTTGGTTAATATACTTCCATTACAGTTACTGGCATATCATCTCGCTGTTCTAAGGGGATACAACGTTGACCAGCCTCGGAATCTTGCAAAGAGCGTGACCATACGATGAAGAATGTTTACTGATGAACTTGCATTCACGTTCCTCTGCAAATTATTAGAGTAGACACATTACGCATTCTTTTGCCTCCTTTTGTTTTTCCTTCTTGAGATTATTTGCAAGATGAAGGAAGTATAATTGAACGAAAGCGAAGATGGTTTTATGCCGATACGATGAACAAAATGACAATCTTATGTACTTGATGGTCAAAAGTTTTAAAACTAGTGTGTCATCTTATGATTGAAAAGCGTTAGCATGAACCTTATTTTTTTACTACATTTTCTTGATGAGTATGTGGTATTGTCTCGATCAAAAAATAAATAAAATTTTATGGTTATTTTCTTTTGCAAATAAATTCTGAAGCCTGCATGCAGTTTATGCATTGTGATTTTTCTGGAGGTTGCAGACGTTCTACATTTTTTTCTGGAGGGGCTTTTGATCAATCTCATTTGGTCTGCTAAGCGCAGAATCAAAATCCTCGACGTCCTCAGAAAATGGATACCTTTCTGTTTGACAGGCCTCCACTCCAGAGAAAGAGACTGCTAATTAGTCCCTATATGAACGTTGGATGCCCGAGGGGGCCGTGATTGATACCTGACCAAGAGATTCCAGCTGAAGCCTTGGATCAATCTTGCCACGTGCTAACTCCGGATAAGAGATTTTGCATTCAGAATTGAAGTTTTGGCGTTTTGGTTCCGTCCTCGTTCTTTCCGCTAACATTTTTCTCGTCTCTCTGGGACTGTACAAACAAGTCAACTTTGGAGGGCTAATTGAGATTGTGCTATACAATGTCCATTACGTTGATGTGGGGCGTAATTTGGATCACCAAAATGCATTTGCTTTGAATCAGGACTTGGATAGGATGTTCGTCCTTTTCCTCCTCTGGCCTCTAGGCCTGAATTGACCATTGCAACTTAAAATTGCCTCCACATTGCTGGCTCAAGATTAGCACTAATGGTGGCAGTCGCATGTCAAAGTAAATTGCTACATATGCAAATTGTGTGACAATACCTGGGAAAAATATTATTGACCGTCTATTTCCAATTGGGTTTACAATGAAAATAATCCTCACCTACTAGTTCAAAACTTTGGGAATCTACAAATCAGCTTCTAAATTCTAACCCGAGACCACTTCCCCTTAACTAATGATCACTTTCCTAAATGTCTCTATTCTCTTCAGAATTCCCTTGATTGCTAAATCAAATGCATCTTCAATACTCTCCAATCTAGACCGGGGATTTGCATAAATAATCCTTGGAATCAATCTTATGACCTCTTCTCTCATTGCTAATTCTTCATCCTTCGAAACTCCAAGCAATGTCTGGTTGATGCTAACTTTTCCTAGTCTCAAATTCTTCGGTGATATAAACACAGAATACTTGGCGTAGTTCTTTGGTAAATGCCATACATATTGTGAATAAGCACTCCCTGGATGGAAGAAGACTGGAATACAACCAGCCAAAATGGAATCAAAAGTTGACCTTCTTGTCAATGAATCCCCTGAAGGTTGCAAGCAAAAGATTGAGCTTTGAAACAGCTTCATCAAATTTACTGGATCATCACATTTGTGCCCAACAGAATCACAGTCTAGTAAATTGCATAACTTCTTCGAAGCTTGGCATTGGCTGATAATCTCACTCCTTATCGAACCTTTCTGTCTCGATCTTGGGGCACCGGCAAAAGAGAACAAGTAAGGCCGGTTTTGTCTTCTCATTAGTTCCTGCCATTGAAAAACCTCGTTATCTGTTGAAGGATGGAAGTATGTAGGATATGGTACAGCAAAGTCATTTTTCCAAGACCCTGATTCAATTGTTAACATTGACATGTTCTCAGACTCCGGCAGGAACCTGAACTTGCTACCCCAATCAGACTTCCTGTTTGATTGTCTCCTGAAATCCCGAGCAATCCTCCCTGAAATTAAGAAATGATCCTTACCCCACATGCTTTTCCATTCAGGTTTTCCTGCAAGCCATTTAACCAAATCAAGACCTGAAGAATCTCTCATAGAAGTATTGAATCCCCATAGATAACGACGAAGATCCAGACCAGCATAGTATGGCACAAAAATAGCAGAGGCGATCGAGGAATCATTGGTTAAGCACTTGTATGTCTTCATTCTGTTATGGAAAATAACCTCTAGCAAGAATTGGTTCGTCGAAAACCAACTGTTCTTCCATAAATCCAAAGCATCAGAACTTTCAATCTGAGGACCTAAACCAGAGTTTTCAATATATGTACACATACTGGATTTATCAGTAGCCCTGGTCAGCAGCTGACAATTCTTGAGCACATCTTCATTGAATCGCTTAGGAAGATCATGAATATAAATGTATCGACCCGAGCAAGAATCTTTATTCTTCTCTAGCTTTCTGCTAGTGTTTTCATGACCATCTGAACTAGAAATCTTCTTCTTTGAGTCGTCTAATGAGGTTTTGGTATCAATTGAGTTTCTAGTAAAATAAATTGACTGATACTTTGAACTATCACTGCTTGAGACATAAACGAACCCCTCCATCCTCCCAATGAAAAACAGATGACGAAGACAGAGTAATAAAAAGAATAAAACAATGGAAAAAAGCAGGACAAACCAGAATTGATTGGTGCAATATTTTCTTCCTGACTGGTTTCTCCATTTGCTCCTGATGGGCTTCCCAACACAAAATTCTCTTATCAATACATGAAATTTCATTGCAGCTGAACGAATCAAAAAAAGAAAAATAGAAAGAACAATGAAGAAGGGAGAGAATGAATGAATAAGAGCCTGTTCATAACCTTCAAGCACCCACAAGAAATAGAAAAAGGCAACTCTATTTTCCTTTCTGAAGTTTCCTTTCACTAGTATAAAAAGCAAAGGCAACTTGATCTTTGGGGGGAAGAAAAATTAATGGGGCCCAGGATCAAGTAAGGCCAATCCGAGTAACAGCTCATATGTAGTGTGAGTCATGAATAAAAAAAAAGAGTAGTTTATTTGAGGATGCCTAATTGGACAATAAAAGAAATAGACTGACAAAGACCGTGGATGGCTTGAAGAAAACTTCTAAGAATGAAAAATATTGATTGAAGCTAAAGACTTTTTATATTGTTGAATGTTGAAAGTAGTGGGGGTGGTAACGAAAGAGTAAAGGATGCTAGATTGCGGGTCAGTGCTGACGGGCGACGGCATTGTTAAATTAATAAAATCATGTGGACTTAGCTTTTTATTTATTTTTACAAGAAAGAACAAAACAGAAGACGTTGATGGCAAGCTAGGCCGCTACTGAGGGAGGTTAGACTTAGAACAGGGAAGAAATTACGAAGAAGAATGATTAATAAAATGCAAACAAAAAGTACATTGTTTCTTGCCAAGTATCTAAACAAAATATTTTGGCCTATTCTTTACTTCTTTAATCATTCATACCCAACTATTTACCAAAAAAAAAAAAATTCATTCATACCCAACTCTTAATACCTAAATTTTTTAATATATTTTTATCGAGATCTATGTATCAATAGTATTATATTGGTTGTGGTCAAAAGTATTATAGTTTTGAATTTTTGTTATAAAAAAATATATTTTGCTCAGTGAAAATGTAGAACTACTTTAAGATGTTACGAAACCATGATGGTCAATACATGGGTTAATTATTATTATAATTAATCTAAGTTGATTATCTCCTTTAGGCCTCTTATTGTGGCGGATTATTCTAGGGTGAAAAATAACGTAGAAGAAGAAGAAAAAAAGAAAGAGGAGATGAAATATTAGAAGAGCAGAAAAGTAGGGAAAGTAATGTAATATACCCATCCTCTCATTTATTACTGCGTTAATACGTGTTTGACTTGCGATTTACAAAATGTATAATTTTCTTACCTAACAGTCACTCCTCGTGCCCTTCCCCATTTCATCATTTTTACCACCGTCCTATGAAAACAAAAATCATCTGTTTGCATAACTAGATATTACTAGATAGAAATTGGATTATTTTTCTACTGCTAGATCCAACCTTGTGAGTTGTGATATGGACCTGCAGTAAAATTAATAAATTTTATTTGTAAACTACAAATTAAGCAGAACCTAAATAATGTGATCTAAACCATGTGACGCAATTTAATTCAATGGCTCCAACTTACTTCTTGACACTATAAAACTCTCCTTGGATCAAGTCCAATAAGGCTTGGACCGCGCATTTTGACTCATATATGGACAAAATTATATAAGACCAAGACTCGCTTGGTCCAAACAACTTAGCCTCATATTTGGATCAAGCCCAAGACTGCCCAGTTAGGCCCATTTTCCAAGGAAAAATAAATAGGTTACATAATAAGAGCTTTATTTCCCAAGCAAGAAACAAGAGCTTCATTTCACTGTTTATCAGCCAAAGGAAAAGAAAAAAAGTTAAAGCCAATTCTTGAATGTCTTGTTTTGTACAGTCTTTCCTTAAATTTTTTTGTATTGTATAATACTATTATATGGTACAAAACTTTGTTTTCATGCCAATGGGAGAAATAACACACAAGTTATTATTACCTCTTTTTGTTGAAAAAAAAAAGTTTAGCTAATAAGTTTGCTAAGGACACTTATTAATGTTACTGTGAAAAGTAACATATTCACTTAATTCATTGAAATTTATCAAAAATTACTGGTCAAATTCGTTGATGAACCCTGTAAAAAATAGGAATTAATAAAAGTTTTTTTTGCTTTTTTTTGGGGCAAATCTAAGAATAACTTGGACTTGTTTGTATGCCCCAGGCCCCCAACATGCATGCTTCCATGGCGGGGGCTTGTTACTCTGAATTGGAAGATTAGAAGGAAAATTAAATTAGGGTACCCCACGAAATTCATGCCATTGTCATTGCTGCCATGCAATAATTGAGGCTTCATTCAGTTGCTTGGCATGTAAGAAGGTGCTGCATTTCACTTATGTCGGTGGGATATAAACACACCAACCCAAAATCTCTTCCAATATTTGTGTTCCACTGTTTGATGCCAATAAACTACTTTTAGGGGTAAATTTGATTCGCCTTTACCTTCACAATTAGTGCTTGCTTCGTGACTTGTAAGTATATAAGTGTTAAGTTTAAAATCAAAGAAGTCACAAAGTTTAGAGTTATTGATTTGGTATGAAATAATAAATTAATTTTAATCAGCATGAAAGACCTTGAATAAACAATGTAAGAAATTTTATCTAAATTTTGTTCATTTATCCAAATTTTCATTGGACTTTGAAAAAAAAAAAAACAGAAGAATCTTACTAAGAACCGTATTTTTTGTGCACCCACTTTTTCTTTTCTTCAGTTTGGACGAACTTAGTGACCATTTAAACTTTCACACGAACAAGAGAAGAACCGCATGTTCTTTAGAAGTTTTTTTTTTCTCCCTATTTTTAGATGTGGTGAGAGAAAACAAAGGGGATGGTGACCCACATTGCTTGTCCTTAATCTCCCTACAAAGTAACGGGCGTTTGCCTCCTCAGTCAATAAGTTTGGCACAAATCCAGACACTTTCAAGCTCCCTTTGTCCAATGCAAGAAGTAAATGACAATAGAACCCCTGCATTTTCACCTCAAATTAAGGTTCTCCTCAGCACTTTAAGCCTCGGATCAAGGAAACAAGGCTTCCACTAAAAACCAAACAACCACTGTTCTCACTTGCTTTTATGCTGTTCTCAAAACTCTCTCCATCTTCCCCCCTGTTTCTAGCTGTCGTCTTGGGAAGTTGCAGAGGAGAGAAGCCTGTTTAGAGTAGATGGAAAAGACCATCGCTGCGAAGTGCTGCAACAATCAACGCTGGTTTGTTCTGTTAGTCTTCTTGGTTTTCTGTTTTGAATTGCTTTGCTTTGATTACTCAGCTATAACTGGTGGAAATAATGGGGTCGCTATTTTGGATAACAATCATGCAAATGCAATCAGCACCCAAAATTCTTTATCCCATGATTTCACTGAAAGTTCTAATGATAGCATTTCTCCATTGCCCAATAGCCCACTTGTCGATGTTGTGGTTAACAAAACTGATGAAGCCAACAAAAAGGCTGACAGAGAGGAAGAATTGAAAGTGGAACCTGATTTAGATTCTTGTTTGGGAAGATATATATATGTTCACGATCTTTCTAGTAGATTTAATAAGGATTTGGTTAACAATTGTCGGTTGCTTACTCGGGGAACTGATAAAAATATGTGTCCGTACTTAGAGAACTTGGGTTTTGGTCCTCAAATTGAAAACCCTCAAAATGTTTTGCTGAACAATAGCTGGTTTTTAACAAATCAGTTCTTGTTAGAAGTCATCTTTCACAACAAGATGAAAAATTATGAATGTTTAACCAATGATTCGTCGAAAGCATCCGCTGTTTTTGTACCGTTCTATGCTGGTCTTGATATGAGCATGTATCTTTGGGAGTTCAACATTTCAGTGAGAGACTCTGCTTCTCTTAGTCTTGTTAAGTGGCTAGCAGAAAAGCCTGAATGGAAAAGAATGTGGGGTAGAGATCATTTCTTAGTTGCTGGAAGGATTGCATGGGATTTCAGGAGACAAACAGATAATGAATCCGATTGGGGTAGCAAGCTTAGGTTCTTGCCTGAATCGAAGAACATGTCAATGTTGTCAATTGAATCAAGTTCCTGGAACAATGATTATGCAATTCCATACCCAACATGCTTCCATCCTTCAAAGGACAGTGAGGTTTTCCAATGGCAGGACAGAATGAGAAGGCAGAAGCGGCGCTATCTCTTCTCCTTTGCTGGTGCTCCTAGGCCTGAATATCAGAACTCCATCCGGGGCAAGATTATAGATCAATGCTTAGCTTCAGAGAATCAGTGCAATTTGCTGGATTGTAATTATGGTGCAACAAATTGTGATAACCCAGTTAATGTAATGAGAGCCTTTCAGAGCTCAATCTTTTGCTTGCAGCCTCCTGGGGATTCATACACAAGGAGATCGATTTTCGACTCAATTTTGGCAGGGTGTATTCCAGTATTTTTCCATCCAGGTACTGCATATGCCCAATACACATGGCATTTACCAAAGAATTATACAAAATACTCAGTGTACATACCAGTAAAGGATTTAAGCGAATGGAAAATCAACCTCAATGAAACATTGCTTGGAATTTCAGAAGATAGAATATTGGCCTTGAGAGAGGAGGTTATAAGGCTAATCCCAAGAGTAGTTTATTCAGATCCAAGGTCTAGATTAGAGACTCTTGAGGATGCATTTGATTTAGCAGTTAAGGGAATTCTGGAGAGAATAGAAAGTGTTAGGAATATGATTAGGGAAGGGAAGGATCCTAGTATTGGATTTGCAGATGGGGATGATTACAAGTATACATTTTCTCCTTATGGGAATGGCATTTGAACTTATTGCAGTAGAAAGTCATCATCAATGTTCTTTGTCCTTCAGCTCAAGCAAACATAAGTATATATCTAATTCAGTCCTTACAATTTCATATATATATAATTTTTTCATATCTTTTGTAGCCCTCTGTCTCAATAGTTGTACTTGCATGATAAGAATATAATTCTGGAGTGATGTCAGAAATTTGGTTTTGCTTTTGGGATATTTTACTTTCTTTCTTTCTTATTCTTTTGACTAAAAAGGAGAAAACAAAGCTCAGAATCCTTCATTCATCATCAGATGCATTTCCTAGTTCCTTCACTGTCTTTTGCAATTAGTCCTGCCAAGAAGCCTTTGGTTTAACAGCATGTGCCAACCATCCAATTGTGATGTGTGCCCTCTTTGAGTTTTGGATGGTGGGCAGGGCTAGGGTAATTTAGGGATTTCAAATGCTCAAACAAATCTCCCTTTTCTCATTAATTTGTTCTCCGAATCATTCTTGTTGAATTAGGCTTTCAACATTAGGTTAATTATTATGTTGAAACCCTTCTTTATATAGTGCATTAAGCTTTCCACGCTCCCTTTTGACCCAAAAGAAAAAGGGGTTTTGTACTTCTCACCAAGCTGGATCACTACGTGGTAACTAAAATGGCATTGGTAACATGCTGTTAAGGTGGAGTGTGGAAGATGACTTGATGTCCTGCCGACACTAGAGAGGGAATTGTCATGTTTGCATGTGATGTGATAACTGTCTTGGGAGTTGGACAGATTTTGTAAACAAAACGGGGACATGACTAGTTGGATCAGTAAAGTTTGTCCCAAAACCCCATGCCTTTGCCTAAGATTGTGGTGCTTACGGAATGGGAACCTGCTTTTGGGGATAATGGACCCATCAATAATTTATTAGGAGTGACCAGTTTCTAAAAATGTGATTTTTCCAGTAATTATTAGTCTGAGACATTTACTTGGGTGAGTGTATTAAAGGAAAGGAAAAACAATGAGAAAAAGTTATTGGAAAGTTGAAGATTACATAAATGGAAGAAAATTGTAGGTGAAATCTAAGTTAAGGAAAGGTTACTTATATAAGCTACATCATTTGATTACGTTTGGAAAAAAAAAAAACCAAAAATGGGAATAGTATTGAGGTTCATATAAAATTCCAATACAATGTAAATGATTACTATGCTCGCTATTTAATATTACTTTTGTCTTAAATTGAATATTTTACTTACATTTTTTATTAAATAAAATCAATTTTGATCATGATTAACTAAAATTTTATTAGTAATTAAATTTCAAAAATAAGTTTTGAAAATCTTAAATTCAAAAGTTTCAAGTCTTGTTTTCTAAAGTTTTAATTTCACATGATATCACCAAAAATTATGATAAAAATTGGTTAAATTTGATCTAAAAAACATAAAGTAGATATTTAATTTGGAAAGAAAGAAGTATGTTATTTTATTAATTGTTTCACAAAAGGGGTACTGTTTTCACAGTTTTATTGTAACAAGAAAGCAGTTTAAAATTACCTCAGTTTAAGCAAGCAAATAGGTGTCATATCAGTTTATCAATATCTGCTTTCCCTACAAATATGATCACATGGTAGATTAGAAGTTCCCCTAAAATCTTGGTGATATATCAGGTGGACTTTCTTACTTGGGCTCATGAATCCATCAATAAAATTGATGTTCTATGATTTTTAATAATAAAAAGTAAAAATAAAATAAAATGAATTTGAAATATATAAAAAAGTAAAAGTCCTAGGTATTCTTAATTAAAAAAATACTTTTTGGGATATCAAAAAAATTAAAAAGATAAATAAAAAAGACCAAGGGAGTACAAATTATTCTACCTATAATTTTGCCTGGCAAAATGGAGACATGTTAAAAATATTAGCTTGTTGTATTGTGCTT
Source organism: Theobroma cacao (assembly GCF_000208745.1). Lineage (NCBI taxonomy): Eukaryota > Viridiplantae > Streptophyta > Magnoliopsida > Malvales > Malvaceae > Theobroma > Theobroma cacao. The sequence goes on along the minus strand of NC_030853.1, from coordinate 25,743,980 downwards.
GGAAGTTGCAACGTTTGTGTTGATATATTCATAAATTATTTATTCTTGCCTATTGCATGTTGCTGTTGCATTGAGTGTCTTCGACAAAAGACTAACTTAAAAGGAATTGATAAAAGAAAAAAGAAATTGCTGGCAGGGTTTGGGTTGACTCGCTTGCCGTGGGGTGCAAGGGCCTCAGCAAGTAGGACACATTCCTCTGGATTACATCGGTTTCTTCTATAATAATAATAATAATCAGACAACTCAATATTCCTTAGTGGAACAACAAGAGACTACAACTCGCTCAAGGTACAATCTTGAATTGCTTTCAGACCCTGCATTATTTTGCATGCTAGCTAATTAACTTATCCAGTTTTTCATTTTTCACTTTGGTTTGACAGAATTTAATAATCTTTCTTTCTTTGTCTTTTATTCTTTGATTACAACATGATTGGGCAAAAGATCATGGCTACTGCAGCAGTCGAAGGAAACGCGATGCAAAATTATGTAAAACCTGAACATGGAGGGATGCAACCTGGCGGATTATCCGTTAAAAGTAACTCAATTCACGACTTAATTTTTGTCAAGTTGAAGGAAAACCCCAATCCAGAATCTGGAATTCAACAGGCTATGAAGCTGCTGGCAAGCATGAATGAAGATCTATTTCGAATCACTCAAAAACTACAGGAGAGACAGGTATAAGCTTAATTATATCAATTCTGCAATTCCTTGCATTATAACAGAAAATTAAATGCAAATGTGGCTCTCTGTATTGTCATCACATATTCATATATTGAATTCAGTTCTTAATGTAAATGTAGTCCATAATGAAGTTCGTATCAAAACAATTGACGTTATTTGAACATTATGAACAGCATGATGATATCCTGGCTTGTTTCGAATTAGACCGGTTAGAAAATAGAGAGAAGCGTTTCAGATGGACGTGGACCGATAACGGGAAGAAACTCGCTTCTCTAAAACGAGACCTAGACAAGCTGACTTTTGCAAACAATGCATATAAGGAGAGAGCTGTCAAGACAGAAGGGAAGATTAATATCCATGTAAGGATGACATAAATCCTAGACTTATACTTAATATATTGATTCTGCTATCCATCTTTCTGCTACTTTTTCCCTCCTTTTGGGGCCTTATTGGACTGCTATAATATGATTCAGAACTTAAATTTTGTAATGCATCATGGAAGCAATAACATGGCCAAGGAAAAGAAGCTCTTGAAAGGGATCAATGACAGACAGAAGAAAGGAGATCATTGTGATGATCCAGGTCTATCAGTAGTCCAAGAGATTAGCGATCGCGTAAGACAATAAATTAATTGCTAAATTAGTTACATGAATTATAGGTTTTTCTTCCTTTTTATTTATTGGATTTCATTCCTTGAGCTCTGCAAACAGATACGCAGGTTGCGCTGGGATATTAGTAGGAAATATTTCTTCCCAAAACCTGCCATCAGGGTTGATGAACAGCAAGTTCTCAAAGAGATTGCTGAGCTTAAATGGGCAAGGGATAAAGCCTTTGCTAATGCTCCTGTGGAGGGAAAGACTTGGAATTCTTTAGCTTCAAAAACTGTCATCAAACAACAAATAAAGGTAACAAATTAAAAAGCCTTTCAAAAATACTTGTACAAATTAACTTGCTAATAATCAATGCTTTCAATCTTTTTACAGCGTATGGAAAAGGCGTCATGCGATGAAGACAGGAAGAAACATTTGCAGATGAGAGCTAAAATTCAGGTGCTCAAGCAAGAAATAGATGTTGTAAAGAAGGATATTGCTTCTTTGAAGAGGCAACTGTTAAATGTACGCAGGAAAAAAGGGGAGGCTTACAAAGTTATTCTGAAGCTGATTAAGATCCAAAATCAGGCAATTTGCTGACTTTCGCCTTATATCTTGAAACTATTTCACTTGTCCTTTTAAGTACCTTCTCAATTAAGCTTAGCTTTGCTTGAAGAATCATTTGAAGAAGAGTACTTCAATTTTTGACTCATTTAGCTTAATATTAAAAGCTAAATGCATGTATCATTATTTGAAAAAGAGTTGAATTTAAATCTGTCTTTTTTATAACTTTATAAAGTAAAATAAAAATAAAACGTATTAATATAGTGAAGCAATTGTGCCGTCCTATATTGGCTGCTACAAGATAATAACGTCCTTGTATACATATATATATATATATATATATATATATATATATATATATATGCAAGGCCAAAGACTTGTAACAATCAAAATGGAACTTTCATTGATTGTTAATGCAGATAACTAGCTTCATCCATCAATGAATGTAATCAAAATATCAAATCTGCGAAGAAAAAAGAAACTTTGATGAGATCCCTTTGGTACCACTCAATGAATATAACTTAATAGATTATAATTTAACATATTAATTAAAGCCAAAAACCAGATTACAAAAGCCTTAATCTCATGGGCTGTAGGCCGACAGCCAGGCCCACCACAATAGTAAAGCGGGCAATGAGCCAAAATGTTTTTCATCTTCGCCTCCTCATTGCTGTGCTGGTCTGCAGCTTTGAAGCTAGTAACGGATAGATAGCAAATGGCAACCAACTCAAGTTTTCAACTGTTTTCGTCATCTAGTGATAAACCCAATTTAGGTTTAGGGTTTTTGGACTCGTCAGAGCCGCCTCTGCCACCTCCTCCTCCCTCCATCGAAGTCCTCTCCTCTGAGGTGCCAATTTGTAAGCTTTTTGTCTTTGATGTTTGAGTAAACGTTTTGTGATTGGTTGGTTTTGAATTTGAGGCAGGTTTCCTCTTCTGTGAGATGCACTGTCGAGCCTGTCAACTTGGATGGCTTTACTTTACTCAAGGTGAATTTTCTTTTTTTTTTAATCTATTTGTAATGGAGAAAACAAGAACGTGTTTGCTTGGTTTAGAAATGAATAAAACCCCATAAAAATGTGCAAGTTTTAATTTTAGTTTTAGATTTTTTTTTGGGAGGGGATGGGGTGGGGTAATAAATGGCTGCTTTAGTAAGATTGATAAGTACTTGAACGCTAAAACTACTTTGCCGTTCTTTTAGGGGCGGGTGAGTACTAAAGAGGTTTTCGGATTGCCTAATTCGGATTTAGTCCCTGGAAAGTATGAAGGTGTGTAACAATCTTCTTCTTTTACTTTGTTTTAGACTTCATGTTTAACTTCACATTGGATTTCCTGGTCATGATGGAAGCATAATGAGGATGCTTCCGATTTAAAACATGGTAATGATTTCTTTTTCTTGTGTTGTTATTTTTGGGAGTGTAGGGGGACTTAAGCTGTGGGAAGGTTCATTAGACCTTGTTAAAGCTCTGCGCTCTGAGGTTCAAAATGGGCACCTATCATTGGAGGGAAAGCGAGTGTTAGAGGTGGGGTCCTAATTTTCAGGTGATTGTATAGGGCTTAACCATTCAACACAACTATTATATCAGGTGCATAGCCAGATATTAGCTTCAATTTTGAAATCCTGTTTGTCAAAATGACTTGGTAGATTGGTTGTGTTATTATTAGGGTTCCTAGTGAAAAGCCTTGTTTCCATGTGGGAACTGAATATTTTCAAAAAAGGCACAATAATTGCAAGCCTGCACAATTTCATAGGTTTTTACTATCAAACTCCTTGTTGACACACAAACTTACTTGATTACTTTACTTATGTGTTACTAAGGTTACTAGTGATATGCACATTGATGTTCAGGGAAGTTTTTCTTTTGTACTCTTTTATTGTATTGTTACCTTTCAGCATAAATCAATTATAGGATCTGTTTTAGAACTGTTGTCATTCAAGTCTCTTAGTTGTTTGACTGTGGCAAGTAGACTTATGTGATACCAGAGTGGTATATGAATTTTGCATTACATTATTTACAGAATATGATTTATAGCAAACGCAATATTCAGATTTGATTGCTGGTTAGGCTCTTGTCAACCAGGGAGCTTTGACTGGTGAAGAAATTGCTGGTCTCTCTGATTGATTTAACTTCAATGGAGAATGCCTTAAAATAGTGAATTTATATTTAGACAGATGCTGATAATTTCTTGTCTTGTCTTTTCTTGCCACTACTTGCTGACTTTCCTCTAATTATTTTCAGCTTGGATGTGGTCACGGACTTCCTGGGATATTTGCATGTCTTGAGGTAAATTCATGCATGTTTGACTGCTCTGTGTAGGGACTGGGAGTATATGGTAAAATGTCATTGTTATTTATTTATTTATTTGTCTTCAGGGTGCAGCTGTTGTGCATTTCCAGGACTTTAATGCTGAGGTCCTGCGGTGTCTCACCATTCCAAACGTAAATGCAAATCTTTCAGAGAAGTCACAGCCTGACCCTTCTGGAGAAGTACGCTTTTTTGCTGGTGACTGGGGTGAGATTCATCAACTACTTCCTCATGCACATGAAAGTGAAATGAACCTGAATTCCAGCTCAGAACATGGCCAAGCTACTGGTTATGATGTTATTCTAATGGCTGAGACAATTTACTCAATCCCTGCTCAAAGGAATCTCTATAGACTTATAAAGAAGGTCTTTCTTATTTGAGTTATTCCTGATTCTTCTGTAAATCACAAATTCATGGATTCCTGAGCTCTAAGCATTCTCAATTTACAGTGCATGAGCCACCCACATGGAGTTGTTTTCATGGCTGGAAAGAAGCATTATTTTGGTGTAGGTGGGGGAACACGGCAATTTCTTTCTATGCTTGAGAAAGATGGTAAGCTGATCATTTATAGCTGGGGTTACGTCAGTGGAAGTGGAACATATTCTTTTAGGATATAATTACATTTAAAAAAATGTATAGGTAAGTTGGGAGCATTGAGTTTCATGAGGTTTTCCTTCTCTCTGTTTTGTGGGGGTGGGAGTAGGGAGGGGTTTTACTTATTTTTCTCATGCACTTTATAAGGTAGTGGGCATGGTTAGAGTGGTTTGCAAAGAACTTTCCTCATAGGAAATTTATGATTAAAGAGATAGATTCTAAGACATCAAAGAAGCCAGTTTTGGCTTAAGGGAACTTGTTCTCTAGTCTCTATTGTTATTGAGTCATTGGTCAAACAACTACAACTTTTTTGGGGTTATAATTTCCATGGATAGTTTAATAATTTTGTATTTGATTGGAATAGACCTATGTTCTGGTCTTTTTGTCTTGTATTAGGTGTAATTAACTTCTTAATTATTTTAAATTTTTTAAATGGTCTTTGGTCTTGTTTTTTGTTACTCAGTTAATGAGTGGTAATAGTTCAACTGGATTCAATTTTAGAAGAAGTTTAGAGTCAAAGCTGATTGAGAATTGTTAGAAAAAAAAAAAGGAACTAAAATGAAATTAATTGATTTTGTGCGGTTTTCTCAAGTCATGTGAATCAACCAATAATGCTCATTGTAACGGTATTTAATTTTTATGATTTATTATAAGTCAACTTCACTTTTGTTTGTTTTTGCCAATTTTTTAATTCAAAATTGAAATTAAAGCAAAACAAAGGCAGTATGAAAACTGAAGAAACAAAAGTGACCACTGCCCCATGCAAACATGTGTACTGATTATATCTCTGCACAATTTTTAGACTTACTGGAATCGGTGTCTTTTGAAATTTGCAATATTCATGAGTTGTTCAAGAATGGTTGAGTGATTCATTTGTTTCTCCTCCTTTTTGTTGTTTAATATTCCATTGTTGGAGCATCTGAAGTTACTCTTTGCAGTGAAGGAATAGCTCCAAACAAAATTGATTTTTTTTTTTTATCATTTTGTAGCCTTAAAACTTAATCCTATTATATCCTTTCTAGCTCTTCATGTACTCAGTGGAGAAATTCTAAATTCTCTGTAAATGTAGGAGACCTGTTCTGTCTGGCTAACTTCTCAAACAATCATGAAAACCTTATTATCGGTGCTGGCAGAAAATGCAAGCTAGCTAATTGTTCAACTTTTACAAACTTTTCACAAACAAAACTCAATTGGTTTCAAGTTCTAGTCCTTCTAATCCTTAAATACCATTTTCCACAACCTTAGACCATAAATCCCCAATATTTCTCCTCTGTAGACAGGTTTCTGGAAATCTGCTCTACCTCTAATCTGTTTGCATGTCTGTTTACACATATGTTTAGTTTTTGAGTAGCATACTTTCATGGACGCTACATATCAAGCATGCTGCATTTCATTTGTTTCCTGAAGCTGTTCATGTATGAGATACAGGGTGCAAGATGCTTATTAAGCGCCTCTTTTTGGCCCCGCAGGTGTTATGGCTGCAAGTCTTATTACTGAAGTTGCTGATGGTTCCTCTAATGTACGGGAGGTATGGAAGCTTTCATATAAGTAGGTCCACTATTTGGTTTATTGGGATGTTGACTATGCTAGATGCTACTCTAAATGTGGATACGTTGGTGATAGCTTGATCAAACGCAAGAACTGTTACTCTATATGTGCACAGGATGATTATATTCCGTGAACGTTTTCCTTTTGTTACTTTTACTCTAGTCTCTATTTTCCATGGACCTTTGTTTACTCTGTATCATACCCCAGAAATTTTTAACAGGAATTAAGAATAACAACGCACTGTATAAAACATTATAGTTTAAATTCCTCTGCATTGGGTTAGCAAAGAGTTTGGCGGGATGCCTGGATTATGTGTACATTTTCTTAAAATTGAAATGTTACAAATTTTTTGGTCTTTATGATTGAGTACTGGGAATGTGATCTGATTTTGTAGAACTTACAATATACTCAAGGCGGAGACATCCATCGCAAGCATTAATTAACTAGCTGTAACATTATTGACCAATCTAACGTGGATCTGATCTGCACAATAGGTCCTGTTTTCTGACTGTGCTGCTATTACTCTATGTATGCATTCAAAACTTGTATGGAGGGCTGGAAGAGACAGTTGCATGATTTACTTCAAGTTACTCCTCATTGACTATCATATTCGTGATTAAGTTAATAACTTCCCTCTATGATTGAAAATTAGTTGGCTAGTATAAAAAGGTAAATAAGAAAAACTTCTGAGAAGCTGGTAGGAAGTGGACTGTGAATGGGGACCCTTCCCTTTTAGGGGTAAAGGAGGCTCTTTCTTTTCTTTCCCTCTTGGCTTGCCAATTTTGAAGTCACAAGTTCTTGAACTCAAACTTGGATTTTGGTACCATTCCGCTTATAGCCAGGAGGATTCTGCTGTTTAAATCAGGGTTGGCCTTGCACTTGGCATTATTTTTATAAACATTTAACTGGCAATTAATATTAGCATAAAGGGACCAAGGAATTTGTCTTTAATTCATATAAAATGGATTCATATAGAAAGCTGCACTTGATGGTTTAGTTAACAAATCTCAGTTTAAATCATGAAGGGGAAGGTTATCATATGAATAGACTGAGCCAATCAAATAATTGAACCGAACTTCTTGCTGTTTGTATGCAATAACTTGATCAGCTGCTGGCTAAAAACGGTAATAGAAGGGGAGTACTTGGAAGCTAGTAGTTGAGACCTTTTTAATCAGGGTATGCTATAGATTCTACCCGGCAGGAAATTGAAAAATCATCCAACACTACAGTGGTGGAGTCTCTGGTGTGGTCGTGTTTCATTGAAGAATCGTGGCTTCTTGAACCAATAGGCTTAGGAGACAGGTCAAAATTTTGGACGGAAGACATGCGAAGAAAAGATTTTCTGCTTTAGCATTTGTTTCTGGCCGATGCACCTCGTGGAACAAATTGATATTGACCTTACAATTGCTTTGAGACAGCAGTATGGTACCCGTGGGACAAGGTCTATTTCAAAAGTTCTTATGGTGACAAGCCAATATTGAAAGATTGAGAAAAATCAAAACAGTTACTTTCATCTCTGCATATCGTCAAAGTTTACATGCGTGCTAGCTGGCTTTCACTTGATCTCCTCAAATAATCATTAACAAGTTAATTATTAGTGATGGCTGGTATGATATGTCCTACCCTAGTATCTGTTTTTGGCTTCTTTCATTTCATTTTCTGCCAACTGCAACTTTTTGTTTTCCTAGGCGCTTTCTTTTCTGATGCTGAGCCCCTGATTCAATTTATAAATGAAGTTTGATTTTGCTTTCCAGTGACTTGTCTTACCTTACTCTCAATATGCTTTTTGTATTTTCAACCATAAAAATATTGTTGGGGTTTGATGCCTATACATTAGATGCTTCACCCAATGAGCCTTGCATGTGTACCAACTTTACTTTTTTATTGCATTAATAGTTTATGTACTTGATTGAGCTTGGATAAGGTTTTTGATTTTTTTTTCCCCAGCAAAACAAAGCTCCTTTCTTGACACTCTAAATCTGACATTTTGAGAATATAGCAAGTTCCATACAATTGAAGAGGAAACTCAACAGGTAGGGCAGCTGATAACTATAGTTTCTTCCGTTTTCAGTTTTTAGGGTCAGAAATGTTACTTTGATATTATCAAACTCTAGGTTCCTCCAGTATCCGAAACATTGTTGCTTTGTGATTCATATGGCTTGATTAGCAATGAGTAGTTTCGGGTGGCTATGCTACCATTTACAACTAAATTGCAACATCAAAAATTGTCAAGTGATATGATATATGGTAACAGCAAAAAGTAAGATGAAACTGAATAGTTTAAAAATGATACGTACACTCTTCATGTTGGAAAAACATGTAAAAATTCTCGAGTTAACTGTAATGATACGAGAATTTTGTGGACTCTCAAGTATACTTGTAAATGTTAATTCTATAGAAATTCCTTGGGCTTATAACTTGTACTGGAAAATTCCCGGTATCAGCTTTTTACTTTCTTTCCTTGTTTACCATCTGGATTGTAAGAATCATGAGCAATGACAACACCCAGGCAGAGAACAAATATGAAGCTTTTAGAACATTGAGTCTTATGGACTTTTGGAATATATTTCACAAAACTGAAAGAGAAAATACAGCGTGAATTAGGAATTAGACCTGCAACGATAGTATTTGGAGCACCCTCGATTGTAAGGATTGGATGGTTGGGGTAGACAGCCTTCAGTGTTACTATAAGCTTCACCTCTAGAGCCTCCATTGCAAACCGGTTGGTCTCTTTTCAGTGCCCCAGGTGATATGTATTTCTTCTGTTCAAGAAACCTTCGGCTTATTTCTGATTCCATTAGCATCTCATTCGCTTCATTGCACTCTCCTATTGATCCATTGCATGGCATGTATGCATCGCTCACCGGCGACATAGCACTGTTGGTGAGGTAAAGTAAGCTAAAGAACACAAGGAAGAAGAAATGAAGAGACTTCATGGTGATGTTCATTTTGGCGTTGGGGTGCCATTGGATTTAAGTACTTGAGCACCTTATAGGGTATCAGCAGCATTTTCTTTTCTGTAAAGGCGGTAGTGGAAGCCCCATTAGGGAGAAGCTGAGGGACCGCACTTCACCTAACCTATATGATGGCACTGAATTTCTTTTATTCCTCATTTGCTGTTTCTTGCTTTAAAAGTATATATTTGTGATGTATCTTTCATATTCAGATGGGACAACAATGGTGATCTCACTCACTTGTTCGAAATGGAAATCAAGTGATAGGCACTCTTTTTATCTTTGCGAAAGAAAGAAAAAGAAGAGGGTTGGGACTAAATTAGACTTGAGGTTAAGACTACTACTGCCATAATAGATTACTCGAGTTTCCAAGAGCAGAAGAGAAAATTGTTTGTGTACGCAAGGAAAGATGTGAAGTACTGTGACATTGGCACCAGAAGTAATTGTGGTTGATTGTGGTAAGCCAATGGTACATAATGTATGGGACCAAAGTCATGATGAAGCATATTGGCAGCAGATTCATGATTTTGGGCTTGTTATTATTATAGACATTGATGAAAATGGGCATGTACCCATTCTCTGTCCTTTTCAAACAAACTTTGCTGTTGGGAAACAATACGAGATGGATTAAGAATAAAGCGTCAGACAGTAGTTTTTTTTAAAAAAAAAAAAGGAAAAAATGAGGTTAAATTATTCAAAAAAAATACTAAATCAAATATCCATTGTCTTTTAAATGGTGGTAAAATGCTAATGCCAGAAGTAGGAAAATTAGATAGTAGAACTTGGATTAAATTGGCTTCAATGTTTGTGATTTGTAGTTTATGGAAAACAACTATGCCTATCCTACCCCTCATTTGACTACCACCTGAGTAATTATAACTGAGGAAAGGGTTAGTGACTGATCTACCTATTTCTTAAATTAATTCAATTCAGCATGGAGCTCTACTGTGAAAATGTCGGTGGAAAAAGAAAAAAAAACCAAGCCAATATAGTTTAATTTATTTAATCACTCCCTTATCCAACATTTTACATTTGATTAATGCTGAATGTAAGGAACTTAAGAAAATAATAATAATAATAATAATCTGTGTAAGCAACGGAGAGCAAAATTATATTGGAAGTAAAAAAAAACCACAAACTAAAATTACGTGTTTTATTCCTCATGCTCTCATTTGGATTAACTGGCGGGTCAATGCCTGCATCTGTAAATCTTGGAGCAACCTCTGGTATAGGGATTCGACGACGGAGGTAGACAGCTCGTGCTGTAAGGCTGACCTCCAGAACCACCGCATGCTGGTAAATCACGCCTGATAGCTCCATAACTAATTCTATTAGCCTGCAGAATTCTTCGACTTGACTCAGATTCCATAAGAAGTTCTTCATCAATGTCACCACATTCTGCCATTGAACCATCACATTGTTTTTTCTCATGATAGCTGTTATCTGCAGCAGCAGCAACTCTATAATGGGGGCTAAGCTCTTGAAACAGCAGCATCATTAGTAGTGGTGCAAGTAAAAGGGACATGGCATAAATCTCCTTCCATTTTGTTTTCATTTTTTTTTTTTTGGGAGGTGGGGGTTGGAGTGAGAACAAGTTCCCTTTAGCTTGGTTTTCAGCTTTTGTAGACAATTCCAATCTTACGTCGAATGACTTTAATCATTATTGGAGTGATTTTCCCATCACTACACTGTAGGGTCAGGTCTTAGTTCCCTTGTTGGCTATTGTAGTGTGAACATATCTTTCTTTTTTCTAATGTGTGGTAACCAACGGGGTTATGGAATTCCGCTGGGGTTGCATTCAAGTTGCCACATCCGACAAGGACTTTTAACATATAATCCCTATAATCAATTTGGGTTTTGAGCTTTGCCTATGCTTTTGAGTTTAGAGGTTTTCCTTCCAGAGCAAGTAGGCATTCACAAGCGGACGTGTTTTCGTGGAAATTAATGGGGATGCTTATAATTGAGGGTCTTCACTGTTTCATTCACGTGAGTACTCAGAAAACATAATTCCCTCTCACCACCTGTTATAACAGCAGAGTCTCAATGATAGTCGATAGGGATGTCATTTTCTCTTTGTTTGGATTCAACGTAAAATACTATTCTGAGTTGAAATATGAAGGGAGACATGAACTCGTGAACTGTAGCAAAATCAGTAACCTCCAAATGACTTTTTCAAACAAAATGTAGGTGGAAGTGAACAAGTAATTTAAGACTACTTTTTATGATCAAGGGCAGAGGCATTTCTTTTTTTTTTTTTTTTAAAGTTGTTTATTTCAGAGCAGAGGAAACCAAAGGTTCACCTCTGGGAGAAGTACAAACTTGATTAAGGTCTGTTACTCACCTATTTGGGGATAACAGTCCTTAATCATCGCAGCACCGGCAACCAAGGACTTACAAACCAAAGAGATCACTGATCACACACAGCCTGCAAGTAACCCTCCTCAGAAAAAACAACGGAGCCCACCCTGTACCTTTCCAGAAAGCAAAAACAAAAGCATATCGCGCCACCATCGTAACATATCAGGTGAGCAGGGTCGTAAAAACTGTACACAACATTCCAACTCTACACTACCCAAGCAACCTAACAGAACCATGGAGTAGCCACATAGAACAAGCCTACCCTATAACGCCCAGATCCCCAGGTGGCTGCATCAAAAAAGAGCCCCTGAGCCATAAATATCCACAAATCTGTAGTTGCTCTTCAAAAGAAAACCCATCAGCATCTCCTGCACATCTCAAAGACCAGAGTCCATCACTCACACCACGAATCACAAAAAACAGTAGCAGTCAATGTCACCAGAACCTCATCATGGCCAAAAGCAGAGAACATCATCCAAGGGCCCCCTCAGGAGAACGCAAGAAATAGACACAGACCTTCCCAACAGCATCCAAGACACAGTCAGAGATAACCTTTCAACCGACACAGCAGTATCACAAGATGCACAAGGACACAAACAAGAAACAGATCATTGGAAGGACCCAAGCACAAAGGAATTAATCATAGACATTCAACAAGTCAACCTGCCCGCTGCACACCTCCCTTAGCTAGGCTATCAGCAAGATGATTAGTTTCCCTGTAGATGTGTTTGATGTCCCATTTCTTCACCTCCTTCTTGAACCTTTCAATGTGCAGAATCCACTTCCTAAGCTTCCAGGGCGCTTCGGATGAGTTTTTAGTCCATTTGATAGCATTTTTTGAGTCACTTTCAATGATCAACGAATGTGTGGCAACCCATTTTGATCCTGCAAAGGTTAAAAAGCCTCCCTAATTGCTCTGACTTCTGCCGCACTAGCATCTTCCACTCCAATAGCTTTTGAAAAGACAATTTTGATGTTTCCTTCATCGTTTATCATGATGCCCCCTATCCCTGCCTCCCCAGGGCAGCCATTGGTTGCCCCATCCACATTATATTTCATCTCCCCTTTGTGTGGTTTGCTCCACTCCTCCACAATTCTGGTTTTCTTCCTTTTCTTAACCTCCGCGCCCTCAACTGGATATCTATAAGTGTCTAATACCGCGCCATACTCAAAAGGCCACTTAGCTTGAGCCAACGTGGCAACTCTGAGTTTAACAAGTTCAAAAACCTGACCAGCATTCCAAGTGACTCCCCTGAAGACTGTATCATTTCTATACAACCACACAGACCACAAAGTAGCTTAAAAGGCCATGCACCAAATTTTAATCTCACCTTTCCCAGCAGAAACAGCATTCCAAGCATTAAAGGAGTTAATGAAATCCTTGGGGACAACCCAAGTGACCTCCTATTCTCTACATCTCATCCACACTTGCCAAACCTGAGGACAATGGAGGAACAAGTGTCTTACCGTCTTAGGTTCACTCTTGCAAAGCCTACACACAGCTTCCTCCTGGTCCATTAAGTTCCTTTTCGCTAGCTCTTGCTTGACGGCCACCCTCTCATGCAGCACCTGCCAACAGAAAATCTTTATACGGTGAGGCACCAGGCTCTTCCAAATATTTCTCCAAGTCCTATCCTCCACACAATCCTTCAAGAGGACCTGTTTACAAAAATATTTCTCAATAAGGTGAGGCATTTCTTATCTCACTCTAAAGATCAAATCCTACAAACAAATTATCATTTCATGTTGCCGCAAGGCTTAAATTAAAGTATTTGAGTGCTTTTTAAGTTTAGTTTAAGTATAGGATTTGATTCACTAGTGTACTAGAGACTATAAAATTACAGTTAAGAAGTTCAACTTTTACGGCAACAATTAAGGCATTAATCATTTTACAAAGCATTTCTTGTATATATAAGAAGTAAATATAAAATAAAAAGAAAATCCCCCTCTATTGCCATGGCAGCTGTCACATGTCAACTGGTCTTAATCTTTATCCAACTTGTTCCTACCGTTGACTGCAAATGTGTTGGCAAACGAAGTCATCGGAGATGTGCTACTCATCTCAATTTGAAACACCAAAAAAGTCCCGATCTTCATTTTCTTAGTTTCTTGCACCAGATTAGTTGTTCGTTTTCCATGCCAAAGATGACAAAACCATGGCCAACTCTCCATTCAACAGAGCTTTCCTTGCTTTTAGCCATGGTTTGCTATGTGAACTCAGCGGTTCTCATCTGTCATCCTTTCCTCTCATACCATTTAACAATGCTAGTAGCTTTTGTATCAGTACCTTGCTGCTTCTTTATCATCTGTAATTGCCTGGAAATGGAAAAATCATTTGGCAGCCTCTATTGGCACCATTTCTTGTTCCTGGCAGCTCATCTTACTAATCTTTGCGAGAGCAACAACCAGGACTTTGCAAGAGGCTACTTAATATTTCTCTTGGGGGTCTTGTCTCTTTCCCTTTACACCATATACATTTGGTATCGAAATTGGTTTAATATGAAGAAAGTGCGAGATCAGAAAAGAAGTGATTCATCAGAAGAAAGTGTTGTTCCTCTTCTGATAGAGATCTCATTTTCCTTCTTGGGCAACGGTACTGCTATGATGGGAAGATGGTACATTCCTAGAGACAGCTTTCTACGGTTGGTGGTGGGAGCAGGTATTATGTTATCAATTGGGGTGGTCTTCTTCTGCTATTATCTGTTTTCTTCAGGCAAATCAAGAAGCCACAATCCGCATCTTCAAAAGTCTGACAATTCTGTCAATTAGGATTCTGGGAACAGGTACCTTTTTCCTTCAGAGTCTACCTATAGAATTTCTGTCACTTTGCTTTCAATAGACTTATTATATATCAGATTTCAACAGACTTACTCTGTTTAAAAACTCTTCCAATACCAAAAGCCAGAAAAGAGAACTACATTACACAATACTGTGCATATAGGTTGGAAAGATCACCTCATTTTAGTTTCTCTACTTTAGTTTTAGTGGGAGAAGAGATATGTTCAAGCCTTAAATGGTCAAAGGTATGAGCCCTTTAGGTATGATCACTTAAAATACTCTGATAAATGTTTTTTTCTTTAAGATTCAAATCCTTTCATATGTGTTCTGATTAGCTCCATGGATTTCTAATGGTTGGTTCTTTCAGTTTTGGGATTGTATAGCTGTCCCTTGGTATAAAACATGGGTTGTCATGTGATGGATCTCAAATGTTTAGCTATCCTGGTTATATAGGCTCTTCCTTTATGAAGGAATTCTGTAATTGAATTGTATTAATAAATCTTTTTCTACCTTTCAGAAGAAAAAAAAAAAGATACGAAGCCATATCCATTTTGTTTTTTACTGCAGTTATCATCAAATAATCTGAGCTACAATTCTTAACTGACATTAAACAATGAAGGATTTTACTTTCAGAAAAAAAAAAAAAACAATGAAGGATTTCTCCTTGTCATAAACGAAGAAGAATATGTTCTGTTTATCCTTATTTAAGAAGAAAGTGCTATGCCTTCCTACTAGGCTGACCAACAAGCTTGGGTGGCGTCAAAATGCAGAAACACAAGGCTTAACAACCCCAGAGAAAGCTAGAACAAGACAGAACAGTCATAAACTGGAATCGCACGGTTGTCACTGTTTCCCACTTATCTTACACCATTTAAATGCAACTTTAAAATGAGAAACTTTTATCCCTTAACACAGGCCTTTTGTCATTAACAGATTCTGATATGTACTTTTGGTTCATTCGTGATATACACTTTGCAGATTTATAGCCAACCGCTATAACTGATCGATGTTCGGTTGAGCCTTTTGCTTCCATGTAACAAAAAGTTAAGTGACAAATCATGCTTTCGTTTGATGGGACTGTAAAGACTCCAAGGACAGGAAATTAAAGCCATGTGAAGAAAAAAGTTTTAAATTGGAATTGTTTAATTTGGTTCTCATGAAACGTATTATGTGCAAGTTCTTACCGGTTACCACTAGATGATCTCTGCAAGTTCATTTCATGGGATTAAACTATTATCCAAAAAGGGAGTTGTACTGGCAAATTAACTCGTACCACATATTAATATTGTTGAAGATTTTGCTTTTAAAGATTGTCAAAACAAATGAAGAATAAATTTTATACAAGTAAAAAATTAACTGCATAAAACCAACTCTTTTTGTCCCATAATTTGACACCAAAAATCAAAAGTCAAGAGAAATAAAAATTCCTAGTTCTTTTTGTTACTCTAATTTCAAGAAGTTTTTTAGCAGCATACTCTGCCAAAAAAGAAATCCATCCTTTAGCGTGTTTCTCTTCTTTGATACAGCAACCACTTAGTATAACAGTAGTGTTGAAATCAGGTTCATAGCACCTAAACAAAGCAGTATGTCACCTCATTAAGGTCTAAGAGAACCTTTTCCCCAACAAATTTGCAATTAACATGACATCATCTAAAAATAGAATAAACATCAAACTCGTGAATGGAATTTACCGTTGATGTCCAATAAACTTGCAATCTAAAGCTACATGAACATGAGCATTTCCGGATATATAAGTGGATAACCAAGTAACTATGCACTCTAAGAGCAATAAAAGAACCATTTTCGGAGATCAAATTCCATCACAGTGCCACCGCCATGAAGTAATTTATACAATTCAAACTCTTTATTGACTAATTTGAGCTGTATATTATTTCACATTGATGTGCTGATGTAGAGTTTATAATTACATGCATTATCTAATTCCGATAATCCCAACATGTTGTCACAGGAATCTACAGAGTGCATTGATTATTATTATTATTATTTTCTCGTTCTTCGGTAAAGAGTGATTCTTCACAGCAAGATTGGTTCAGGATGCCTAAATCCAAATATCTGAGGTGCAGTCACCACCTGGATATCTCATCTCGTGGGCCAGGGAAGGGCCATCAGGTTCAGCTCCAAAGTCAACAAAAAAGTATGGGTTTACTTTGAGACCTCCTTTCTCAGTGTCAACATCAATCTGTAGCATGTGGGAACCCTTCTCAACAAGCTCAGGATAGAATTGGCGATCCCATGTGCTGAATAGCGAGTTGGTGACATATAGCCGCTTCCCATCTAAGCTCAACTGGATCATCTGGGGTCCCCCTCTCAGACGATGCCCCTGTAAACAACATAAGTCTATCAATCCTCACTACCTGACTATCCTTCAAATTCTATCCAGGAGCAGATTACATTTCAATGAGTGCTTTAGTTCGATAAAAAAACATAGTTATCTGTGAAAGATGCACTGGACATGGTTTATTGCCTATGTGATGCCATTTCCTAAGACATCATTACCAAGTGTTTGCCTGCTACTGACAAATCAGGTCATAATAAATTACAGTCCTCAAGGATGCTTTTACAGCTCTTTCTGCAGGCATCATCATGGTCAAAAGATAAATCTGCCAGTTACAGTAATCAGGCCAGAAACCAATGACCCCCGTCATGCATCCCCAGGTCTATTTCTTTGTTTTGTTTTCCAGAGATGGAATAGACAATCTTGTTTTCTAACTTCTAACATAGTGTTAAGGAAAGCTACATCAAAACTATGATTGTGCAGTGCTGATGTTACACTGCCATTTTCTCTAACCACTAATCAACCTACAAGTTTTATATGGAAAAGAAAGACAACAGACCTGGATCTCAGGAACATTGCATTGCCACGTTTTGCCATCTTCTATCACAGCCACTACAGGGCTTCCATTTTGAATCAGTCCTCCAACCCATACTTGTCCTGCCAAGACTGGATTTTTAGGGTCCTCAATATTATATTGTCGAACATCTCCATGAAGCCAGTTGGCAAAATAGAGAAAACGATCATCAAGAGAGATCAGAAAGTCAGTTATAAGCCCAGGCATTTCAGGAAGAATCCAGTTTTGCACCTTCAGTGGTTTCACGGAGATTGCCACCTGCAGCAATTGATATGGAGATTATTTACTATGCTCGTGGAGTGTGCAGTCTGACTACAACAACAATTGCAAAATTCACATAACGATCTTTAGAGCTACACAATGATACACTCAAGCACAAAAGTAGAGCTATTTTGTGCGCACACCTCATGGCTCCATGATCCATCTTTGGTTTTGAAGAACCGCACCATGTTACTTGTCAAGGCACACCCAACAAAACCTGTATCTTTAGAAGGATCATGCAGGAACCTTATCTGCATAAAAAAAAATGACAAAGGATATATGTAAATCCCAAGTCTCCCCCCATATCATTACAACAATAACAAACCACATAAGAATCAACGAGAAAAATCTAGTTGTAGAAACAAAGTTGTAACATGTTCATAACATTAACATGCAATCACCTCCAAGGGTAGGAGTCCACTGTCACCAAGATCCAATGTTTGTTTCAATTCACCATCAGGCCAGCTGTACACATACAGATGCCTTCCATATAGACCATCTGCGACATGCTGAAGGTTGAAACCTTTCGTGAAAGCTGCAGGAGCTCCCCAAGATGAGCTGATCATTGTTTTATGTCGAGGTTGGTACCAGAAATCATAGCCAAACAAAGGACTATGCCCTGGCTTCTCCCACCTGAAGAATACAACAGGAGCTAAGAGTTTCACTCTGATTGTTTCAGAGTTCAACCACAAGTGATAGTTGTTCCCAATATCATGCACCATAAAGCACAATAGCAATTATTTCCATTTTTTGAAATATATATTTTTTTTTGGTCTTTTGCTTTACCTCCCTTTCACATTGAATTCTGAATCAAGAAGAAGAAATCCATTTCCCTTGGCATTTCCATCTTTGTCTCCAAGACATGAAACCATTATATCACCAGAGGCAAGGCAGTGGGAGGTGTGTGGATATGCTAGGCCTGTCTTCTGAACAATATCCTCAGGATCAACAACTTTATGCAATGAGGGAGCCTTTGGATTTGTCTGTGTGTCAATCACGTAGATATGGCCAGATCTGAAAGAATAAAAATAACATGTATTGAAATTTATATACCTTAACAAGACGTATGAGTAGAAGTGGAACCATTAAATAATATCTGTAGCATTTAAAGGCATATGTGTCTCTCCTTGAAAGGATCTAGTGATAAAAAGTGTAACAATCACCATAACTGATTGTACAGTACCAAAACCACATTGTTTCTTGTTATACACTAGAGATGATGTAACAAATGGACATCATAATTCATTTACATGAAAAGACTGTTTGTTCAATTTGAAAGAGGCGTCTCTAAGGTGAGACATTCAAAGTCCTATATTGTAAGCTCAAATAAATTGTCCCCAGATAAGATCCACATTTTCATGAAATTAACCTATGGAAACAGCTTTGATCATTTCAAGACTTCATATATGCAAAGTTCATCTCTGTAAGACAGTGATAGAGCTAGTTAAATTAAAATTAAGTATCCTTAGAAAATGTAAAATCTAAGCAAAAATGAGAATAATTATAGATTACAGAAAACATGAATCGTCAAAGACATGCTTAGATGCAAAGGTATGCAACCAAGCAGAAAGCTTGAAGGAAAATGATGTGTCAAACATTCAAATACCCCAAAGTAGTAGAGATATCTGAGTGGACTGTGATTTCTCAGCGGCATGTATTAGGCCAGACTCCAACTGAATAATTTTAGCACTATCATCATGATAAACATCATTGGAAGCCTAAAAAATGGTAGCTTCTTTCAATTACAGTAGCTGTTCTCAATTGTCCAGGTTCGTTTGTTACCTCCATTCTACTTGCTTTAGTTCACCCAGACGATAATATCTATTACAGCCAAAAGGGAAATGAAAATCCAGCAAAAAATATAGTTTCTTACACCAATGAAGGCAGGATCAGAAAACGCCGTTCTGCTGAAGGATCTCCATGGCAAGAGCTGCATGAGTTCCAGCCTGAGTGATGTAGTTCATCACCTAAATATGGCACAGGTAGCCTGTGTATAACTTTAGAATAAGTAGGAGAGTTTGGATCTACATCAACTGTAGCCAAGAAATCTGGCTTCTCTCTTCCAGTTCCTGCATTGATATAGAAGCATTGAAAACTCATTTTACAACTTCAAAACTAAGAAAACTTGCCCAGAATAACCAGATGGATGGAATAAGGACTACTTAAAACAAGAAAATAAGGGCCTTTCAAGAAAAGGATCATATGCAACCTTGTTTTAAAAGTATAACAAAACAAAGCACAGTGATTCGATACTATATTTAGGCGTAACAATTAACTAGTTCTGAGTGGAGAAGAAAAAAAACCAGTAAAAGCCTACTAACATGATAGAAATTATGTTGTAATTAAGTCATTTCATTATCAGGCAGCATCAGGATTCATACTAAAGTAGAAACTTGGATAGTAATATGATTTTACACACACTTAATGATCATGGCTAGATAAAACAAAAAGCATAATAACGCTTCAAATTGAGTGTCCAAAATCTTACAAAACATGCAAGGTGGGTGGAGGTGTACCGTATATGTAAGAAAGATCCACTCCATTGAATTAGAACCAAATTGTGATGTAAGAGAAAATTAATTTGAAGGAAAGTGAGGCCATAGACAATAAATTTATGGTTAAAATACTTAAAAGAAAATAAGGAGGGGGAACTTATAATGACTTGCACCAAAAATTTCTATAGTTCATTTTCATTTAAAACTGATACTGCTTTTCTTATTATTAAAACATTTTACATCCCATCAACCACATAAAACTTTTTATTTCGCACTGTAATTATTTTCCACCAATTACATTATAGCAAGCAGATAGATTCTCTCAACTATGTTTGCTTAGTTTAAGAGATGGAAAAGTAGATACAAGGGGGCAAAATGTTTTTTTTTCCTTCACTTAGAAAAGTTATAAAAACAAATGAGAGGAAAGGCAATTTTTTATTTAAAAAAAAAAACACCCAATTAACTTTTCCATATTTAAATTAAGTCTGTAAAAGTAGAGATGAACACATAGCAATCCATAATTCTAGACATACAAGGATCAATTCAAACAATGCTTCAACTTTCCCAGATAACCCCATTCTTGCAAATAATTCAAATGAAAGAGGGAGAATCATTGAAGTAAAAGAAAGGAAAGTACCAGTATAAACACAGGTGACATAAATAAGAGCCTCTCTAGGACCAGACATGGCTTCCAGTGGAGTAGCATATCCCGGTCCTGTCTTGCAACACCCTGTCCCGTTACCGGCCATCTTCCCTGTCTTAAAACTCTTCCTTCTTTTCTATCTCTCCCTTCTTTTCTTGAAAGACCAACTTTATAAGAAAAGACGCTCTTTTATAGAGTCCAACCGAAAGTGACTAAATCTCTGCAATTTGTGGTGACAAGTATGGCTATTTAAGAAACTTGCTATAATTGTCATTATCAACCATTTACGTCAAGCGTTATTTTGTCTGAACATGGCCATCGGTGTTGTCTATATCCAACGTGTCCAGATTCGATGTATATTATTGTCAGGTCCAGTCTCATCCGACGGTTTGTATCCTGACACGTGTTCTCCATTTTGCAAAACGCGGCAGTGGTGTTTGTCCCACGGAAGCTTTATCCGGATTCAGAGGTGGAGCCTACACATGGCCATGTTTGCTTTGGATGTGATTAGGATTAAATTCTAAGATTTCGATTAGTAGTGGATTTTATGGTCTTTAAATATGGGAGACACGTGTTAGACTTGGATTACAATCAAGAAATGAGCTGTTACAGTTGCAGCTTTTATTTTTTAAATATATAGTTGTAGATTATCGAGAGATTATCGGGGAGATTAATTTTGTAACTATCATTAAAATTGTAGATACATAAAATAAATAAAAGAAAAAAGATGAATAATGTACAATAATTATTGCAGTGAGCTTGCCAGATTCAAAGATTGGCAAATCCACAGATATCTTATCTGTGTTTGATATTTTAAGTAATCTTAGAAGATAACTTTTATCTGTTATTTAGAAAAGGCAATGATCATATCCATTGAGAATAAAATAAAGGACAGCTGTTTTAGGTGAGTAACGTACATAAAAAGGATTATATCTTTTTTTTAAAAAAAAAGTTTTATGTAAAAAAATTGAAAATGACAAAAATGAAAAACTGTTTCACTTTAAATGAAATTATTGTAGATATGATGTTGAATAGAGGCATAATGCTGTAGAAGATAATCTATAGAATGAAAACCAAGTATTGAAAATTAAAAAAAAATTATTATGTTATATGTATAACAATTCTTACATTTCGTTTGGGAAACTTGATTGTCAAATTCAAAAAAAAAGTCTTATAATATAATATATGTAAAAAAATTCGTTTAACTCGATGATAAAGTTATGTATTTTTAGATTACTTTTTTCAAAAAATTAAATAATTAAGAAAAAAACCATCATATGTCAAATGTCTTCCAAAAAGAAGAAAAAATGGACAATCCCAATCCCAATTAAATAATTAAGAAAAAAAATCATATGTCAAATGTCTTGAAAATAAAAAGAAAAAGAAAAGGATAATGCCAATCTCAATTAGGGAGCCTTGACCAAAATTTGTGGATAATAGGTAATGATGTTAACGTGGGATATGGTACAAATAAATTGAATTTGTACAAATTAATACTTCATAAATTTTTTTACGGTATAATATATTGATTTTTTTAAATTTTGATTAGAATGTCACATGGATTCATTAGTAATTTAGTATTGAAAATAGATCATCCATTTCAAAAAAATATACTAGATACATAAGTTTAACTGTTAATCAATTGTTAATGTTTCTATTGGTTTGACAACGTGATAATATTGTTCGAATAATTTTACTTTTTATTAATTTTAAACATTATCACACTATATAAACTATAATTTTTTATTTTTTTTAATTTTTTTCTCTCCTCACACTACCTTGGGGAGAGCAATCTTATCGCGGTATGTTGGTACGGTATAAGAGAACTTCGTCGATAGACTTAAGAGACAGGAAAATAATGAAAAAGAGTGGAGATAGAAAAAAGGTATTTTAAACATTTTATATTTGTCCATTAACACATACGAACTGTTCATTTCGAATACTAATAAATTCGTATTAAAATTTTAAAAATAAGAATATTTTATCTATATTTTTATTTCATAATATGAAAATGAACTCTTTAATGAAATTTTGTATTAAAATTATTCACTCATTAACCAGCAAATAATTTAAAAGTCGAAAATAGACAAAGAATGTGGAAAATTTAGCCATTATTGAATTTTCCATGATGTTAATTGTTGGAGTGTCTTGTTTCAAAATTGGACAATTTGCATTTGTTGAGTCTTCTATGATATAACGCCATTGAAAAATTTTCACAAAAATACAGAACAAATTTGGAATTTGGCAATGTCGACTTTTGTGTGATACTACCCGTTTCTGTCTTCTTTCAAAATTTGCATCATTAGAATTACTTTGGATAATATCTGATTCGTCTTAGAAAGAAATTTGTCGTTTTGATCTGCATGAGGCCACCCACAAAAATGCATTAATTCCGAATTAAAAATTTTCTAAATATTTTTATTTTTTTAGAAAAAAAATCTAAATGTACAATTCTATAGTATGTTCACTTATAAACTAGGAGGTCATATTTGGAAAATTTCAAGGAAACCAGAAATAATTTAATTATTTTTTCTAATGGAAAGATATTGTCAACATTGATGGTGACTGTAGGTCTGAGATCACATTCCTTTTGTTCTAGGAAGGAACCAATTTTCCAACATTTGTTTTTTCAGCCAATGAAATTTATACATAGAGGATGGCATAATTCACCTGCTTTTACTCTGTACGTATTTTCCAAAATTATTACATAGATCCTTTTTCCCATGTCTTTTTAAATTTGCTATTGTCAAATTTACCCTTCAAAAATATATCACCAATTTTCAAGTAGCACTTGATCATATTGAAGGAAGGAACTGAGCATGCGCATCAGGCAGTGAAGATGTAGAGGATAACTAACAGTGAATGCAAGAAAAATTCACTTGAACACAGTAAAAAACATACCATCAAAATTTAGAACACACATGCATTTCTATATGAATCAAGCAAAAATGGTTTAAAAGCACATGTATATTGCTCCAAATGTTAAACATCTTGAAAGTGGAAAAAAGGGGCATGCATAGATGTAAATGTACTTGACATGCAGAGGGAATTCTCTTCCACAAGAGGCAGAACACATATGAGGAAGCAAAGGAAAATTGCAAACAAATCATTAATTCACCAAAAATCATTGCATGAACAATTCCCATCTTTAAAATGGTGATATCTCTTGGCATCTCGGACAACAATTTCTCTCTTTGCAATGTTGCTAATGAATTTTAAGACGGTGTGACAATCTCCGCATACGCGAAGATTCTTCACTATTCTTATTACTGTTCCTGGTACACCCTTAAGCAGCCCATAAGCCACAGCCAACCTCTCACTATGCCAAAATAGTTGCCTCTCCTTCTCTTGTTGTTCCATGTTATGCAAAACACTGCTAGTATCAGGAACATAACCTCTTCTCCTCATCTCTACATCCAACACCTTCAGCAAACCAAAAATCTCAGCCTTCATGGGATGAGATGTTTCCCCAGCATAAAACACTTGGCTTTCTTTTCCAAAGTCAACGTAGCTATAACCTGGATCCCTTTTTACGTCCATAGCTTCCAGCAAGTGCCTTGCTTTTGAAGCATGTTCCCATAAACTGGAACTAGAATAAATATTAGATAACAGGATGTATGATGAAGGTTCTTCAGGTTTTAAGCTCAGAAGATGGTCAGCAACCCTAATAGCCATTTTGGCATTCCCATGGTGCTTACAAGCACTTAACAATGCTGCCCAGGTAGGCTCATCAGGCTTAAATGGCATTGAGTTAATAATATTCTCAGCCTCATCAAGGTATCCAGATCGTCCAAGAAGATCCAACAAACAGGTGTAGTGTTGCAAGGAAGGATGAATTCCATAATCCTCAGTCATGGACTTAAAAAGTTCACGGCCTCTGTTTACTAAACCAACATGGCTACATGCATATATCAATCCAACAAAAGTTACTTCATTAGGCTTTACTCCAAGCGAAACCATTTTATCGTACAAGGACAATGCTTCCTCAGCCTGTCCATGCTGAGCTGCCCCAACTATCATTGAAGTCCAAGAAACAACATCTTTTTGCAACATCTTACTAAAAACATCTCTTGCTGCCAATATATCACTACATTTTGCATACATGTCCACAAGAGCATTGCTTATAAACATGCAAGATTCATATCCAAGCCCTATAACAAGTCCATGAACCTGCTTTCCTAGTTCCAACATTGCTAGATTAGCAGAAGCACCAATTATGCTTGAAAGAACAAGAGGGTCAATTATACTAACCCCTTCCCTTCTCATCTCAATAAACAAACCAAATGCATCAACCTCATTTCCGCTCTGTACAAGCCCAGATATCAAGGAAGTCCAAGCAAACAAATTTTTCAGAGGAACCCTCAAAAATAACTCCAAAGCCTCTTTTTTTCTACCTTTTCTAGCATAACCATATAGCATAGCAGTCCAAGAAGCCATATTTTTCAACTTAATAGAGTCAAAAACGACTCGACCCTCTTCTGGCAACCCACATTTTGCATACATATCAACCAAAGACGACTTAACAACATCATCATCAAAAAATGGGGACACCAAATAATTTGCATGAACTTGCTTGCCTAGCTTAACAGCCCCCAAGCTAGCGCAAGCCTTGACAAGGCTAGCAAAAACAAAATCGTCAGGCAACAGCCTGTCAAGTGAAAACATGGAGGGGAACAGAGAGAGGGTCTTGTCGGGGAAGTTGGCTTGGTTGTGAGCAGTGAGAACCGTAGCCCATGAAACATGGTCCCTTTGGGGCATTTCATCGAATAGTTGGATAGCTTCTTGAAGGAGGCTGCATTTGGCATAGACGTTAATGAGAGTGTTGAGTACAGGGGAAGAGTGGGTTAGACCAAGCTTGATGAAGTGGGCATGGAGTTGCTTGGTGGAGCACGGGGAATGGTGCTTGGCACAGTTTTGGAGTTGGTGAAGATAGTGAAAGATTGGCATACATTAGCTTTTGCTTGTCAAATGGGGCAATGGGCTTATGGGCATAGGGGAATTTGAATTGAGCACTATTTCTTTGCTTGTCTTGCGCCTTTGAACGTTGAAGCCAAGCCGCCGGTGTGAAGAATACATTATATTATATTCTTTTTGGGCCTTTCAGTATATTTTTTAAATTCGAGTAAACTTTTTGAAACATCAAAGGATACCGTCTCATTAAAAAGTAAATTTTAAATTTTAAAAAATTTAAAATAAATATTACTTCTTCAAATATTTATAAAAAAATAATTTTTTGTAACACTATAAATAATTTTTTGCTGCAAGAACATGAAGCTCAAACCAATTGAAACAATATTAGTCTCTATTAGAGTTGTGTTAATGTCCAAACCCTTTTGAAATACTGCAAACAAGAGAGACCGAGACTAACTTCAAAATTATATATTTAGGATTTTATACTTATTATTGTTAAGGGAAGAAGAAGAAGAGGAGGAGGAGTTTGGGAGAGAGCAAGTTGGAGATAGAAAGTTTTTGTTTTTATTTATTTTTAAATAATAATATTTAATTTTAAAATTATTTCTCAGTGAGAGATGACACCATTTGATGCCTTAACAGTGTATAAAGACTATACATGATCAGTGCATCAAACATAACTGAGTAATCATAGTCATATTCACTTGTAAAGATTAGCTATTTCCTCCTTGTATTGAGCTACAACTTTGTCTCTTCGGATTTTCATGGTTGGGGTCATTAAGCCACCATCAATCTGCAACATAAGAATGGTATGCTTGAATCTAACATCACAAATGCAGAATTGCTAATCGCGCACTGACAGCGTGAAAGTCTTACCGAAAAAGGTTCATCTACAATAAGGATGGGTCCAATTTGAAACGAACACTCGGAGGTCCTGCGTGAAAGAGAATCAAGTCAGACAACAGCAGGAACCCATTGAAAAATTGCATTAGATGGATTGTTAAACCTCTCCTAATAACAAGACAAGTTTTGTCACTTTTTGTCTCAGAATACTAAAATATACATCAACAGAAAATGAAAAGGAATACAGGCAACATATGCACAGGCACTGGTGTAGCTATGTACAGAGAAAGAGTAACCCTCAATAAACCTGAAAAAATTGTGAAGGGAGCTGCAACAAATCTAATCACATGAAACAAGCAGGAAACGTAAGTCCCAACTTTTTTTGACATGTTTTGGAAAAAAAAAAATTTTGTCTACTCCTGGACTGAGTTATGGAAGTTGAAAGCAGGTTTGAAGCCTACAAAATTTGCTCAGAGGGCAAGTTGTATTATTAATAGAGGAATCTATCTCTCTGTAAGGTTTCCATAACACAGTAAACATATTAACTTTTGATCCACATTCCTCAATACCAACCCTAGTTTCTCTCTCTCTCTCTCTCTCCTCTTTTAAAGTACCGCAACAGAAAAAAGAGAGAGATAAAAGGGGGAAGGGGGGGGGTTGACACCTTTACAGGCCATCAAAACAACTAAAATAATTCAAATAACTGAATCGAAGTGTTACCACTTCCACAATTCTTCATATAGCAGGCTTGTCATTTTGCCCTTGCCAAGATCGGCGGCATCTGCATCTACAATAGATAAATTTTTCGCTGCCTGGAGTACCTCATCTTTATTTGGGACAATGATAGCTGCAAGGCGTCGTTGATCCTGGATGCAAGATTTTAATCAACAAGGAAAAGTTAAAAGTGTAGTCAAAGATGGAAATGATACATGTACCTAAATAAAAAATAAAAAATAAAAACTATGTGCTAAAGCCACAAGCAACTTCATGGAAAGAAAGGTGTCCAACTTGCCTGGCCAACGACAACAATCTGTTGAATAAGACTACTCCTCATAGCAGCTTCTTCAATCTCTAAAGGTTCAACATTTTCACCTATTTTCTCCAAAGAAATTATTTTAGTTAATAAAGGAAAGCATAATGAATGAGTGTTTAACAGAGTTTAGATAAAAAGAAGAGTTCAAAGTAATTTGCAGCAGTAGAGTTCAACTTAGTATAGTTCCACTAGCAATGTACTATCACATAAGTTTTTCTGAACATGAGAGCACTATGTCTCAAACGTACAATCTCCACCAAAAACCTCCTTCATCCAACCACCTGAACTGAGCCCAGGCTACTTTAATCGGGAATGACTGATTTTGAAATCATGCCAAATTCTAGGAAGAGATTTATATTATTGTAATTATATTGAAGGCAGGAACTCAGTACGAGCATGATGCCCTAAATAATTAAATTCTGCAAATTTTGTCAGCATGAGAACTAGAAAACTACAGGTATACAGCAAAGAGATATATGTGGTCTCCTGCTAAAAAGTGAGAGAAGAGTGCATATATACATAAGTTGGATATTTAACATCTAAAACATTCAATACTATAACTGAACTAACCTAAAACGGTAACATAACTGGCCAATCCAAACCACTAGAAGTAGATCATTATTTTAGGCTGCTTGTAATAGGGATAGCACTTGCAAGGTTATAGTACGGGTGAAAATTATGCTTTAAGCATACCAGTAGAAAGAACAATAGTGTCCTTGGCACGTCCTTCAAGAACTATCACACCTCCACATCGATGGCTTCGCCCTGCTGAATGGCAAGGAGCAATCCAACCTATATCACCAGTGTTTAGCCAACCATCTTCATCGAGGGCTTGCCTCGTAGCCAATGGATTCTAATCCAAATCAATAACACAAATTCGTCATCTGAGATGCCACAATAACTCATATGCATGTATATTCTACTGACAAACAATGAAAGTTTGATGCAGAATTCCTAGAAGACTAAAAGTCTTATACTCATGTAATTCTTTCCTTCTTAATCTGCAACAAATATTGCTGCTTATTATATGCCAAAAGAAAAAAAAAGGTATGTGTTATACTTGGTTTCATTCAGGTTTTTTAATTTTCTACAACACCAAAAACAGCAAATTTATTGGCTTTTTAATTACCAGAATCGAATCCTTAAACAGAACCGTAAATAATCTGAACTAAAAACTGAATAGGTTCAGTTTCTTGGTTTCAAGTCACCTGCCAACCTAGCACTCAGAAACATGAAAAATTTCCTTCTGTCCAAAAGCATAACTTATGAAACAAGGGATATCCTATATACATGAACAATACTATAACAACATTATTTCCTCATTTTGAATCACCAGGGGCTAATGCCTAAAATTTCTTGATTTTATCTTTCCTTTTCTTTGTAAAAAATAAATAAATAAAAGAAGTACAATACTCAGGCTGCATGTTGTAAAAACTGCATCATACAAACATTTGCAAACATTCTTCACAAGCACTAAACTTTCATTGGTTATCTTCTTGAAGTAACACTTTTCAATTTATTATTACCTTATAGTAACCTTTCATCACTTGTGGTCCTCTGACCTTTACAATGCCCTTGGAGCCAGGTGGGAGAACTTCATCAGTTTCAGAATCTACGATTTTGAATTCTGTGTGTTGAATTGGATGCCCAACTGAACCAAGAACCTTCAAAAGTCAAATCTGAGAGATTGTCATATGATGGAACACTCTTTCCGAAGGTAGAAACAATTTAGATAAGACGAGAAGTACATGAATAACAGTAGACAACATGAAGATAACCTAAAAAAGAAACAATAGTAAAAAATAGAACAGTGAGAAGAGTTTATAGTCAAAATGGTTGTTCACTTAATATAGAAAATTTATACATAATGCACAGAAGGTTTATTTAGATAAACAACAACCATTTAAAGTTTTGGAAAGAGTTGGACTTAACCCAATACGATACATTTAACATGGAACAAGATTAAGATAATGACATAGATTAGTAAGTCAATGCAACTAGGCGGTTTAGTGAGTATGTGTCTAACAAGGTTTTACCAAGGACTAGACAACTATTGTTTAGCTGAAAAACTTCCATGCAAGCATCCAGGTGATTGAAAAAATGATGGCTCAAGTAGCTGCACCTGGAAAATCTGCGTTTTGGTTCAATTTCAAGAATTCTTTGTAGGGTAATATGGTATATAAAAATTTAGTCCCTTTTTTGCATTTCATCAAGAGAGATAAAGAAGTCTCAAACATCTTAAGTGTGACAGTGTAGTCACGAATGTGATGATTGCAAGGTAAACATGTCACCATTCTTTTCAACATGATAAAGGATTCCAGCAAGTCTGGGGTTCAACCCGCAGATACCGCAAAAATTTTGGGTTATCCACTTAAAATCCACTGTACCAAAAAATCGAATTCCACACAACTCAACTAAGACTTTAAACCCAAAGCACCCTCATAGATCCTTTTCTTTTGATCTGTGAGGATCCTAATCTTCCTAAGAACCTCATCAAGAAAAGGAAAGAAGATAGTACCTGCACTTAGCTGTTGATCTCAAACACATTTCTTTCATAATGCCTTGGATTTAGCAAAGTAAATTACCATTATGCAACAAATAATTCTGTTTAGGAGAATTTCTTCACATTGCTTATGAGAAATCACATGCACTATCACAGGTGGCATTGAAGAAAGAGATGGTATCAATTAAAAATTGTACCAGAAAAAAAATTAGAGGTGTCTTACATTACAGTTAGGTCGTCGAGCAGCAATGACAGGGGATGATTCTGTTAAACCATATCCATTCTGCAATTTCACACCAATTGCCTGCATGCATGTGAATCCAAAAAATAAGAGACAATGACTACTGACCTTTTGATCAGCAAGCTAAGAAGGTATTAGCATCTAACCTCAAAAAACTTGTCAATATGCATAGGCAAACTTCCGCCCCCACTTATGCCAGCCTGGGGGATAAAGATAATAAAATAATCAATAAATCCCAGATCAGATATACTACAGATGATGAATACAGAAAAATAAGAGGCCCATCGGAATAAGGAATTTTGCACATAAGAACAAACAACAATAAGAATTCCTCTCTTTTTTTTTTTTTTTTTTTTTGTTTTTGCTTTTTGCTTTTGGTTTTGGTTTTTTTATGACAATACATACAGATTCTGGTCGGTCAATAAATAGAGATAACATGAATAGCTTCAGAGGAGAAAACATCAATAACAAGACCATATACAAAATAGATCAAACCTTTGATATTCCAATAGCAGAGTGAATTTTTTCATAGACAAGCTTCTTTGCTAACACATGCAACGGCCACAATATTGCAGCAATAATTCTTGCCCATAACCATTCTAACATGGATACAACATATGAAGGTTGCTTCTGATCCCTTGTTAGGCACAGTCCCTGTTATCAAATAAAAGAAAAGCAATAATTGAAAGGAAACGAGTAACTAACTTAAGAACACTTAGTATTCAGCAAGTGTTATAGTTTGGAGCAGAAGAAGACATTTAGAAGAACTATATGAGTTCTCCAATAGATGATGGTTTTAATTTCCTTTAGTCAGTTGGGTCGATGCAAAAGGCTGCCAGACTAGTCACCATATGCTGACAGAAAATTTTATTCAGCTAGTTACGGAGAAAGAATCATCAATTAATTAACCACATAAACAGAAATGTATTAACACTGATCACACAATTAAGAGAAGTTTAATAATTTTACCAAACAGAATTGCTTAAACAATAATTTTATTAGAAAGGAGCACTTATATGATCATCCCCAGTTCTTTGGGAAGAGGGAAGGAAAAGGGGTTGTAAATTAATTTTCAGGAACTCTGTGGTTTTTGTTAAATCTTTGCCATTGAAATAAAATAATTAAGGGCATCAGATAAAATTGGCTTATATTTCCCACTTATCTCCTTTTATAGGTTTAAGGCTTTACAAAATGAAATCATAGGAGAGTGAGGGTCAGTATTAGAAGAACATAAAGCATAAATCTGCACAACTCAATTTTAGTTTCATAAACTTTGTAAATGGCTTGAAGATATGAAGAAGAGTTGTGTAGTGTCACACCTCGTAAATTCTCTTCAAGTCCATGTATGCCAAGCTTACCCTTATGAATGTAAGTGCTATAAATTTACGAGCTGTGGAGCTTGTGTAAATCTGCTTTTGAATCCCACTGCAAGGTAATCCGTTAAATTTAAAGGCTGCATTTAGAAGCAAGAAGTTTCCTGCCACAACTGATTTGAACAGGAGTCTCATCATGACAGTATAATTATCATTTAACTCCTGATATTTTAGTTATGCAAATATGTCCAACAAACAGGAAGAGCGAGGAACTTTATTGACCAAAAAATATTTAAGTTTGATTCAATTGAGTTAGTATTTAATAAACTAATCATGTATAATGCAACTGGACCTTCTAGAATTAATCTAAAATTACAAGCATAACTCCTATATCTGAGAAAATGCCCATCAAGACCCATTCCTATGTGGTTCTATTTCAGCTTCATGCTGAATAAAAACATTTTTTTCATGAACTTGGAACTTGTGTGCTCCAACAATGTTTAAAAGACAACAGACTAAACCAAATCAACCAAGCTAGTTAAATAAGAATCATCATATTGTACAACATAGTGCTCTAAAACTGTCTCCTTACCCATCTTACTTCAACAAAAGTTTTAAAACCTTATGAGTATTACTTTCTCAATGCCATAAGAATATGTAATAAAAGCATCAAGAAAATTTGATATGAAAGATTCCTAGTACAATCTAAGATCTGTTCGAGAGATCACTTCTCAGTAAGAGTTTATCTCAGTAGATTGTATAGTGAGGAAATTTAAGTTTGATCTTATAATTTTTAAACATGCAGAGGAATTTTTTTCCACAAGATGCTTATTCCAGATATAGTTTATCACATTCATTAGATAAATTACAAGATTGAAAACTGATGGAACACAAAGTTATAGCACAAATGGGGGAAGCACTTACAATAAGTACGTTTCCATTTTTAAGTGTAAGTTTAAGAGAACCCAGTATCCATCAAAATTGAAATGGTGAATAAAATAATCTTAGATTGTTTCCAGGAAAGTGTCCCAAAAACCTTCGCTGATGCTGATTCATCAACAATGTAGAAATCCTGAGTAAAAGACTTACCTATAGAGTGTCTCATACACTAAAGGTACAGATATCAGGTAGTGTGGCTGATAATGTCTCAAATCGTCCTATAAGCAAAATCAAAATATGTAATTAACATATAAAGAAGTAGTAAACTAATAATCATGCCATGCAGAGAATTGATACATTTACCACATAGAACATGACAGTTGAAACATAAAACTGAAATTTGCAATTTTTCCATTTATTCAGAATCAATTTAAAAACTTTCATGTTTTTAAACAAAACATTATAATCATACACAACCAAAAAACATTACCTTCAAATTTCTCACGGTTGTATATTCTTGCTCAATTCCATGCGTAAATATGAAATACTCACAAGCTCGCTCATATGCGTGCCAAGAAGGAAGCATGCTTAGAAATCTATCCCCAGCTTCAGCAGGTACAACATCCCACAAATTCCTTATCTAAAAAATAATTAAGATAAAAAATACTATTATACAGCAGATTACATTAAGCAGGATGTTGCTTTCAATGATAACAAATGAAATAATTAAATGTTATCTACTGAAAAATAAGCACAAATATACAGCTTCAGCAACGTCAGACAGTCTAGTTTGGAACAACCAGGACATCAAAGTGCTCTGCATCAATTTGGGTCAGTCTAGGTTTGGAAAAACCTGGACTTAAAAACATATATGATGCAAGTTACAAAAAAATGAAACTTTAATAACCCACTAACAACTCTAGCAGAACTTTGCCCAGAAAATAATTTCATTGATAGATCGCTACAAACCATTTTGCTGTATTCATTAATTTATCACTAACATTTCAGCATATTACTTCAGATGAGACAGAAATGGCTCAGTACTCAATTAAACTTTTTTTTTTTTTTGAAACTTTCCAAAATTAAAATACCTAAAAGGCATGGTAATCAATACTAAGCAGTTACCTGGTGTAATAAATTCTTATGTGTAAGCATAACACCTTTTGGATTGTCAGTGGTTCCACTTGTATATACAAGGGTAGCAACATCATCTGAGCCGATGGCTTCATATATGTAACCTTGTCCTGAAATAACCTTAATTAGCCAACTGCTACAATGCTTATCGAGGAATTGGGAATTCACAAACAGACAAGTTCATAAGCTATAAGATTCAGATCATTGATAGTGTCCTTTTCCCCCACATACACTCTTAGTTATCCTAGCTGCAACTGTTGTATTCATTCATATTTTTAACCAGTTAGCTATCATGTATTCAAAAAAAAAAAAGCACTGCAATCACTAATACACTCCTCTTTAAAATGTTGACTCATAGTAAAACAATATGGTTTAGATAAGTTGCACAACATGTATGATTAAACAACAGTAACATGCAAACAACCATACAAGTGTCATCAAGTACACAGTGGCTACTTAGGACTGGATGAAATTTTAGGTAACATAGATGAAGAATATGGAGGACATATATAGAATAAGGTGCTCCCACCCTTCATCCCCTCACTCATTGCTGCTATAATTTTTTAAGTGCAGACATCCCAGATTGTCTCACCATCTCAGTGAATGCAAATTTTTTAATTGGCTTACCACCAATAAAATTAAAAAAAGAAAAGATCCCAACTCTGTGTTAATTCAAGTAAAAGAAAATTTTAAAATAACATCATGTAGGATATTGGGAGCAGAGAATCTCCATCTTCAATTTATCTTTAGCACTACCTGGCCCAAATATTAAATACAAGTTCATGAGTATATGTGTCACCTAGCAGCCTAAATTCATCATAAATTGAGTTTGTTTGAGAAAACAGTACTAAAATCAGAAGTCCTACCATGAACTTGTGACAGGTCAAAATTTGTTTAAAACCAATCATCTGCACATGCAAAATGTACAGCTAATCCAAAAAAAAATGTATAAAAAGTTGCAAAAAGATTTTGATTCCAAAGCTCCATTCTAGACAGATAAGATCTTGATTTCTGTTCAATTGACACTCAGGTAACCAAACAGCAAAACAACACAGAAGCACATACGAAAATACATGATTAAAACAATGAACTTGAGGATAACAAAGTGAAAAGGAAAAATATATGATCCAAAATTTGAACACAGTAAATCAACCTACTAGCATCATGAGAATCAGTAAGACCAACACGGCTTTCTCTTCCTAACTCCATGATCTCCCTATAACTGAATATAGGCACACCCTGTGTTTCACCAGTGGCCAGGCATGATTTCTCACCCCAAAGTAGAACAATAAATCTCATTGTTGCCTTGGAACAAAATGTTCCAGCAAGACGATTGAAAAATTCAGGATTGTCAACAACAAGCCCAACACTGCCGTAATAATAACATAGAATCAGCAAGTTCTGTAATACCAATTACAATGAAGGCAGAGTAGTCCAGATAATGAAACCTTAAGAAGCATTTGTAACTTCACAATATAAAATAAATAAATAACAGTTGATCAGAAGACATGAAGGTTTCTGGGTGTATCAACTGTTGATGAGAATAATCATTACTTCTTGAAAACATGTTTTCTCATGAATATATGCAGATTATATCTGTGTTATCAAATTAACAAGAGAAAATACTACAAATCATTAGTATTAACCAATGCTCAATGAAGGGGTAAATCCCACAAGAGGATGGCTCCTGAAGACGTGCATGCAGATGTAATCTAAAGAGCAGATTGGTGCTCAAGTACACAATAAAAATGAGATAGCAAGTCCACATAGGTTAACATTGAAATGAATTCTAAGGATATCCATCCAATTTAAACAAAACACAGCCTTCCAGGACATGTTTTGTTTACAAAAACAAGATAAGTAGAGAAGTTTACTCAAAACAAGAAAATTAAAGGTCTTTTCTGTTACAAAATTAAACATTATACAAAATCACTTAATTGATAATTCAAATATAATCAAACCTTTCCGAATGATTGTATATGTGTAAAAGCTCTTCCACAGCTGATCTTGACCCTCTGACAACATTAATTGCTCCCATTGCCATTATACCTTGGCCAAAGAAATGCACTGATATTATTTTCAAAATTCAGAAATTCAACTACTAATAAAGTTGTGACTGAGTGAAAGATAAAAGAGTTCCTGCATATAATATTAACCTGTATTAAAGACTATAATAATAATAATAATGAATATTACCTCCACTTCCATACAAAAACACAGAAATTTCAAGACTTAAGAGGAATAGATCTTCTGTCTACAGGGAAATCTTTTACCTCTCACAAGAAAAAATGAGATCATAAAAGAACACCTTTGATGGTTATAACTGCAAGCATACAAAATTTACAAAAAAAAAAAAAAAGGAATCCAATTTATTCGGGAAAAATACTAAGAACTCAGTGTTCCAGTAGGAAACAAGTATGCCAGAAAAACAGAATTTGATGCTGCAAAAGGACTGAAGTGTAAGCCATCTTGCTCTAAAAATAGATAGAGTGAAATGCATGGGGACTAATAGGTGGTTTGCTTTTTGAATTCAATGGAAGTGGAGCACCTAGAAATGAAATAGAAGATATATGGCTAAGTCTTACTAAATAGAGAAAGCATGTGTTACATGGTTGCATGAGCTTTAAAAGTTATGCAGAATTATTGCTTGAATTCAAAATTAACATGTTTTAGGCTCTTGATATAATTGCACATCAACCAACTTTTCTGTTAATCCATGTGCCAGTCCATTCTCACTTGTTTATATAGAATACACTCTCTTCTTCCTTCACCAGTTCTAATAAACAGATTTAAGTGCTCCCAATTCAAAAGCAAATAAAGGAATCCATATAAAGCCAGAGTCCTACTATTGGAAACAGAAAAATGGATCATATGTGTATTGTAAACTAGGAATCAAATGATTAGGTTGGATATACTAACACAAGTACACAACCAAGAACCTTATTTTATAGCTATTGGACTTAAGCAAGCAAGTTACTGGCAAATTACAAATGATATACACCTTGATCTGCAACAAGCCACCGGCTTGAATTATCAGCAAAAAGTGCAAGCTTATCTTCTGGCTTTAATCCAATTAACCTTAAACCTTCAGCAAAGTCTAATATTTCCTGCTCCAGCTGCATCATTGAAGGAGTTGAAAAGTAGGCAATTGGAAAGATATGATGACTTGTTTTGCATAAAAATTGGAAAAATAATTTGGAAATTGGAAAAGTAACATTACATGAACAATTAGTACTATTTGAGACGATGAAAGAAAAAAAAGGTTAAGTATTTTTAGATATTAATTTAGCAGATTCTGCAGCTTGCTTCTCTTTTCTATTTCAATGTATACTTTAATTAGTTTTATGGTAAATTAGAGAAGAATAAAAGTAAAATTTACCTGTATATAAGTCATGGTGGAAGGTGGGTCATGGTATGGATCAACCACTGCTACTCGATCACCATACTTTTCTGCTGAGGACCTCCAAATGTCCGGGACTGCTTTCCATTCATCAGAGACCACTGCATCATTACTTGACAGTGATACTTTTTCTAGTAAAGGTGAGCACCTTCTTATCTGCAACTCCTGTGTCTAGGACAAGAAAAAGAAACACAGGCAGACAGTAAGATCCCAAGTTATACTTCCTCTGGCTCGTCCGAATGAGTATAAAAGAGTAAAAAGTTTAGCAAGGAAAAGAAATTTTCAAAGCTTTGAGAAAACATATACTAACACCCAGTTAAAAGGTTGCAATAACACCAGCAAGTTCAGGCTGACTATAAGAGTATGGCACAGGGATCTACATGGAATTTGAAGTTTTGAAGGTTCAAGGGATAAAAATTAAGGCAGATAAAGCCACCAAGGGGCAGGCTTATTGGCAGCAATGATACATAAAAATAGGCAATCCAGATTACAAGTGGATTAACAATGCAATGGCTTGGTTCATATGCTGTTGGTTTAAAAGTGAAATACAGGGTTAGACCATCTATACTGGGATACAGGCAATGCCCCTATGAACTAGTAAGACAGCAATATCAATACTGTAACACTTAAAAGGAAAAGGAAAACTTATTTTTCAACAGAAAGAATGACTACAAGGCAGGTAAATATTAAGATATTGTTTGTTAGTTACTTTTAATACTTGCTTCTTGCTTCCGAAAGGAAAAGGTAAAAAGCACTTGATACAAAGCAAACAAAATTTTTGAAAAATTAAAAATTAAAAATGAGGGAAGAAAACACATGATTTAATTTTGGGTTATCATTCTATATACCTGTATTTGAGTTTTTGAACTCCAAAAGCGGGGTTATAGGATTGCCATAAGTCCATCTAGTAAATTTATTAATTTCCTTAGTTTTAGCCCAATGGACATCTGGCAACCCTTTAAACTTGCTTGTGGAGTTCTAAAACTCCACCAATGGTGTATAGGATATTTTTCCTTTACTTTTTATACAGAAGAATTATGGTAGAATTAGGGTTGAATTTTAGTCATTTATTCATTTCAATCAATCACAAGTTTGGTTTCTACTAGTATTTGCTACAGACAAATAGCAAAAAGAAACCTAAAAAAGGAAGCCTTAATTACCAGGAAGGACCATGTCATATCTCTTAATAATATGAGGGAAAACTTGAGGTGATGTCCTGGATTATTGACTTTTCCATAGAAATGAAAGGTAAGGACCACGTGACATGTTGAAATCTCTTAATAATATGAGGGAAAACTTGAGGTTATGTCCTGGATTATTGACTACGCCATAAAATCAATCCCCAAGTAACTTCATCGGAGCAGGCATTAAATTATCCTTAACTCTCGGCTACTCTACTTTCTGGAACTCTTTTAAGCAGTTTGAAATTTTCCTATTGGTTCAAAGGTTTTATTCTAAACTCAGCATTGATTAAGTCCACTCAAATTCAAATTCAACAGTTAACATACACTTAAAAAAGTGAATTAGAAACAGAAAAGGTTACAAAATTGACGAACAGAACTGATTCCAAAAAAAAAAGAAAACAACTTGCAGAAGTTGAAGACATTCAAAACCTTATCTTTTCATAATTCTGACAAGAACCCATCAAAGCCGATTATCAGCTATGATCACATAATAATTCAGCAAAAAATCAAAGAGTTAGAAAAAGGAGAGTTTGAGAATCACCTTAGATTCACAGAAAACTCGAAATTTAGATCCTGGGGAGACCCGGAACCTGACTCCAGGGAGCTTTGTCACCAAAGTTTTGGAGCAGTGCAATTTAGAACGAGAGAAAAGAAACGGAACAGAGTTATTACAATTATCAAAAGATGTTAAGGACAACATGGTTTCCATTCTCTTTTCATAAGATGAAGAACAGCAAGAGGGAGAAGAGGAAGCTGTCTT
This sequence comes from Theobroma cacao, assembly GCF_000208745.1. Lineage (NCBI taxonomy): Eukaryota > Viridiplantae > Streptophyta > Magnoliopsida > Malvales > Malvaceae > Theobroma > Theobroma cacao. The sequence goes on along the minus strand of NC_030853.1, from coordinate 25,705,140 downwards.
TATGGGATTTATCGAAGTTCCCAACATTTTAACATACAAAAGAGAACGTAGAGAGAGAAAGAGAGAAGGAAGAAGGCAATCAAGTTATGGGGGGTTTTGTCAGGAGTGAATGATGGGATCTTGTAAGTGGCTAAGTTACAGAAAAAAGATCATCCTGGGATTACAACTTTCGCACAAACCAAACAAAATTTAAGAAAAAAACTTAAAACGAGAAAAAAAAAAAAAAAAGGTGTCGCTATCGACATCGACTACTAATGGTACATTGGTTTTCTAACCGTATAGTTATAAAGATAATAAAGATAGTTCTAGGTAGCCATTATTTCTTGCTTTGTTTTATCGGTCCATCTCCTTTTCTTCACTTAGCTTAGCTAATGCTTAAAAAGGAAAATTACTTGCATATCCATCTGCATTTGGAATTGCGATCGGAATAAGGTAAGCCATTACCAATTTACCAGATGACTGCATCTGTTTTTTTTTTCTATTGCTGCACTTTCATAGTTTCATTATCTGTCAATGGTTTAATAAATCAAGTAATCTTCCTTAAGAACCGAGTCTCTACCATGGTTTGTAGTTACTGCATATCTGTTTTTCAATGTCCTATCATCCAAAGCATCTGTTTCTTGTGCTGAAGGGCATGTCCTTCATGGGGTTCCATTTAAAGGAAAGGAGGCGTAGGGAGGGGAGCTAGTTTTATATTTTTTTAAAAATTTTTTTATAGGTTTGTTTTTTATAGAAAGATTTTATATAGTTTTGTTTTTACAAATATTGAATTTATAATATAACTGTTTTATAGAAATTATTTTTGTCTACAAATATGAAATCCGGTTCCATCACTAAATCGAGAGAATTTTAAGCAAATGAGTGATTATTTTTTATATAATATTCAAATAAGTTCTTAAACTATTTAAAAAAATTTAAATAAATTTTTATTCTTTTATTACGTTAAATCAAACCATTAACTTTTATTTTTGATCAAAATAAATTATTGATTAATTATCATTAATTATACAAATTATAAAAACTCAAAACGACAAAAGACTAAAATAACATGTAAATATAATAAAAACTCAAAACCACCTTCAGGACAAAAGAAAGATTGATGGTAAAAAGATAAAAGAAGATTCAAAAATTTTATAATTATCAAAAAAACCACCCATTGTAAACAAAAAAAAAATCTGCAAATGGCTCAATTGAATGACACTCGTTATTCAATTAGAGCCCAATTAAAACCTAATTTGAACTCATTTTTAATACATAATATAAATATAAAGCCTAATTAGAACTCTAATTTGAACTCACTTTATAGATATTAGGTGAGACAATTGATTGGTACAAAGAAAGAAAAGCACTAAGGCCTCCTCAACCCATTTGCCTATAATAGTGTTCTCAGAGAAAGTTCAGCTTCTTCTCTTTTCTCATAGGAGAAGAAGCATTAAAAGTAAGTATTCAAAGTAATACATATATTTATTATCATTTTTAATATATAGTGTATATTTGGTTTAATTTTTTTCAATTTATTTATTTTTTAAAAATAAAAGTCATGTCAAATATGATTTTTTGAGAAATTTTTTTTAAAGAACAAAATTTTTAAAAAAAGAACTTAAAAAAAAAACTCTAGAGAGGAATTTTTTCTTCTTTTCTTTTAAATACAAATTAATTTTCAAAAAATACCACTCTCTCAATTAATCTCTCTCTCCTCTCTTTCCCTCTACAAATTACCATTCTTCAACGTAAATCACGATTTCCCTCTTCTCTACAAAAACTAATAAAAAAACAGAAGATCCAACAACAGAATATCAAAATCTATAATTTTTTTGCTCTTACAAAGATTAAAAGAAAAAACTGTATTAAGATACTATTTAAAAATTTTCTCTCTTTTTCATCAAAAAGAATTTTAATATTAAATACATCATTTCCTCATTTCTCTTCTTTTTTGAAAATTGAAGCATCGTGGTCCAATTGCTTTTTAGATCAATAAAAATCTAATACTATTGCTACTATACAAGTTTGAAAGTTATTCATTTTTTTTATTGATTTTTTTTATTTTAATATCTGAAATTATATATAAACTTACGTATTACATTATAGCTTATTAGGCGATTGAAGATGACATGAGTACCCTTTATGGTAATTTTAATCGAAATTAGAGTTTATATAATTTATTTTGTTAAATATTTTATCAAACAGTTTTAGCTTAATTATAAAAATTATTATTTTTAATAATAACTTTTAAGTTAAAAAAAACTAAATTAAATAGACTCATAGTATAGATATTACGTGAGACAATTGATGGGTACAAAGAAAGAAAAGCAATATGACCTACCCTACCCATTGGCCTCTAACAGTATCCTCAAAGATAGTTCAGCTTCTTTTCTTTTCACATGGGAGAAGAAGCATTAAAAGTAAGTATTAAAACTAATAAATATATTTATTATTATTGAATCAAATATTATAACAATCACGTCCAAATATCATTGATTCAACAACTTTTTAAACTTAAATCATATAATTTTCAAAAATTTATATTTACTATTAATGTAGAATCACAACTAAATATGATAAGGAAAAGTTTATATTGACAAAATAACACAATTAATAGGCTGGATTGTAGTTTAGTTTATTTAAAGTTTCTTAATTAAATTTTTTGATGCTTGAAACGGGCAGAGAATTGGATCGGTAGCGTTTTCCGGATTATCAATCAGGTAACAAGGTAGGAGAAGATTAACATTCAAGCTAAGAGTTGAAGGGAGAAAAGAAAGTAATAATTTTATATGATTCAGTCCTTAATTTTGATGGTAGACAAGAAATTCCTTTGTCAAATTAGATGTCAGAAACACTGTTGTTCCCTTACAAAAATCTGAGTTAACAATAGTCGAACAGAGGAAACATGAGACCAGTTCCTGGATTTTAAACTTCACCAGCTCTGTATTCCTGTGCCAGAATTGCTTGAGCTTAAATCATCTTCACAGAATCACGCTTGGGAACTTGCAGCGTCCACGACCTGCTCAAAAGAATCAATTACATATATCCCCATTAACAAGAATAAATTTGAACAGACACAATAGAAAGGAGAAAATTACTACTACCAAATTTTTCTGTTCAACCTATTCTGTAATTTTCCTAATTAGACAATCAAGAAATCTTACTTGGGTTCACTGTTGTCTGTCTAGCTAATCCATTGAAGTAGCAAGTTGCCCCCTGGCTTCGAAACTTTGCCCAATATGAGCTAAATGCATAACTCGAATGCCAAAATACTGATATTGGCTCATAACACTCTTTTCCTGGACTCAATGCTGCACAAGTCTGATTATCCTTGCTACAAGCATAGGTCAATGCAGAGGACAAGTTCATCAGATTGGCGCCTGGCGCGACCTCACACCATACCTTCCCCTTATAAGGCACATTATTTTGAGCTGGAGGCAGTGGCTTGTAATCAGAGGCAAGTCGCTTCCCGGTGAGATCGATGTCATAAATAGCTGTTCCATTTGAATGCAGCAAGCCCCAGTGCCTTTCTGTTCCGGGACCTGTCTTTTGGTTTTCTTCATATAGGGAGAAAATAAACGTTGGTATGACTAAACCAGGTCTAGCTGGGGTCCCCAATGGTGGTTTGGCAGTCATCTTTCGAATGAGGTTTCGGTTATAAGTGGCTGCATTGTAGATATTTGCCCCCACTTGATCAACATCCCCTGCAGTAGGCCAGCCTGTTTCAGCTATTGCTAGTCGGATACCGGGGTATCCAAGCTTTTCCATGGCGAAAGTGACTGAGTCAAGCATTTGGTCTAGGAGATTTGTGTAAACTAAGCCACTCCCAGGGTCAGTGTGGTTTACATTTCCTCCAAAAAGAGCAAAATCTAAGCTGATGTTCATTGGATTAGCAGACCATGGAAAATAAGGGTAAACATCAAGGAAAAAAAAGGATTTGCTCCCGTTCAAGAATTTCAGCAACGGTGCCATCACAGTGTTTGAAATATCAGACCGGAACGTACCGCTTGATGGTGGGAAAGTTGATTGCAGTATGTCCATTGCTAGAGGTGTACCGATCTTGATATTTTTAATATCATTAGCACTCAGAGAATTCTTAATTCTACGCATTGCAGGCACAAGGTGAGCCCAAATTGTCTGATCCTGTTTCGAAACGTAGCTGAGGACTTCATTGCCAACCAAGACGAACCGGATATTGGTATTCGGGTAAGCTAGGACATTGTTTCGGACCCATTGCTCTGCTGCTGTTTGGCTTGAAGAAATTAGGACTATGTCCTTGTTGGGGACCATAATGGCCATATCAATATTGGTACCTGAAAAGAGTTTCAATATTTCAGGGTCAGAATCATAGAGCTTTACTCGGCGTGCTTTCATGGATTTCATGATCTCAATGGATTGATAAGGGGATGGCAAATTGTCCCCTTGTCGACCATAGTTTATTCCAATCTTGCTCGAGATTTCTGCCACTGTTAAGTAAAAGAAAGCAATGTTCAGAAAACTGTAGACAATAAAATCAAAAAAAAAAATTGAAATTTTGTGTATGGAATACTTACAGGAGACAACAAGAAGAGAAGACAAGAGGAGAGCAAGAAGAGCCATTACTGAGCTTTTTCCGATTGTAATGAACTGGTTTTGGCCCCAAAGTGTTCTGTGCTTTTAAAGAGAAAAGAAGAGAGCCAAGAATGGATGAATTAAGTAGAAGGTAGCTAGCTTGTTCCACACACACGAAAAGCTTTGTTTAGTTGAATGATATCTGCGAGTGCCTCCAAAACAAAGTGAAGTTCTTTTGTTTATTCCAAGCAAGAAAAAGCCATGAACCAAAGATATATACCTATGGTAAAGTAATAATGGCTTACTCGTGAAGGAAAAGCTAAAGATTATGAAGTAAAAGTATACATGGGGTGTCTTCTTATTCTCTTGGGTTTGTTAATTTGTTTCAAGCTAGGTAGTTGTACGCAAGTGAGAAAACACATCAGGCTAATCTTGTGATCAATTAAGGTTTTAGTTAGACTTTAAAATTTTAACCCAGGTTTATTGGCCAAGAGGGGGCAGCATAAAGATTTATCTGGTTATATATATCATCACCAATTTTTGTTATATTCGTTTGCCTTTTATAGAAAATAATGTCAATTTTTTATTATATTGCAAAATTTCCATAAATCCAATAAAGTTAATGGCTTAACCATTAACTTTGGAATTTATTCTTGGCTTTCAAGTAAAGTCATCTACCTCCTTGTTATAACAATATAATATCATCATAAGAACACCCAATACCCCAATGCAATGGTCACCACATATCAATTAATTCATGATTTCAGTAACAAAAATTCAATCTAATAAGATAATAATATTGTAAATCAAAGAGGAGCAAATATAGTAACAAAATTACAAATAACTTAGCAACCTTTACTTCCAATGCCTCTTGTATGTGCTAGGACTTGGAATTATATACGTCTATAACATATATTTTAGAGGACACTATTCGAGAGAGCAAGCTCCGGATTTCAAGAAAGTTTGTGACAAAATATGGAGATGATTTATCAAGTCCAGTGCTGCTCCTGGTTCCAAGTGGTGCTGCTGGCATGTCGAGCTGACAAAATCTGATGGTGATGTTTGGTTCCAAGATGGCTAAAAGGAATTTGCTGAGCATTGCCCTTCGAAGAATGGGCATTTCCTGGTTTTTAAGTATGAAGGGGATAGTAATTTTGAGGCACTCATATTTGATATGAGCGCCTCAGAGATAGAATATCCACATATTAGTCATACTAAGGATCGCAAGAGCGATGAACAATGTCTAGAACCTAACAAGGAAGAAGCTAAAGATGATTCCTCTGTTGAAATATTGCATGAGACTCCTCCAGGCAGGAAAACGAGACAGAGATCACGACCACCATGTTTACGTCCTTGTAAGATAGTGAGAAGAACCACTTTAGCAGATAAAAGTAGGTGCAATTCTACATTAGAAATTCTGACTCCTGTTCTAAGCTTAATATGGGTGCAAATCTAGTGGGTTTTTAAGTACAAAATTTCAAGAAAATGATAGCTCACCTATTTTATGAAAGATTTTTGGGGCATGTATCATTCTTTACCAGTAGTTTTCAACTCGTGTTTTGATTAGTTTGGATAAAGAGTTTTAACCTTTCTATCTTGCGTTATATAAGAGTTTCAACTTGTGCTTTCTATATATAACGCTGTTGCAAGTCTTTAGACTTGGATAAGGAGACTTGTTACAGCCATATGGCTATCGGACCATTACATATACCCCGTCTGCAGTCCCTATTCGTCTGGGACTCCAAGAGAGTTGCTGTTCCTACCCCTGTTAACAAACATTGACTGCCCCCTACCCTCTTTTTGGGGCATTGATGGATGAAGCTCATGTCATGCTTTTGATTCTACTCCTTGATTGTGTTGCTTTTATGTGAGAGGACTGTGTCTGTGTTCACATAAGAGAGATTGCCAAGATGTTTCTAGATGGTAAACTAGTAGTAAAGACTTAGCTAATTTTGTTGAAAGAACGAGTATTTCTCTTTGTAAAAAAAAAAAGAAAATATAAATAATTTAATGACCCATGACACGTTGGGTTGCTGTGTTCGAGTTAGGCCCGTCTTTTTGTACCTTGGGCCTTGAACCTTGGACTGTTTTGGGTGCTTCCTGTCTTTGAGCTTTAATTTAATGCTCCTTTATTTCTTTGGGCCTTCGAACACCAACAGCAATCAATCAACCGCACGACATAACCAACTATCCCTTGCTTAAGCAGAACCTCAATAAACAAGCAACACACAGGGACGTCCAACTCACCTTGAGTTGGGATAAACCTCACTAATCAAAAGTGCAGACCAGCTCAAGGTCACTTTTCATTCTCAGTCATTGCCATACCTCTTATTCCTCTTGACTGTTAGGACCATCCACCCAAGTGTTGATCAGATCGATCTCTCTACCTATCCCAGATTTTGCAAGGTTGTCAACATGGTGGTTAGCTTCCCTTCTTACATGCTTGATTGCCCAGTTTGTTACCCTTCTCTTTAGTGCTTCAATATGGAGCACCCATTTCCTTAACCTCCATGGAGCTGACTTTGGCTCCTGCACCCACTCCACAGCGTTCAGCGAGACACTTTTCACTAACATGTGAGAGTCACGCCGCTGAGATGCTATAAACATCACAAAAGCTTCCCTGATAGCGAGAACCTCTGCTAGACTAGAGTCCCCCACCCCTATAGACTTTGAGAACATCATTCTAATTTCACCCCTAGAATTTCTTAGTACTCCTCCAATTCCGGCTTCCCCCATACTTGCGTTTGCGGCGCCATCCACATTAAACTTCATAGTTCCTTCCATAGTCTTTTCCCACTCAATCTCCGGTCTAGACTTCTTAGCTTTTTTTAGGACAGCTCCAACGCTTGGTTCTGCAAATGTATTTAAGAATTGTCCCATACTCCCTTGGCCACTTAACTTTAGCCCATGTAGCCACACGGAGTTTAATCAAATCATACAACTGGTCATGATCCCAAGGTTTGCCCTCAAATACAACTTCATTTCCAGCGAGCCACATTGACCATATCATAGCGAAAAATGCCATTTTCCAGATTTGGATTTCTCCTTTCTTAATGACCACCTCATTCCAAGCACTAAACAACGTAGCCATGTCGTTCGGTAGTACCCAAACACTATTCCATTCTCTACACCATCTAGTCCAAATACACCATGACACAAAGCAGTTAATAGAGAGATGATTAATTGTTTCGGGTACTTGATGGCAGAGAGGGCAGAAAGTTGCATTGTTTCTTAACAGTCCCCGTCTCACTAATTCTTCCTTGTGTTAAGTATGTCATGTTGTCTTGTGTTATATGTTTAATAAATGTATTCGTATTCAAATTTAAAATTTTGACACATTTAATTAATCGTGTTGTTTACGTGTTTATCGGTATAATTTGTTATATGTACATAATACGGTAAGAAACGTAAACACAAATTGTTAGTCCTACGAGATGGTGCAATATTATTGGATGGGAGCATTTTTGATGTGGCAAGAGTGATTTACCTAATCATTTTTTCTAATTCTTCTTTCTACCCCTTCTCATTAAACAAATCATGATTTTAAAAAAAAAACCATTTCACCTAAATCAGAAAGTCAAATTGATGGGTATAGGCTTGAACAGTTTCGTTTAATGGCCCAATTAACAGGGATTGGGTTTAGCCGTTTAGCTTAAAGGTCAGATGGATATTGGGTTAAAAAATTAAATTTTAAAATAAAAATAATGAATAAAATTATTATATTTTAACATGGATCATATGATCAATCGACATGAAAATTTTAATAATAAAAATCAATCATAAAAACTAAATAAATGAAAACACTAGAAAGATATTCCTATAGTCAAATCGTTAGGAATGGTACGAATCGATTCAAATGATTTATCCATTCGAATCCAATTTACTGAACTTTTTAAGTTAATTCAAGATTATTAACTAATTAGTTGTAAATCAATAAATGACTTACTCTAAAAGATTATTTTGCTCATTTTGTATAAAATTTCATCCAATGGCTGATGTACACGTGGAAAAATATGTCAGCTATGTCGACTATTCCATTTGCAGAATGGAGTCGGCTTATGTTCTATATAAACCAAACCCCTCTGCCTATTCATTGTGTCTTTTCTTGTTAAACAATAGAACAATGGCAAAATTCTCATCTGCATGGAAACGCAAGAAAAGCTGGAGTTTCTCAGAGGTGGAGATGGACGTGGCTCGCCAGCTGATGCAGCTCTGCAAAGTACGCAATAACACTGGCAACAACAAAGGGACAGAAAGGAAAAAAGAAGAAAAAGGAGAAAATGAAAGCAATCGGAGCGAAATCACAACTTCAATCGTGACGATAGATCAACATCCATTCGAAGAGGAGGAAGATGAGCATCTCCAGCCAAGGAAAAGGCGGTATAAGTCGATCGCTTTTCTTTACAGGTCGACCAGCCTTTGATTATTCAGAATGCTAAGAAGAAGAAGAAGAAGAAGGTGTAATTGAGTTAATTTTTCATTTTTTCTTTTTAACCCTTTTTACATAAGATCGAAAGTCGTTTAATCTCTTGATGCTTGAAGCAAGTTTGTCAAGCACTCAGGCTATTTTCGCCTCGTGGACGAATGGGAATATTAGGCTCTTTCTAGGTGCCGGGATTTGGCTTTGGTTGTGCACCCATAGTTCTTGTATTGCAATTGTACATATTAACTTTATTATGGATTTTAATTTAAGTAATTTGTGAGATACTTAATTTAGTGTAGATTGTGAAGATTCCATCTGATTGTGAAGATACTTAATTAGGTTATGCATGTATCATTCTTTACCAGTAGTTTTCAACTCGTGTTTTGATTAGTTTGGATAAAGAGTTTTAACCTTTCTATCTTGTGTTATATAAAGAGTTTCAACTTGTGTTTTCTATATATAACGCTGTTGCAAGTCTTTAGACTTGGATAAGGAGACTTGTTACAGCCATATGGCTATAGGACCATTACATATACCCCGTCTGCAGTCCGTATTCGTCTGGGACTCCAAGAGAGTTGCTGTTCCTACCCCTGTTAACAAACATTGACTGCCCCCTACCCTCTTTTTGGGGCATTGATGGATGAAGCTCATGTCATGCTTTTGATTCTACTCCTTGATTGTGTTGCTTGTTATGTGAGAGGACTGTCTATGTTCACATAATAGAAATTGCCAAGATGTTTCTAGATGGTAGACTAGTAGTAAAGACTTAGCTAATTTTGTTGAAAGAACGAGTATTTCTCTTTGTAAAAAAAAAAGAAAATATAAATAATTTTATGACCCATGACACGTTGGGTTGCTGTGTTCGAGTTAGGCCCGTCTTTTTGTACCTTGGGCCTTGAACCTTGGACTGTTTTAGGTGCTTCTTTTCTGGATTGCCTGCCTTTGAGCTTTAAATTTTTTCCTTGGGCATTTGGCTGACCACATTGCACGGCCCATTCTTTTCTCAACCACTTTAAAACTTGTACTGAATATTGATTTTTCATGTATAGCAAACACAGTTGAGCAATTTCGCCTAAATTCAAGGACAGCGGATGAATAAAAATTAGGCTAATACAGAGGAAAATGATAAAGTAAGTAACCTTTTTAGTAAATTAAGGTATGCCATTATATTTACCAAACACAATGTAAGATAAATTATCAATGCTCAATTTTGCTATTTATATAGATATATATTTGGAGAAGCTGGATAAATGTTACAACTCGTCTTGTATTTTTACATGACTTTAGGAAGAAAGGCTAAAGAAATTGAAACAAATATTGCAACTTATTTCCACAGTCCAACTATTTGTTTTAGTTGTATATTCATCTGCATCGCTGTCATCTTAAAAAGGGAAAAAAAATAATGAAAATAAGATAATGGAAATTAGTTAAATTATCCTGCATTTCAATTTCTAGCTATAAATTGACCCTCATAATAAAGCGTCCCAATCATAAACCAATCAAATGAAGTAAGGGATATTATTTCGCTTTAAAAGAATGTTCTGTTGTCTCTCTAATATCCATTCAGGTTTCAACTCATGTCATTTTCAATATTTTTTTTCTCCCTTTTTTATGAAAAGAATTTAAATTCAGATCCCATTTTTTTAATAAAAAATTAGTACACCTTATTTTAGGTAAATAATCCAATTTTAACAAAGATGTTAAATTTTTATTCATAAGGCTCTCGTAATTTTATTTTATTTTATTTTTAAAAAAAATGTTTGATATCCACTTAGCATTGCATGGCATTTTATTTCTCTCTCCTCTTATTTTATTTTATTTTGTTGCGGAACCTTAACAAAATTTTAACTGTTTTGACCAAAGCAAAAGCCCTGAGGCCGGTGGGAGCCTGGACGTTGATGCATCAATTTATGCCACGAAGCATTGAAAAAACATAGCTGCTCCCACATCTCTGCAATGATTAGCGGGAGCAGTTGATATTTGGGTCCTAAATCCATGAACACCAATAAATTGGTCGGTTTATTCTTCTTCATCACTTTATTCTCAATATTTTTATTTTTTAAAATTTTGTTAGATGAAAAGTCGAGAAAAGAGTTTTTTTTTTTTTCTTATATTTTCAATGAGAAAACCAGAGAATGAACTGTAAACTTATACTCAAATTTTTATCTCAAAAACAAATTATATATATATATATATATTTAATAAAAGTATCTTTCAAGGAATCACTATTTAGTCCTACTACCTCATAAAAAGTTATAAAGGTTGGTAATATACAGCTAATGTTTGTTAAACTCTATAGTTTGATAATGTTTGACAAATCTCACTTCTTGTACAGCTTCAAATTAGTTGTTAACAATAATTGCTTTAAATAATCGATCATAGTTCCTATAAACATTTTTTTTTCTCTCAATAATCTCATTTTTTTTATAACTGTTTATTGATCTAAATCAAAAGTTATCTCAGTCATTGCAGTTAAACAATTTTAACTTTTGTCAATGAGACTTCGGTCCTCTTGTAAATACACATATTGAAAATTATTATTAAATATATTTCATTTGCAAATGATTATTTTTAGTTGAAACACCTTACGATAAATACTAAATTTTATTAGAAATCAAAATAATTAATGAGAAAAAACCCAAAGATAGAATTCCATTGACAACTCAATTCAGTGAAAATCCAGTTAGGTATGGGGGTGATAAACATTGCAGTCGCTGCCGAGACAAAAAAAGCCTAATTTGTTAGGTCAATACTCTTTTTTAAGCAGTCAGTTGAAAGGAAATCCTGAATGAATATCAAACGTCAACAACCACATTGTGCTTTGTGGGCAGTGGGTTGTGACAGCTTATATTCTTTCTAATGTCGTTTTCATCATTCCAAATCATAAATTAATTGGTCAGTTGGTCATTGTTATGTATCCAAAACATCAAATCAACCTATATTTTACTTCCACTATTTTTAGATTGAGTTTCGTAAAGAAAAGAAAAAAAGAAGTGGACAATAAAAAGTCCCCACAAACATGTGCAGTAGCACTACAAAAGTCTTCTTTGCATGAAAAGTTTCGAACTTTTAAAAGCAACAACGTAACTTAGCAAGCAGCTTCCCATGTGAGATAACTTCCAAGCTTAGACCCACCACCCAGCTCATTAACAAGCTAAAGCATCAAATATAAACAGATTAGGCATTAAACATAATATATCTTCAAGGCCTATACAAAGCTACCTAGAGAATTTATTTAAGTAAAAATCAGAACATAAAGAAGAAAACAAGTTAGCACAGAATAGTAGGGGAAGAAAAAGAAAGTAAGTTTTGTGCCAACCAAACATGATTGAACATAATTGAAAACAATAATTATACATTACAATGAAAAAGGTCAAAGAATATGATACAATTTTACTCCCCCCTCTTCTCCAAAACCCTTTTTTCCTCTGTAAATGCTCCACCAACAAAACAAATCAATTGGTTAGCTTTTGAAAAATTTTAATAAGAAACAGTGACTGCTCAATTGGCTCACATTTAGCACAACCAAAATAAGATTACAAACTGAATTTGATAAGCATAATATGACCATAATACTCTTCGCTATCACCTGGACTGCAGCTCAACCTGGCTTTTTCACCTCATCCCAAATTTTACAGTGCGTACTCTTCAAAGTAATGTTGGTTATTTTCCCATTTCCATCACCGGCAATCTGATGAGCGAAATGAGTCCGGAAATCCTGAGGGTTTTGCAGGAATGCTTGACTGGGTATCGGAGTATGATATATCACCATACATTGTGGAAGTACCCTCATCTGCTTGCCATCTTTGTAGAGCCTGTGGAAGGCTCATGTGAAGGTCAATGCCTGAGTTTTCTTCATCCTCATGGCTGGTAGGTTTCCACTGCTCAACAAGAGGGCCTAACACATTGACTGCATGCCCCATGTCAGGTCTTTGATATGGTTCACGAGCTGTGCAGTGCCCTGCCAGCTCAGCTACCTTGAAGATGCTCGCCATTGTCTCTTCATCACAGTTTATTGTTTCGTCAACCACTTTTGGAATGTTGTCTTTGTTGATTAGGACCCTGCGGAACCATGTGACCAAATGTGACTTTTCATCAGGTAAGGTTTCATCTAAAGCTTTTCGGCCAGTGATTATCTCCATCAAGACCACCCCAAATGCATAGACGTCCACTTTAGTAGTCACCCTTCCAGTTGCTGTTAAGATTAAAATGAATAAAAGAAAGAGTATATCTGTTTAGAAAATTTAACATTTAACCCAAACAACAAAAGGGTGCATAGTCCAGATCTTCTCCATAAATTGACCTACTTTATTAGTTATAGAGCTGTTCCAGTTAGCAGAATTCATTAAATTAAAGAAAGATGATTAACATTCAACATCAGTTGGCTAGCAAGCAGAGGCTTTTGTTTAAATAAATTGCTCGACAAATTTAAGGATATGAAAATATTTTGTAGAGAAAAGCCAGGAAAAAGGAGAAGACAAGAAAATATTTTTTAGTTACCAAAAAGACTGGTTAAATAAACCCAAAGAACGTAATTTGAAAAAAAAAAACAAAAAAAGCCTTTGCATACCATGCCTACTAAAAGATGCTCCTATAAGTGTCATCTATTCTGAATGCTAATAAGAAGACAATTCTTTCAGTTGGCTATGATTTCAATCTCTCATAAGAATACTGAATATTCTTTCAAGCCTAATAACTCATAAAGCACGTTGTGGAAGACATTGTCACCAAGTCTACCACCTTTTTACCCTCCCGAAAGAACAAACTGCGATGTGAAGAAAATTAAGTCTAAAGAATAGCTTGTTAGCATCATTTCTAACATGTCTAAAGCAGATAATATCTTGAAGAGCCCCAATTACAATATCTGCTAATATCTTTGGTATTCAGGGAATTGGAACACCTATAATAATATTGACACAGTAAGGATACACCTAAATTACTTTCAAAGGTTTGATTTTCCTGGAGCAAATTGTTATCGAATATATAGAACCAAGCAGCTCATATACAAACTTAAAGAATTTCCAGATGAGGATCCACGTACCAGCATATTCAGGAGCAAGATATCCAAATGTTCCTGCCAATCGTGTCTCCACAGAGTACTTTCCCTCAGGTGCATTCTTAACCAAGCCAAAATCTGCAACCTTTGCCCTCATGTCATCCCCGAGGAGTATGTTGGAAGGCTTCAAATCCCGGTGAATGAAACTTTGCTGTGCTAGGGAGTGCAAATACTCCACCCCACGAGCAACATCCAGTGCAATGGTGACTCTCTGCTTCCAGGTGAGTGGAGCATAGCCATTTTCCTGCCATTCGAAGAGATGCTGACCAAGGGTCCCTTTAGGCATATACTCATAAACCAAGAGCCTCTCATTACCATTAATACAGTAACCCAAAAGTGCAACCAGATGCCTGTGCCTAACCTTTGTAAGTACTGCAATTTCAGCCTGAAACTCATTCATTCCTTTAGTACCTGTCGCCACACACTCCATCCTCTTGACAGCAATCTGTGTGCCATCATGCAATTCCCCTTTATACACAACCCCAAAACCCCCTCTTCCTAAAATATTAGCCTCACTGAAATTATCGGTCACCTGTCTTAGGACTTGCATTGAGATCACAACATTTCCACCCTCAAAGAAATGACAGTCACTATGATCGCCACTACTCTGGCTTTGCAGTTCACCAGGAACTCCTCCATACCCATTCACTCCACCACCCATTGCCCCATTGTTAACTACTCCCTTCTCAGCATCACTGTCCTCCATTTTCCCAAATTTCCCATACCTTTTCTTCACAATATACTTATAAGAAACAAAGCAAACAACAGCAACGAAAATCAACACACCAACAACAACACCTACAATCAGAGCAATTGATTTCTTACCATTGCCACCACTTTTGGAGTTCCCATCTGAACCTCCACCCGATGCTCCAGAATTTGAAGTTCCTCCGTCACCAGAACCACTAGATTTTCCAAGCAAACTATTCCCCGAGGAAACAAACTTTACTGAACTTGAAAATTTTGGGATATCTCCACTAAGATTGTTATTAGACACATCAAGAAGCTGCAAACTACTCAACTTAGCCAGACTATCAGGAATTGAACCTGTCAATTTATTGTCATTAAGATTCAAATTTTTCAACGCCGTGAGATTCCCAAATGCTGGAGAAATCGTCCCAGCCAAATCTTTCCTTCCAAGATTCACGGTAATCACATTCCGTTGTGAATCACAAGTAACAAAAGACCAACCACAAGTATCATTTCCGGCCCAATCATCAGAAAGGAACACCGGGTACCCAAAACCACTCGCAATCTCAAGCATTGTACTAACCTGAGGATCACAAGGATCCCCATTATTCGTACAGAAATTATTGGTTCCATTAACAGTAACTTTCTCAACTGAGCTAGGAAACTTGGGTAAAGGACCCTGCAATTTATTATTAGACAATGAAACATTCTTCAAATTCGGAAGATTAATCAAAGATTCCGGGACAGGCCCTGTTAACTGGTTATCCCTAAGCTGCAGATCGAAAATACCCGTACATTTAGACAAATCTGGGATCGGACCCGTAAACATATTCTTATGAAGCCAAACCTGGGACAACTGTGTCATGTTGGACAAAACTTCTATAGTACCCGTGAACCCACCATTCTGATTGTTGATCCAAAGATTCTGAATCATGGAACCACCAAGAGAAGCCGGCAATGTACCGTTCAAACTGTTGTAAGACAACCTTATACTTTGTAAACTGTTCATAGATTCGAATAAATCAGGCAAGGTGCCGTACAAGTTGATGTTGTCTAGTTGAAGTTCGACGAGGCTTGTCGATTGGGATAAATCTGGGAAAGTCCACGGACTTAGCTTCACATTTTCACTCATACTTAACGTTTGTAGACTGGTCAATCCTGAGAACGCGCCCGGGGAGACTGAGGTGAACGCGTTGCTGTCTAGGTAAATGGATTGTAAGTTGGAGAGGTTTGCGAAAGATGGGATGGCCCCTGATAAAGAGTTGCGCTGAAGAGATATACTACGGAGTTCCGATAAGGTGGAAATGTCCGGAGATATGGATCCAGACAGGGACTTGGAAGACAGGTTGATGGAAGTAACACGGCTGGATTTGTCACAGTTTACGCCTGGCCAGCTGCAGTAGTTGTCGGAAGAGGTGGAGGACCAGCCGCTGGGAAGGGTACTGAAGGATGATGCTATCTTTAGAATAGTTGCGCCGTCGTCTGCGGCGGCAAGAACGGCGGAAAGAAGGACGAGGGGAAGGAGGAGATGGTGAAGGTGGTTGGACATTTTGGTTAAGAAACCAAACAGCTTGATTATGCGACAACTTAGGTGTTGGTTTGTTTGAATAAGGTTGCCTGTTTTTTCGGGGTGAAGAAAGAAAGAACAGAGTGTTTAGGGTAAGAGATAATAGTTGGGGTAGAGAAAATGACCAAGAATATTGAAAGGAATTTTATTAGTTGTATTCATTCATTTGAGGTTTATTTATTTATTTATTTATTTATTTATTTATTTTGTTTAAAGAGAATATCTTAGCTGTTTTTTAGTTACCAATTTTATAAATTAGAGAGAATATTGAAAGAACCTTCCTTCAATGATGCCATGAATTTTGATTTCAGATTCTATTCTACTACTAATATATTGCCTAGAATTCTTTTTCTTCTTTTATGACAATAATGTTTAATATAATATTTTCATTGTATGGATATAAATTAAGATTCTTTTTGCATTAATTTTTTTATTTTTTCTTTTTTTGGTAAAAAATATAACAGAAGAAAATAAATAATAAAGAGATAAAGCAAAAAAAATCAATTTAACATAATTAAAATAAATGCATGAAAAATAATTTAAAATTCTTTATAATTTCCTTAAAGTCTCATACTTGCGTTTATCTCATTAAGTGGAATTTGTATTTTTTTTTAATTAATAAAAGTTTCATTGTTAATAATATAAAATAATAATTTTTAAATAAAAAACAATTGAAAATCCTTAATAAATAACACTCTTAACTAATAAGAATAAAATAACATAACTATAGCATTAAGATTGCAACCAATCATCTCCAATCAGCTTCATCAATTAATTTTTATCAAATATTTGGTAGTATTTATCAACGGATAGCGAGCATTAAGCAAGACATTACAATAACTAAAAGGAATAAAATTTATTTTGGATTAAATAATTGGTAAGGTACGATACAATTTAGCAGTAAATCCTTAGAGAAGTTTTGCAAATAAATAAAAATATTAAATATTTCCAACGAAATTATTCTTATTCCCCTGTTTCAGTACCATAACTAATTACAACATAAAAGAAAAAAAAAGTACAAAAATGCAGTAGTGCTCATAAGTGATATTTTGGTGGTGGGGGGATAGGCGGTGCGGTCCCACCAAAAGGACAGCTGTTGCTGAGCAGATGTGTAAAAATCAATCAAAAACCAGAGCAATAAAGCAAGTTCGACACCGCAGTTTTTGCCTCCTTTTGGAACCTTTCTCTCCCTTTCCCTGTCTGAAAGTCGTACATACATTCTTGTTCCTGCGGGAAACCGCGTTTCTCATCTGTTCTCATCTGCTGTCAATTTTTAACCGTCAGATTTTTGCTGTTTACACTCTTGACTCTTCAATCTCCTTTTAAAAAAAAAAACCCATCATCCTAATCAACCACAGTTGTTCTTATTTATTATAATGCATAATGGATATTTTAGTCTTTCAATGTTCTAATAATTTGGTCAAGCCACATCATCATGTACCCCATTCAAAAAGGGCCTTTAATAATATCTTTTTAAGAAAACTTTCCAAGATACGCAAAACAAGCTACTATGACTCAGCAAAGCAAAGTTGGGCTTTTTACACAGGATTTAAATGTTTCACTTATGATTGTACTACATCGGAATACAACCACACATTTTCTGATTCCTTTCTTTTTCAATAAAAAAAAAATCTAGGACATACGGAAAAAAAATAATTTGGTTATTCCATAAATGAATTCTATATAGGGGTAGTAATTGCTCAATTGATTTTACGTAATTTTAACACTTGGTTACTTCTTTTTGTTGTGGTAAAATATTTAGACATTTAAATATATTGTAATCTATTTAAAACTAATAAAATTAAATAAATTTAGTTAATATCATACAAACTACAAACAAAAATTACAATAACATAGTAACGTAAAGGTCAGTAATAATCCCAGATTCATCAACTTGACTTGATAGATAGTTCATCATTCAAATCATACATTCATCCACAGTCACGATTCAAAATTGTTAGGCACGAATTTATGTGAGCGGTCAACGATCCTGACTTCTAGATTGCCGAACCAAACTATACTTACTCTTATAATAAAGCACAAAAAAATAAATGAGATTGTTCCAATTAGTTACGATAAAACTACAAACTCATTCAATGAAAACCTAACTTAAAACATTTAATTATACTAAATATAAAGTACTACTATAACTTAATGCATTTTAATTGGCTCAATTATGATAATCGGATATAAATTTTAAACACATAAACTTTGTAAATAAATTTAAATTTAAATAGTTAGTCATGGCTATGAGTTTTATTCATTGTCTATAAATTTTAAAAATTCTAAAGTTTAAAGAGAAAAAAGAAACAAATCTTAAAGATTCCAAAATTTAACATGACAAATCTTATCAATTACGGTCTACTACTCATACAGTTCACTAATGATGTGGTTCGTTCAAAATCAAACCTCATAACAACTCTCTATTCATGACGACGTCACATAAAAAACTTAACCACTTCTTTTGACCTATAATATTTTTTTATTGATATGTCTACGTGATATTGTCCTATAAAGACTTTTTTTTATATAAGGCTATAGATGGTTGGATTGTTTTTACTAATTTGGTATAATGTAAAGGAGGTAGGCCTAAATGATTAAGGGAGACTGCGAAATTTTAGGAAATTACATAGGCTTATGGACCTTGGATTGTTAACTTGAACTGGCCCTGGTCCATAAGGTTATTCGATTGTGGGCTGGAAATTGATCTAAAGCTAGTCTACTTAACTAAATATAAGCCTAGGCCTAATTTAAATAGGGTAATTTTTTTTTTCTTGTTTTAGTTTGCATCTAAATATTAAAACGATACCCAAGTAAATTTTGTTCCATGTTTATAGGCCTAGCACACTTTCAGTGTCATATATTAGGATTAAATTATCTTTTGTTATTATTGTAATTGCTTTGTTTTTTATTTTACTAAATTAGTTATTACTTGCATTTTATATTTGGAGGAGGAAACAGTTGACGTGTTCAGCTAAAAAAAATGTATTTTTTTAAAGCAACAAATATGTATTTTTTGAATAATTAAAGTAAAAAAATCTTGGAAGTGCACGATTTTAAGTTTATGTCATGTAATTATGTGATCAAGTAGTAAAATTTTTGTTTTCATCATATATTTTTATTTTTAACAACTAGAAGAAAATAAAAAATTATATTGATATGAACCTTTTGTTCAGGCAAAGTACATATTGGTGTTCATTTACAAGAATAATATAGCCTAAAACTCAATTTATCTCGTATTTTTAAGAACAGAAATCTCAAAAGACACATTAAACATAAACAATAAACAAAAGAAATGTTTAATTAAAAATAATTAAAAAATATAAATAAAAACCTCCTTATTAGAACATAAATAGTCAAACTGTCGCATTCCTACTATATAATAATTTTATCTAATCCATTGTTTTCCATAAGCCACGAGAAACTTCTTAGTTTGTCTCAATCGACAAGTTCATCTCAAATCTCAACAAAATGGCAAAAAGCCTTATCTTAGTTCTTAGACGCACCACTTTGATGGCTCAATTGCAAGATTTATTGACCAAGACCACATAAACGCTTCCCTCCAACTCGACAAGTGCCAACGTACGCCTCGGTGTATGTCTGACCCTTACAACCACCGTCTCCGCCATTTGTCGCTTGAAGATAACTTTCCTTTCAATTGAGTATTTTTAAAAAAGATTAAATAGAAATAGATATTAAACCGTTAAAAAAAATTATATATAATTTAATTATTATTTAATTAAAATATTAAATAAAATTTAAAAAATATTGAGCATATTAAAAAATGTACATTAATAGTAATGATGATGTCATTTATATATATGACTAAATAAAACTATAAAAAGAGTTTCTCTCACTCTTTGCTAGCAAGATTAGAAGAGAAAATAAATTTTCAAACTCAAATGAATCATCTATTTACTTTGTATGTTCTAACTCTTCTCTTATTTTTTTATTTGACTCTTAATTGTTAATTAACATATTGAGTTATTGGGTTGAACTATTGAAATATAATATGTTATAATAAACTATTAGATTAGACTGTTAAGATATAATATATTGATAGATTTAGATTTATATTAGAATTTAATGGATTTGAATTAGTAGACTCGCTTTCATTTTTTTTTAAATTTGATGCTCTTAACATATTAGTTTAAAATTTATTTGCTAAGCTTAACTAGCAATATACTAATAATAATGACTCTAATTTTATAAAATAGTTTGAAGAATAAAACTAATTATTAAATAAAAAATTATTTTGAGAGATATTAAAAATATATATAATAAATAAAATTATATTAAAATATATAATTATTTTATTCTATTAATTTGTATTTATATCCTTACTACTTAAAGTTTGCATCATACATATTAGCATGTATTAGCTATTTTGAATAAAAATAATATATTAATAAAATCTTCAGTAATAATGTAATATTGTAATTTATATTTGAGAATTATATAATAATTTATTTATGTTTAAAGATTAAAATTATAAAAAATAAAATTTACATATAAGTAAAAAGAAAAACATGATAAATAGAAGACAAAATGTGCACATGACATAACAAAAAAGAAAAAAAAAGAATATAATTGATGATTTATAGAAATTTATAAACAAAAAATCTATAGAGATTTAGAATATATAAGTAAATAGAATTGAAATAAATAATAATAATAATATAAATTAAAAATTTTAAAATTAAATTAAATATATAAAATTATTTTATATTTTATTATTTATATTAATTATTAAATAAAAAATTATTAAAAATTTATATAATACGTAAAAAATTTTAAAAATTTTGAGAGAGCCATGCCCCACATCCCATAAAAGGGCTCCACCCTGTTCCCCTCCCAAGGGTTGACCATATTTTCCTCCTTCGGTCATTTTCTTTTTGGCTTGTCTTCTTCTTTTTCATTTTTCATTTTTCCAACTTTGTTTCCCTCTTTATTCTCTCAATTTCTTCGTCCTCCAATATCATTCTCCAAAGCTAGCGAAGAAGGTTTTTTGAAAGATTAGGTACGGAATTTCATATATATGAATTTTTATATCAAATATTTGAGTTTGCCTAAATATATAACATATCTGATCTAGCTTTTACTTCCCACTTTAACAACGACGCGCCGGATATCAACTACCCTCGGTCTGATTTGAGGTGGTTTTTGCTCTCTCACTCTACACATATAGCTGAGGTTTGAGCTTCGGTTTAGGTACGATTTGCTCTCTCACTCTACAAATTCTGGGCTTTGCAGTTGTTCAATATTTTTACTGGCACACAGTACTACTAACTTGAATCCGTATACACTGGCAAAAATGGAGGTTAATTGATTAATTCATTACAGGTGTTCTTTTGGAATAGCATTGGAGGCTCTCCTCAAGCATCGAGAAGATTCTACAAATGATTCTGGTACTAGTAATTTTGTTAATATTTTAGTAGAGTTGTTTGGCTGTCTGGAAATGCAAAGAAATTAATGGTAAAACAAAATGAAAGATTAGTTGACAAGTTCGATTTTATTTAACGGTTTTTGCATTAGACAAAAATTACTACTTGTTTCCATAAGTGAATTGAAAGTGCCTTGCTTTCCTTAATTTGTCAATCTCATAAAAAATTCTCAATGGATTATATTTTTCCTTTCTTTATGCTATTGACCTTGTGCATGTGGCCGTAGACTGTATTTATGGAAATGCTTGTATCCCTAATCCCTGAAAGCTAGAGTTTTTCTCTCTCTTGGCTTTTCCGAGTTCTTTTTTAAGTGTTAACCGCTAATTAAGTCCCCTCTCTGCTTTTCCGTTGCTTGCTCTGTTTGGCTTTGGACTCTGTGAATTTTGTTTTCCTGCAAAATTGTTGAACCTCCTTGCTCACCATCCTTCAGTTTATATTTTTATTTATTATTGGATAGTTTTTAAAGATATTTTTTTTCTTGTGTTGGGCTATTTATTTTGTAGCTTGCTAACTACATCTATCTGGGGATCATTTTGGCTGCTAGAGATCATGGTTTTTCATAAACCACGGACACTTACTAGGTTGTCTCAATCAACAAATTCATCTTATTAACAGAAGGGCTGCAAGCCTTATCTGAGTTTCTCACACGCGCCACCCTATGATGGCTCAACCTCACGTCCTTCTTGTAACACTCCCTGGCCAAGGTCACATAAACCCTTCCCTCCAATTCGCCAAGCGCCTAATACACCTAGGCCTTCGTGTCACCTTTGCAACTGCCGTATCCGCCATCCGCCGCATGAAACCAATGTCCCCTCTTGAGGGTTTAACATACGTCGCTGCCTACTCCGACGGTTACGACGATGGGTTGAAACCCGGTGATGATATTGACCGTTACATATTAGAATCCAGGCGTAAGGGTCTCGAGACTTTGAGCGAGTTCATTGGTGCTAGCATTGAGGAAGGCATACGGTTCACTTGTATTGTGTATGGAATCATGATGCCTTGGGTGGCATTGGTGGCGCGTGAATTTCACATCCCATCAACATTACTTTGGAATCAACCCGCCAGCGTTTTTGTCACCTATTATTATTACTTCAAAGATTATGGTGATATCATAAGGAAAACTGTTAAAGACCCTTCATCGATCGTCGAATTGCCAGGATTGCCACCTCTTGCTAGCCGTGACATGCCCTCGTTTTTCCTCCCTGCAAATGAATACGATTGTGCCTTACCATCATTGAAGCAACATGTAGAGATCCTTGATGAAGAAACGAAGCCAAAAGTTCTGGTTAATACCTTTGATGCTTTGGAACCTGAGGCCATAAAAGTGATTGATAAGTACAATTTGGTTGGTATTGGGCCCTTGATACCGTCTGCTTTCTTGGATGGAAATGATCACTCCGATTCTTCATTCGGAGGTGATCTTTTCAAGGGCACAAACGACTTTGTCCAGTGGCTGGACTCAATGCCAAAAAGTTCAGTTATATATGTATCGTTTGGAAGCATTCTTATGTTGACAAAACAACAAATGGAGGAAATTGCAAATGGGTTATTAGGCACTGGCTACCCTTTTTTGTGGGTGATAAGGGAAGGGGCTGGAGAGAAAGAAGAGAAACTCAGTCGTATCGAAGAATTGAAAAAGCAAGGGATGATAGTGCCATGGTGTTCGCAAGTCGAGGTTCTTTCTCATCCATCGGTAGGGTGTTTCTTAACTCACTGTGGATGGAATTCGGCCTTGGAAAGCTTGGTTTCTGGGGTGCCAATGGTGACGTTTCCGCAGTTGACAGATCAAGGTACTAATGCGAAGCTTGTGGAAGATTTGTGGAAGACTGGGGTAAGGGTGACTAGGAATCCTGAAGAACGAATTGTCGTCGAAGGGCACGAGATTAAAAGGTGCTTGGAATTGATAATGGAAGGTGGAGAGAAAGGGGAGGAATTGAGAAAGAATGGCAAGAAATGGAAGTATTTGGCAAGGGAAGCTGTCAAGGAAGATGGGTCTTCACTCAAGAACCTTGAGGCGTTCCTACATGGGCTTGGAAAAAGCTACTAAGTCGACCTTTCCTGCTTACGTAATTTACTGGCTAAAGAAATTTGAGGAATCAATTTAATTTGGGGGGTTCGCTTTTGTCGTTTGAAATGTATTTGCAACTACCGGTCTGTGAATGTGATTACCACTTTGAAACTGTGAATAAGTTTGACTTAAGAATATGTAAGAGGTGGTTGTATATCATTATCTTTTCACAATTACACCATGTGTACTTTATTAACTACTACATTTTCACAAGGAATGAACAAGTATATGTATCGATCTCATCAACAAATTAACTCTAATTTGCTTAAAATTAATTCCCATATCCATCAAGGGACTTTGTCTTTTTTAGATTAATTTGACTAAATTAGATTGAACCATAATTCTGCGTACGTAAACATACTTGCTAGACAATTTCCCTGATTCTTCATCCACGCAAAGTTTAAGACAATTTGTCATGTGCAATTTCTCTTTCTCTATCAATCGACAAATTGCATTTCAGAATGTGATTGTCGAGACTTGTAGATTAAATTGAGGTGTCTTCTTTCAATTTGTCTAATAATTGAGTTATATATGCAAAAATGAGTCCTTGGGTTTGTGAAAGCTGCCACTGTCGTTTTTGACTATTCCTGAGTGCTTTACTTATGTTAGAAACTCTGTTTTGAATAATCAAATTTTGTTGAGTCCCTCTTGTCTTTTCAAATGTATTAGTAGCTAGTAAATTTTTGTTGAGATTAAAAATAAGAGAATAAGAGGTAAAAATTTTAAAAATTAATATATTAAAATTAATCAATAATTAAAATATTTATAATATTTATAATATTCTATAATTTTAGATAACATGTAAATCAATAAAAAAAAATACTTACTATGATATTTTAGTGAAGTTGTATTCAATGATATTTTCAGAATTCAAATTCATCAATTATTGATTTTGTACTGAAAAGCATTCATTTTTTTAGGATTGAGTTTTACACATTTTGATTCATATTACTTTTATTTATAAATTGAAGTAATGAGGCTTAGTGGCTCAAGCGTAGGAAAATAATTTAGATGATTTGCATCTTTTCTTTTAAAGAACTTGTCAATTGTGCTTTTTTCAAAAAAAGAAAATTTTCAATTGTTTTCAACTTACTTATACATTAATCAAAATTGGAAAAAAATTAATGCAGTAAACATTCAATTTTTTTTTAATTTTTATTTAAACTTTTAATACTAAATATAAAACTATAATGCAAAAATATAAATAGTTAAATGTGATATAAAATATTAATAATTTCCTCTTATATAATCAAAATGGTTTAAAGACTAAATATTTAAGATAATTTCCTTATATATACTAATTTTCTTTCAACTAAATACAAAACATGAAGCAAATAAAAAAGATAATTTTCTCTTATATAATCAAGATTAATAAAAAAAATGATACATTGATGAAATTTTAAGCAGTGCAATACTACAACTTATTTTTGAAAATTA
The DNA here is from genome assembly GCF_000208745.1 of Theobroma cacao. NCBI lineage: Eukaryota > Viridiplantae > Streptophyta > Magnoliopsida > Malvales > Malvaceae > Theobroma > Theobroma cacao. The sequence continues at coordinate 25,679,919 of NC_030853.1, read as the reverse complement.
CATAATAATTTTTTAACTTTTAAAGGCTAAATCATAGAAAATAAAATCCATATAACAAAAAAAAGAAGAACATAGATTAATAATTTTCTCTTATATAATCAGAATTATTTAAAGATTAAATACTTAAGATAATTTTCTCATATATACTAATATTCTTTCAACTAAATATAAAACATAAAGCAAATAAAAAAGATAATCCCCTCTTATCTAATCAAGATTAATAAAAAAATAATACATTGATGAAATTTTAAACAGTAGTATAATACTACAACTTATATTTGAGAATTACATAATAATTTTTTAATTTTTAAAAACTAAAATCATGTAAAATAAAATTCACATAACCAAAAAAAAAAAAGAACATAGNAACAAGAAAGAAAAAAGAAAAACATGGTTGATAGTTTATAGAAATTTGAAAAATAAAATCTATAGAAACTTCGAACATATAAACAAATAGAATAGAAATAAAAAAATAAACAAAAATAAATAATAATATAAATTGAAAGAGTAAATCAAAAGAAAACTTTACTTTCTCTTAAGTTTATATTATGATGGTGAGTGGTTCCCATTCTTTCTTGTCCAAACTGGCTTGCTCATAAATCCCTCTTAACGAAAATGAAAATGAAAAGAAAGAAGAAAGAGAAAGAGACATGAAGAAACTAAATAGTTAAGAGGGTAAAGTTGAATGCAGTATGTAGAGTAATTTTATTATTTTTTATTTATATTAATTATTAAATAAAAAAATTATTTTAAAGATATCATTAAAAGAATACATAAAAAATTTAAAAATTTTATATTATATATAAAATTTTTTAAAAATTTTACAACCCCTTATGTATATGTAACTACTCTCCTCTTAGTTTACCGCTTGAAATTAAGTTGAAACACTAGTGTTGAGGCCACTTAGACATACTTTTTGTTAGATACACCGTAATACTTACTTCATCTTAACTACTTTTTTTATTTTTATTAAAAACTCTCATCAACAAATTAATAAACTGTAAACACCAATTTGCTTTAAATTCCCATCATCATGCGGTATGCTCAAATATCTATATTGTAATCTTTGGATCTAATACGACACCTTTGTATGCACAAGCCAGAGTTGCCCGTCAGGTCCGATTCCTGATAGGATTTTCCTGATCCGATCTCGGTCTAGGATATTATTATACTAATAATTATTACTTGTATTTAACCTTAATCTTATAATATATTTAAAAATATTAAAATATTTTAATAGTAAATATATTTTAAATGAATGAGTTTAAGTCGAATTTTGATTTAAATTTTAAAGATGTCAATTGGATTTATTCAACTTTAATCATATAATATATTTATATGCTTACTAATTGACAAATTCAAATTTGGAAATCTAGTTAATTTATCGACATTCATAGGAAGAGGGATAAAAAGGGTTGGTTTGTGCATGGTTGTCCAACTCGTAGCTAAAAATGGGTCTATTTACATATATATATATTAATAAGTGCAAAGGGCTCAGATTTGTAGCTGTGGCTGAAATGAATGATCTCATGAGAATCTTACAAGTGTCTACAAAATGTCCTTGTAACTAGGTGGGGACTTTTGAGACAAGAATGGGGCGGAGGCGCAAAACCTCTAGAGTTTGTGGCTGTGACAAGTGTCCAGGACCTTCCAGAAGCCTAGACCAGTAGACACATGCCACTGTCATCTTCACATATATCATAATTCATTACAAACATAAATGACGGGGGACTACCACTACTGCAAAATCAACGTCTCCAGCTAGCTTAGCTAGATAAGGTTGCAAACACATTATCATTAATAACACACATTTATTCCAAGAAAGGACAACATTATCTACCTAGGCTAGCTTAGCTAGGTCCTGGACAATTGTAAGTTTCATTTTGTTGTCAACCAATATGAGATTTTCTCGTATCTGCCTTAACGCTGGGTTACTGTTTCGTTGAAATTTAAGGACAATGACTACGTTAAGGTGACAATCTTCCAATGGAAGAGCGACTTTATTTTTCCACCCTTAGCTTTAGTCTTACATTAATTAATTAATTGTTTGCTTCATCTTTGGTATTGACAGAAACCTAACCAAGAGTTTGTGAACAATTTGTCTTACATTTATTATTCAATACTAGATATGTTTGTATATATGTCATGCTATAACTTGTAAAGTAATTAAACGTTACAGATAATTTGAAAATGTTGCTACTTTGACAATACAGTATCACTAGTAAAGCTGCACAAGTGAAGATGTAAGAAAAAAGGAAGAAGATTCATGTAGTTAGTAGTCAAAAGGCCACGGATTTGCGGAGGTAGGCAAAGACTAAAGAAAATTGAAACTGTCTAAAGCGCAACATCGACGTACAAAAGCATTATTATTTGATTTCCACAGTATCTCAGAGCATTACAATTATTCGAGTTAAACTTGGAAGAGTCAAACACTACAACTGCCTGTTTAAGGCATTTCTTTCTCTTGCCTAATTTCTTATTATGTAATTTTACTCTTAATTTTGCTGTTAGTCTTTATTATTTCACTTTTTAGAGGGAAAGAAAAAGTATTCGTAATATTTATAATTATCATATACGTTTGTTCTTTTTTTTAATTGAAAAAAAACCCATATCCATCCTGAACAAACTTATTAATAAAGACCACAATTAATCAGAAATTTATTAGTCTTTTTTTTTACATCGTACAAACACAAGTTGAACTTTACTTGCAACCTTGAGCAACATCATCTATGAAAGCCTTCAGGTTCATGTCCAAGGATCCACCTTCCTTGGCAGCTTCCCTTGCCAAATCTTTCCATTTTTCAGCAGTCCTTCTTAATTCATTCGCTCTCTCTCCGTCTCCCATGACCAAATCCAAGCATCTATTAATCTCACCTCGTTCCACTATCCCTTCCTCGTTCGCCGACACTCTCACCCCCGTCTCCCACACATCTTGGATGAGCTTCGCGTTCGTTCCTTGATCGGTCCATTGAGGGAAAGCCACCACCGACACCCCGGCAGCCAAGCTCTCCAGGGTCGAGTTCCAACCGCAATGCGTCACGAAGCACCCTAACGACGGATGAGACAAAACTTCCACTTGCGAACACCATGGAACTATCATACCAAACTGCTCTAGCTCTTCTCTGCAACTCAATTTATCTTCTTCTTTCTCTTCCTCTCCATTTTGTTTCTGATTTCTTATAACCCACAAGAACGGTCGCCCACTGGCCAATAAAGCTCGAGCGATTTCCTCTACTTGCTGCTTTGCTAAAACAGCCATAGTTCCGAATGACACATAAATAACAGTTGATTTTGGTTTTGAGTCTAGCCATTGGAGGTAATCTTTTGAACATTGAAAAAGATCACCCTTGAAGGAACCATCCGACGGGTCTTTTCCACCTAGAAAAGTAGACAGGATCAAGGGTCCGACAGCGAACATCTTATAATTTTCAATAGCTTTTAATGCCTCGGGTTCCAAAGCATCAAAGGTGTTAACAAGGACTCTAGCGTTCGTTTCTTCAGCAAGTAATTCAAATTGCTGTTGAAACAATGACAATGCCGAAGGGTAAGCGTTTGAAGCGGCTACAAAGGAGGGAAGGTCACGGCTTGCAAGCGGTGGCAGCCCAGGTAACTCTATTAGACAATTGGACTCACCAGCTTGGCCTTTAATAGTTTCCTCGTATCCATTGAAGTAATAATAGTAGATGTCGAGAACTGTGGCAGGTTGAATCCAAAGCATAGCTGATGGGATGTGATGCTCTCGCGCCACCTCCATAGCCCACGGTAGGAGCAAAGAGTAAACAATGCAAGTGACCGGTTTGCCTTCGTTGTCACTACCTACTACAATGTCATTGAGGTTTTCTTTGCCTCGACGCCTGAACTCAGACATGTAGTGGTCTTTGTCATCCCCGGGCTTTAACCCATCGTCATAGCCATCGGAAAAGGTTAAGAATGATAGGCCTTGGGCGGAGGGGACCTTGGTCATGCGGCGGCGGGCGGAGACACAGGTGGTGAAGGTGACGCGTACACCAATACGTATAAGACACTTGGCAAATTGGAGGGTAGGGTTTATGTGGCCTTGGGCAGGGTAGGTTACAAGGAGGAAATGAGGTTGTGGCATGGCTGCAGACGTGGTGGTCAGGGCGGCGCGTGGAAAGAAAGGAAGAGGGGTGGGAATGTTGCTATTGTGGAACAGAAGGGAGGTAACTGAGATAAGGGCAAGCCAGGGATTTTATAAGTGAATGAAACTGAAAAGATGACGTTAGAGGTGACGATTTTAAAGATTGCCGCACCCTTTAGCACACTGTCTGATTCTGATTGCAGTTTGGAGTAAGAAGTAAGTCCATATTAAGTAGACAAAGGAGTGCTGATGTTGGAATCACATGTGCCGTTGCATCACAGTTCCCTACAGCACGATTCTTGGGAAATCTACTTGGGCAACAAGAAATAATTTAGTCAAAATGTCTTTTTATTTTTATTATTTTCAATAAAATTTTCTTCCCCATCCAACTAAAGAAAATACAAAAGCTAGTTTCGTTTTTCATTTGTCATCTTCACTCGTTACTTTATATGTGATCATCATTTCAATGCTTAGACATATCGTGAATGACATAGGGAAATAACTAAGTATGGAAATGCTTATTTTTTATTTTTCAAAAAAAAATATTAGACGATGATTTAAATTATTATTTTTAACTGTTTTAGCTAAATTTAAACATCCTTTGTCTTGAAGTTCTCAAATTTAGATATTTACCTTACTCTATTATTTTTGTAGTGAAAATGAAAATAGTTTTCAAATCTAAGCTAGTCCTAGACTAGACTAGATTATCTAAAAAATAAATGGTGCGTACCCGAACAATTGCCTCATTGATTAGTGTATAATTTCTCTGATTAAAAAGTATAAGTTTAAATCCCTTTTATTGAAAAAAATGGTGAGATGTTCATTTATTATATTTCATCTATCTCATTGTTTTGTTTATTTTTTAAATATTTGAAAGTAATTATTTCCAAAATTTTGAACATGTAATAATCTTTTTAAAATTGATTTTTTTAATTTTGTTTATTTTTTGAAAATAAAAAAGATCGTACATCAATATTATAAAAGAAATTAAAATTTATAATATGAAATACATAAAATTAATTGAAACAATAAAAAAAATCAACTAAAAACAACTGAGACACGAAGAGTATATAAATTCAAAATTAAAATGGATCAATATTTGGTAACGAATGCTTCTGTTTACCACTTGTATAGTTGTATTTAACTCAAGTGACTTTTTTTATTGATAATTATTTCATTCGTAATTGAAAGAATTTTTTATTTGCTTGTGGTTCTATATATAATCTATGTTTCGTTCTTTTGGTTAACCAAAGAAGATTGTATCCATCATCCATTGTTCTACTTTACAACAATAATAGTAGATTATAGATATTTAATTAACATAATCATTAAAATATATTATCATAAAAATACAATCATTTAGCATATGTTATTGACTATGCATGGATATTATTTAAGAAGAGATGCTCTGAATATCAAATGAATTTATGTCATCATAGGTCTCTCTCTCTCTCTCTCTCTCTCTCTCTCTCTCTC
>NC_030853.1:25666706-25674313 GCF_000208745.1 Theobroma cacao | reverse complement strand
GTCGTCTCTCTCTCTCTCTCTCTCTCTCTCTCTCATGGGTACATTGATTCCTCTCTTGTGGGTACATTGATTCTTGTTTAGATTTGGTAATTTTATATATGATATGAGTACAATATAGAGTTAAGTAAATTTGAGTTTAGGATAATTGTGTTTTAATCGTATTGACATGGTTAACGTATAAAAATTTTGTGTTTTTAATATGTTAAATCCATTTAAGATATATTTAATTAATTGTGTTATCGTATATCCATACAACCTATGATCAATTTAATTAATCGTGTAAATGTGCATACTTGACATGTTTATACCATATTATTACCCATTTAAACATCCATATAAATTCTTTCTTTTATTATAGTTGATGCATATTTGTTTATTATAATTGTTTTTAGGGTAATTTTAAATTTAAAATATGATGTTATAATTTATTTGTAACTGTATAAATTTTAATTAATAATTAATCATGTTTAATATTTTAATCGTGTTAATCATTTAAATAAGTTATAAATCGTTTCTTGTTATATAAAATTAACTCAACTCATTTAATAAACATGTTAAGCATGTTGTATTACAGATTTAATAAACGTATCAAAAACGTATTCGTATTAGTGTTTAAGATGTTGACACATTTAATTAACATGTCATGTTTATATTTATTTGTATAACTATTAATAATATATATAATATATTTACATGACATGTCTAAACACGTGGGAAATCTAAATTCTAGATAAATCAAATACTATTAAAATGCTTATAGAAACAATCACATATCAAAGAAACAAACAAAAAAGAAGTAAATTTCTCAAAGAAAAAATCATGATCTTCCCCGTTTTCGGACATTATTTTTCCTTTTTATTTTATCTAGTTCTTTTTGTCTAATTGTGAGGACGCAATCACACAAAAAACCATGGTGCACGAGGAAAGGATTTTCAATTAAAACAAACAAAGTAATTGATCATTTGAAATATGAAATATATATTTATTTTGATGATCTGAATGAATAAATTAAAAAAAGTTACAGATGAGACATTCAGTTATGGTTTTGTTTCAATTTTAGGGTCACCTCCCATTAATTACAAAATAGATTTTTAACTCACATCACATGCTTACTTGTGCTTTAGGTAGGACATTCAGTTATGGTTTTGTTTCAATTTTAGGGTCACCTCCCATTAATCACAAAATAGATTTTTAACTCACATCACATGCTTACTTGTGCTTTAGGTAGGGGTGAGCAAATTGGTGGATTGGGTGGTTTGGTCTATCATATTTAAAGATCAAATAAATCAATTAATTTAAATATGTTTGAGTTTAAATTAACTATGTTTCGTATATTAATTATATTGATATGAATTTAAATATGTTTAAGTTTAAATTAATTGTGTTTTGTATATTAATTATATTGATATGTTTAAGACATGAATTTTATTCATGTATTAATCATATCAAACCCTCTTAAATTTCCTAAGATGCGATTACTTAATTGTGTATCTATATAACCTGTGATTCATTTATTATTTACAATAAAAATCTTATAAATTAATACTTATGTAATCATGAACAATTTACTAATTAATAGAGATATTATTTAATTAATAAATTAATAATTTATTTATTTATATATTAATTAATAAAAGATTAATTTATAAAAGTATTTTAAAAATATTATATTTAATACATGTATTGTGTATTATAATTATATGAATATTATATTATTTTTTATTTGCTTGTGGTTCTATAAATAATCTATGTTTCGTTTTTTTTGGTTAACCAAAAGAAGATTGTATCCATCATTCGTTCTACTTTACAACAATAGTAGTAGATTATAGAAATTTAATTAACATAATCAATAAAATATATTATCATAAAAATACAATCATTTGGCATATATTATTGACTATGCATGGATATTGTTTAAGAAGAGACGCTCTGAATATCAAATGAATTTATGTGAACATAGATCTCTCTCTCTCTCTCTCTTATGGGTACATTGATTCTTGTTTAGATTTGTAATTTTATATATGATACAAGTACAATATAGAGTTAAGCAAATTTGAGTTTAGGATAATTGTGTTTTAATTGTATTGACATGGTTAAGGTATAAAAATTTTGTATTTTAAATATGTCAAATTCGTTTAACCCATTTAAGATACGTTTAATTACTTGTGTTATTGTATATCCACATAACTTGTGATTTGTTTAATTAATTGTGTAAATGTGCATACTTGACATGTTTATACCATATTATTACCCATTTAAACATTCATATAAATTCTTTCTTTTATTATGGTCAATGTTGATGGGTGTGGATTTTATTATAGCTGACACATATTTGTTCTATTATAATTGTTTTTAGGGTAATTTTAAATTTATAATATGAAGTTATATTTTATTTGTAATTGTATGAATTTTAATTTAATAATTAATTATGTTTAATATTTTAATCGTGTTAATCATTTAAATGAGTTATAAATCGTATCTTATTATATGAAATTAATTTAACTTGTTTAATAAACACGTTAAGCGTGTCATATTACACGTTTAATGAACGTATTAAAAACGTATTCGTATTCGTGTTTAAGATATTGATACATTTAATTAGTGTGTTGTGTTTATTTTTATTTATATAACTATTAATATTATATATAATATAATTATGTGACATGTTAAAACACGTGTACATAAATTGTGAAATCTAAATTCTAGATAAGTCAAAAACTATTAAAAGGCTTATAGAAACAATCACGTTTAAAAGAAACAAACAAAAATGAAGGAAATTTCTCAAAAAAATTTCCCATTTTCGGACATTATTTTTTTTTTAATCTTTTCTAGTTCTTTTTCTTTAATGGTACGGACGCAATCACACAAAAACAAACCATGGCGCACGAGGAAAGGATTTTCAATTAAAACAAACAAAGTAATTGATCATTTGAAATTTCAAATATATATTTATTTTGATGATCTAAATGAATAAATTAAAAAAAAAGTTATAGATGAGACATTCAGTTATGGTTTTGTTTCAATTTTAGGGTCACCTCCCATTAATTACAAGATAGATTTTTAACTCATATCACATGCCTACTTGTGCCTTTAGGTAAGGGTGAGCAAATGGGTAAATTGAGTGGTTTGGTCCACCATATCTAAGGACCAAACATATCAATTAATTTTAAAAAATTGATCAAAATCGATCAAATATAAAAAAATACCAAACCGATCAAATATAGAATTAGTTTGGTTGATCCAATTTTCGACCTATGGACCAAAATTTTATCACTTTTTTTTTACAAATTATAATATTAAAACTTATAAACTTCTTAATTATATATTAATTATATATATATGAAATTAATGATATAACTTATATGATGTAATGTTTTATATTAAAGTTTGAATAAATAATAACTAATTATAAAAAATATATTATAAAATNTATATATATAATATTACTTTATTATATATATAATTAATGATACAAATTATATGTTAAAATGTTTTATAACAAAGTTTGTATAAATAATAACTAATTATAAACAATATGTTATAAAACTAGAAGAAATTAAGAGGCATAACCTTTCTTGATAAGGGCATTTAAAAAAAAACTATTAAAATAAATTTAATTATTTTTAGCGATATTTAGTTATGACTTGACAAAAATACCCTTAAAACTATTTCAAATAAATTAAACCATTTATCACAATTTCTCTCTAATTGTGCTTCCTATTTCTCTTTCTCACCATCCCACTCTCTCTAATTTTATTGATTTTTCTATTCGACGTTCGTTTACTATGCTCCCTATTTCTCTCTCTCGTGTTTTCAGATTTCTCTTTTCTGTGCTTTCAAGACACCAAACGATGGTTTTGATGTGATTAGGTGGGTGGCTATTTGAAAATTTTGATTTTTAAGTATTTTGGATAAAACTAAAATGGTAGAAATGATCACAGATGTTTGAAATGACTTTTAATTGGATCAATTTGGAACTAGACACCAATAAACTCAAAATTTTGAAATTTATAAACCTAGGTTTTCAAAGAAAATTTTTTTCGATTTTTAGTCAAAATTGGTGTTTTAGATAAGAAAATTTGTATTTTGATTTATAAAAACATGTTAGAAACACTTTAATCGGTGCCAAATTGTCAAAAAAAAAACAAAAAGAAATGAAGAGAGTTGAGAAGATTTGGAGTTTTGGTTTGAAAGTAACAACAATATTTTGGCATTAAAATGTAACAAAATATTTTTGAATATAGCGTGTAAGAACGATATTTTTTCAACATGGCGTATAACAACAATATTTTTTTTTCAATATGACGTGTAACAACCTAACCATGACATATCACATGTTTTTGTACATGACGTGTAACAACGTAACCATGATGTGTCACATGTTTTTGTACATGGCGAGTAACAATTTAACCATTGTGTGTAACAACCTAACTATGACATATCACATGTTTTTGTACATGGCGTGTAATATGTTTTTGTATATGGCGTGTAACATTATGGCGTGTAATTTTATTAAGGGTAATTTTGTCAAACTTAGCTAAAAATCGTTAAAATTATAAAGAAGGTTATTTTTGAAATCATCTTATTTATAAGGGTTATTTTTAAAAATTTTCCTAAAATCTAATGTGATAACTAATAAAGTTATTAAGTGTAATCATATAAATAAAGTCTATTACAAATTATAGCAATGTTTATTTATAAATTAAATATATGTATATATAATATATTTATACAATTATATATATATTCACAATATTTTATATTATAAAACATTATTAAGGTGTAATAACTATGACATATCAATATATAGGATATTTACTATCATATATTATAATATTAACATATAACTTATATCATTTAAAATATATAACTTGTAATTTTATATTAATATAAACTTATAAATAAATATGTATACTAATATTAAATTACTATGATTATAATTTGTATATGTGCGTATAATACCCTAATATATTTTAAGTATATTATTAATTAAGTTTACTCTCAATTCTTCTTAATAGATATAAAAAATATTTTATATATTAATATATATATATATAATATAATTAGTTTGGTTTTTTGGTTGAATTGATTCAAAAATTTTAAAACTGAGAATCCATAAAAAAACTAATTGGACCAAATATTTTGAATTAAGTGATCCAATTGATCAATTAGACCAAATCATTTTATTTAAATTACATTTAATTTGAGTGAATAATTAATTTACATTAATTTTGCTGACTGCTAACCTTAAGGAACTCTCATCATGCTTTCCACCCAGGCCAGCCTCAGTCCTTACCATTTCAGCTAAGTTGGGAGTCGCTTCTTTTATGCCAGGGAGACCATTCCTTATTCCGGCCCAACAGGTACTATGGACCCAGCTTGGGTCTGTCTCAATTTTTTATTATTAAAATGTTAAGTCGAAAACTAATCGCCAAGGTGTGGCACAGCTTGAACATCAGCAATTGGTACAATTGTTAAAGTTAATTATAAAACAAAAATATGTATTTATTATATATGTACAAAAAATATATTATAATAAACATAAAAATAATGTTATTCTAATTACAATCTTGATTAGTGATATCAAACTCTCTTAATTTTTTTAAGATGTGATTAGTTAATCGTATATCTATATAATCTGTGATTCGTTTATTATTTATAGTAAAATTTTTATAAATTAATACTCATAGAATTATAAAAATTTATTAATTAATCGAGATATAATTCAATTTATAAATTAATAATTTATTAATTTATACATTAATTAATAAAATATTAATTTATGAAGATTTTTTAAAAAATTATGTTTAATATATGTATTATATATTGTGATTATACGAATATTACTTAATTATGAATTACGAATTATCATTATTTGTGACGAGTAAATTATTGAGAACGTCATGCGAAATCATAAGGAAATGAAGTTGAAAAAAATAGTTTTGTACCAGAGTTTGTCTTGCGTAAAAATATATTCAAAACAACAATCACATTGTATAATTTTATCTTACAATACGAAAACACTGTACCAGAATTTTTTAATATACTAAGAAACAAGTAACATTGGAGTAATATTTTGTAAAAATCTCTTAATTGAGTTATATATATATTTTTGATAAATAATGAGATTATTAATTTATATATTAAGTGAAACTTATGTATTTTTTTAAAAAATGTATTATCTTATAAATTTAATGAATTATTAATTTACCACATTAATGTCAAATTGAGATTGACTAAAAATATTATTTAATCAAGGTTATTAATTTATAGAGGTTTTATTGTATTTACTTATTCATGTTCACGTGTTGTGTAAATATGTTTAGTACACTATTAAGACCCACTTATTGATCTATATAAATACTAATATTTTTATAATGATTAGATTTGTTGATATTGAATTTTAATATATTTGTTAAATATTATGATATTTATTATTTTTTGTTGTAAATTTGAATATTATAAGTAATATTACTTGTACATATTTTAATTTAAGCGTTTTAATTATATTAACCATATCAATTGTGTTAATCATGTAAACATGTTGTAAATCATATAAATTTTAGTTGTATTAATTGTATTGTGTCATATAAAATTTAACTTGATATATTTAATAAATTTAATAACCGTGTCGTGTTACATATTGGTTAAACATATCTGTATACGTGTTTAAGATTCTGATATGATTAATTAATTATATTATATTTGTATTTACATATATAACTATTAATACCTTAGATACAAAAACACAAATTATGGGATCTAACTGGCAGAAAAGAGATGCCCATGTTTGTACCAAATTGAAGCTCAACAAATTGATGGAAATTCCAAATTTGCAGTTAACAAGAAAGTTTGCTCGAAAATCGAAATTGTTAGCAAACTCAAGATTCTGTTAAATATACACATCGACTTCGTTTAATCAATTTGAATGGTGCACCTCACCTGGCACGGTAAAAATTATAAATGTAATTCAGCATTAAAGGAAATAATTTTTGAAAGAATTTATATAACAAAAATAGAAGTATTGAAAGCAAAACAAAAGAAATGAATGTGAGTTGGCTCCACCTGCCACAAGGAGCAATGGACAATAACTGAGATCACGTTTGGTTGGGGGAATAGTTAAGCCATTCCTTCTCTAATCCTTACAAAATTTTATTCCCTTACTTGGTTTGCATGTGGGGAAGTAATAGCCATTTCAAAAGGAATGGTTATTCTTTAAAATTGGATAAAAGCTTGGAATAGTTAATATCATCTTGCTCCATGGTGTTAGCTATTCCACAACCATGAGAATAAAATTCAAATATTTTGGACTAAAATGTCTTTATTTGTTTTTAAAATTAAAAACTTAAACTTATAAAATTAATATTTTAATTAAAATTAAAAAAATATTAATTTTTTATATTTTAATAATAATATATTTAAATTATAAATAAAAATTAATATTTTAAAATATTATTTTTTAAATTATTAAGTGAAATTGAAATCAAAAAATGAAAAATGCAAATAGAGAAAAATAAATCTTATTACAATAAAAGGTTAATTTATTAATTATATATTATAAAATATTTTAAATTTAAAAATTAATTAAAAATATTAATATTTTAATC
>NC_030853.1:25629797-25666407 GCF_000208745.1 Theobroma cacao | reverse complement strand
ATTTAATATTAATGATTAAAGTATAAATAAAATATTAATATTTAAACTATCAATTTTTAATATTTTAAAATAAATTATACATTATTAATGTTTAAAAATAAATAATCATAATAATGTTTAAATTATGAATAAAATATTAATATTTTTTAATATTAATGATTAGATTATAAATAAAATATTATATATTTTTATCTTTTATTTTCTATTCATTTCTTATTGCAAAGTTATTGTTACTAACCAAATACTGCAATAAATCATAATAATTATTTCTGTCCTATTCCATTTATTATACCAAATTGTGTAATACTTATTTTGTTATATTTCCACGTAATAACTATTCTATTTCATTCTTATTTATTCAGTGAACCAAACGTGCTATTAGTCCCTCAATCATGCCTTTGTTAGGTTTTATTTAGACCCAATTATTATCTAGGCTATAAAAGTAATATAGACCTACCCATAGTACTGAGCATGTAACGCCTGTTTGGTTTAATTTATTCTTTTAAAAAAGAGTTGAAAATATAAATTAATTTGTAGTAATGTTATAATATTTTCAAGATATATTTACATATAAATTTAAAATACTATTTGAAATTGTGTTAAAAAACCAGGAAAAATAAGCCAAGCTCGTGAGATTTAGTTGGATGATTGTGTATGGCAACAAAAATACATTTAAATTTAAATTAGTTAATATTATTTTTTTAAAATGAAAGAAAAGTCATAAGTAAGAATTAGATTATTTTAATACTTTTTGAGTCTACAAGGAGTAATGGACAACAACTTAATCCCTCGATCAGGCCTTTGTTGGGTTTTAATTAGGCCCAATTGTTATTTAGGCCATAAAAGTAATATAGACCTACCCATAGTACTTAACATGTGATGTATTGCCTGTTTGGTTTAATTTATTCTAAAAAAAAGAGAGTTTAAAATATAAATTAATTTGTAGTAATGTTATAATATTTGCAATATATATTTACATATAAATTTAAAATTCTTTTTGAAATTGTGTTAAAAAATCAGGAAAAATAAGCCAAGCTCGTGAGATTTGGTTGGATGATTGTGTATGGCAACAACAACACTTTAAAATTTAAATTAATTAGTATTGTTTTTTTAAAATGAAAGAAAAGTCATAAGTAAGAATTCGATTTTTTTTAATACTTTTTGAGTCACATGCTTAAATATAATATAAAATAAATATGAGTAATAAACAGGTGAATGGTTATCCATTCAGTACTATTCGTTATTTTAAGTTTTACTTGGGGCTAGTTAGCTAGGCGTGCAATTCTCAGGATCCTGCTTCTTTGAAACTAAGGAATGCTTGACTTGGATGGTGAAGTCACTTGTGATTCACTCTATGATTGATGCAATTATGCCAATTAGTTAGTCCCATCGAAGCTGATCATTAAGAAAATATCTGGAAGGGAGGGGAATGAATTAGCGACGTGATCATTAATGGTGGCTTGGAATACAAGAGAGGACAGCAAGAAGCGAGCCCACCTTTTTAGAGAGAGTTTCAGATGGTTAGTAGGCTCAATTTAATCAGCAAAAAATTAGGTTGAGCTGCACAGTTTAACCAACTAACAAACCCCATACCCACTCCATCACAGACTCTGGATGCCTCACCATTTTAATCCTGATGAGTGGATCTTCCCATTTTCCACACCAAAATCATTCTAGCTTCTTCGTAAAGCCAAAAAGCAACCATGATCGATATAACTCACCCCATTCCGATTTCCTTTGTTTTCCATCTTTGTCACAACTCACACCCAACTTTTTGATTAGAATCGAATACACATCCTTATGAAGGAATGAAAGAGCGAATGGAAAGGCTTGTAGGTCTTCCTTTCTCCACCGGCTGTTCTTCTCAGGAGAGCGTTACCGTTGGTAAAAGTCCCCCCAGGAAACCAAAATCAGAATCAAGTCAATATGTAACAAGTATGATCTCTCTCTCTCTCTCTGAGTTTTATCTTAGGTGTCAAATGTCTGATTAGATTGTGTCTGACACCGTCTCTTAAGGTAAACAAGTAGGAAAAGAATGTTCATCCAAGGGAAGAACAAAGAACTCATTTGGTTGGTTGCCTCTGCCAAAGCCCAACATATCCGATGGGATACACAGATTGATAAGGAGTACAGTGAAAAGCTTCTCTCAGTTATTTGGTAAGTTCCTTAATTAATCACGTTTTCCCTCCCAATTATTTGCTTGTGCATGTATTATATACAGGAGCAAATTTTTTTTTCTTTTCATGCATGTTTAAACTTAATTTTCTAACAGTATGAAAATAATTCATCCTATTATTTATCAAATATATGAAGCTTTTCATATTATACATACATATCATTTAAGCTCATGAAGTTACCATATATACTCTCCAAAAGAATCCTAAATTAACTTTGATTTAGTTTGTCCAAAACATTTCGATTGAAAAGTTCATTCGGATCAATTTTTTTCAAGCGTTTTCATAATTCATACGACCTTGAATTCAATTTACTAAGTAGCAGCCCTTTGATATTTCAGCTTACAAAGACATAGAGGAAATAGCAGCAGCAGAGATGGAAATTGGATTTCCAACAGATGTGAAGCATGTTACACACATAGGATTGGATGGTGCAACCACGACCAACCATGTCATGGGTTGGGAAAACTTCAACCCTCCTGATATTATTGCTTTCCCATCAATTTCTTTAAGACAATTCGAACTGGCCATGGCTGCCCAGACTCAAAACGCACCACTCATTGTTTGATCCCTTTGATGCCATGATTTTATCATTAATTTGTATCCTCCTCAAAGAGAGAATTAATTGAGGCAGAATTCATGCTAATCATGAAAACAATGTGTGCGCCTTTTTGTGTATATGTAGAGCGTAAGAGGACAGAGGTGGATGTATGAGTTGAGCGAGTGTGAATTTGAATATTTAATTCACACTCATATCATTGCAATTGAAACAATTGTCTTGAAAATTCAGAACATAATTTTTCATAAAAACTGATCGAAATATATAAAAAAAAATCCTAACATGATGAAAATCAAATAACAATTCGGTCAATTAATTATTGGTTTTCCTCAAAATTGAATTTGTGATTAAATAATTAGATGACTCTTTTAATTGATCTGAAATGCTTTAATTGCTTTAAGTTCACCGACCACGACTTATCTGTACCATCATAGAGGCATAATATTATTGCTGCACTTTGCAATTTTTAAATCATACCTTATATATTGCTATAATCTAAGAATTAAGAAAGAGAAAGTCCAATTAACAAACATGATTGCGTTTTTGTAACCATTTTTGTTACGGAAAACATGTAAGCTACATAATTATTGTTTGTAATATATCAAGCAGAATATAAGTTATGCACACGTTGATTTTATTTTTCCTTTTTTTTAATTAATTTGATAAAATATTACTGATTAATTACTTATATTTTAAGAAAAATATAATGTAACATTTTAATAACTGAATGTTTGCGCACTAATAATTTTCTTTCATTTTTAAAATGGGACATTTCATTGGTAATAACTACTGTCTTTATAAGACGCAGATGCTAGAAATAGGAAATTTGTAATGTTTGATTTTACTGAAATTTTTGAAAAATTAAATAAAACAGTTCGCCTAAATAAAAAAGTCAGATTGATGGCCTGTTGGGTTGAACCGTTTCGTTTGATGGCCCAATTAACGAATACTGGATTTAGCCACTTAGGTTAATGGTCCAATGGATATTGGGTTAAGAAATTAAATTTTAAAAACATAATACTTTAACAAAATTTTAAATTATTCAAAAAAATTCAAAAAAGTTCTTATTTTTTTATTCAGTTCAATTAAATTTTTATATTTTTATTTTAAATTAAATAAGTCTTTATGACTAATGATTGATTAATTCTCATTAGTCAAAATGTTACTTATCATTTTATATCTATATGACACTGATATGACGTTGATAGAAAGGATAAAAAATATTACATAATTATATTATCATATCAAATTGACATATTACATCATCATCAATAGTGATATTTTAGTAATTATCATCATCAATTATCATATATTAACATACCACATCAGCGTCACGCGATATAAAATAACAAATAGTATTTTACTTAAATCAATTATTAGTCATAACGACTTATTTACCTCAAAATAAAAAATAAAAGTGTTTATTTTAGTTGAAATAAAAATGTAAGGATTTGATTGAACACAATAAAAGTATAAAAACTTATTTGAATTTTTTTAAATAATTTAGAAACATTTTTAAGTATTATACTAATTTTAAAATATAAATAATGAATAAAAATAATATTTTAAAATATATTTTTTAACTTCGATTATTTGAACAATTTAATTATTTTAAAATAATAAATAAAAATTAATATAAAAAACTAAATAAATTAAAACACTAAAAAAAGTTATCATAACTAAATAATCAAATCGTTAGAAATTGTATGAATCAATTTAATTGATTTGTCCATTCGAATCCAACTTAGCGGCTGTGTTATGTTAATTCCAGGTTAAGTTAACTAATTAGTCATAAATCGTAAATGACTTGCTCTAAAAGATTACTTTGCTCATTTTGTATAAAATTTTATCCAATGGCTGCTGTACACGTGGATAAATACGTCAGCTATTCCGTTTTGAGAATGAATCGGCTTATGTCGTACGATATAAACCAAACCCCTCCGCCTCTTCTCTGTGTCTTTTCTTGTTAAACAATAGAACAATGGCAGAGTTCTCATCTGCATGGAAACGCAAAAAAGGCTGGAGTTTCTCAGTGATGGAGATGGACGTGGCTCGGCAGCTGCTGCAGCTCTGCAAAGTACGCAATAACATTGGCAACAACAAAGGGACAGAAAGGAAAAAAGAGGAAGAAGAAGAAGAAGAAGAAGGAGAAAGTGAAAGCAATCGGAGCGAAATCACATCTTCAACCGTGACCATAGATCAATATCCATTGGAGGAGGAAGAAGATGAGCATCTCCAGCCAAGGAAAAGGCGGTATAAGTCGATCGATTCTCTTTACAGGTCGACCAAGCCTTTGAGTATTCAGAATGCTAAGAAGATGAAGGTGTAATTAAGTTAAAGTTGTTTATTCTCTTGATGCTTGAAGCTGGTTTGTCAGGCACTCAAGCCATTTTCGCCTCTTGGGCGAAAGGGAATGTTTAGGCTCTTTCCAGGTGCCAGGATTTTTTTTTTTTTTTGAAATTTCATATGTATTGATAGCAAGGGGAACTTTAGTTCACTACTCACAGAAGTTTTGCAAAGCTATGCCCCGATAACAGGGGTATTCCATTACAAAATACTCACATTTTTGGAATCTCCGAACACCCACAGCAATCAATCAACCCCACGACATAACCAACTATCCCTTGCTTAAGCAGAACCTCAATAAACAAGCAACACACAGAGACGTCCAACTCACCTTGAGTTGTCATAAACCTCACTAATCAAAAGTGCAGACCAGCTCAAGCCCACTTTTCATTCTCAGTAATTGCCATACCTCTTATTACTCTTGACTGTTAGGACCATCCACCCAAGTGTTGATCAGATCGATCTCCCTACCTATCCCAGATTTTGCAAGGTTGTCAGCATGGTGGTTAGCTTCCCTTCTTACATGCTTGATTGCCTAGTTTGTTACCCTTCTCTTTAGTGCTTCAATATGGAGCACCCATTTCCTTAACCTCCATGGAGCTGACTTTGGCTCCTGCACCCACTCCACAGAGTTCAGCGAGTCACTTCCACTAACAACATGTGAGAATCACCCCGCTGAGATGCTATAAACATCACAAAAGCTTCCCTGATAGTGAGAACCTCTGCTAGACTAGAGTCCCCCACCCCTATAGACTTTGAGAATATCATTCTAATTTCACCCCTAGAATTTCTTAGTACTCCTCCGATTCCGGCTTCCCCCATACTTCCGTTTGCGGCACCATCCACATTAAACTTCATAGTTCCTTCCATAGGCTTTTCCCACTCAATCTCCGGTCTAGCCTTCTTAGCTTTTTTTAGGACAGCTCCAACGCTTGGTTCTGCAAATGTATTAAGAATTGTCCCATACTCCCTTGGCCACTTAGCTTTAGCCCATGTAGCCACACGGAGTTTAATCAGGTCATACAACTGGTCATGGTCCCAAGGTTTGCCCTTAAATACAACTTCATTTCAAGCGAGCCACATTGACCATACCATAGTGAAAAATGCCATTTTTCCAGATTTGGATTTCTCCTTTCTTAATGACCACCTCATTCCAAGCACTAAACAACGTAGCCATGTCCGTTCGGTAGTACCCAAACACTATTCCATTCTCTACACCATCTAGTCCAAATACACCATGACACAAAGCAATTAATAAAGAGATGATTAATTGTTTCGGGTACTTGATGGCAAAGAGGGCAGAAAGTTGCATTGTTTCTTAACAGTCCCCGTCTCACTAGTTCTTCCTTGACGGCCACTTTCCTTTGGAGAAGTTGCCACACAAACACTTCAATTTTGAATGGAGCACCTAGAGTTCGTGTATTATCTCTAAATTAAATGAGATGTATATCACAATTGTATATATTAACTTTATTATGGGTTTTAATATAAGAAATTTGTAAGATAATTTAGTTTAGATTAAGAAGATTCCATTTGATTGTTGTATGAATATAATTTTTCTTGGAAATAATTGTTAAATTAGTATTCACATTTTTTTCTTATATTTTTATCGAAAGGAAAAATTGACAGAATAATTTTATTTTTTGGAGGCATGGTATAGGATGTTTTTTATTTTTATTTTTGTTTTTTGACAAAGGGAGGAAAAACTATTTGTGATTTAAACACCATTGAAGAGATGCTTTCCTATCTTGTTTGGAAAATCTAAAAGTGTGAAACATGATAAGAAAATAGATTTGACAATTTTATATACGATTTATAACATGAGTTAAAAGAATTTAAGTTTAGAATAATCATGTTTCGTGTTTTAATTATATTGATATGGTTTAGACATAAAAATTTTGTATCTTAAACATATAAATTTGCTTAACTTGTTTAAAATTCATTTAATACTAATTGAGTTAATAGTGTTATCATATATCTATATAATCCATGATCAATTTATTATTCGTTTAAATACTCTTTTAAATGTTGACATGTTTATGACTTGTTTAAACTTTCTATAACTATTTTCTTTTTTTAGGGCTGATGGTGATAGTGGTGGCTTTTATTATACTTTTTTCTATAAGTGGATTGGATTATACTTAAATGATATTATTGTTTTATTATAATTGTTTTTATGATTATTAATTTTAAACTTGAATAATGAAGTTATATTTCATTTTTAATTGTATGTATTTTAATTTAATCATGTCTATAGGGTTTAAAATTTTAATCGTGTTAATCATTTAAAGATATTATAAATTTTTTATCATATAAAATTTAACCTGACTCATTTAATAAACGTGTTAAGTATGTCATGTTGTCTTGTGTTATATGTTTAATAAATGTATTCGTATTCATATTTAAAATTTTAACACATTTAATTAATCGTGTTGTTTACGTGTTTATCGGTATAATTTTTATATGTACATAATACGGTAAGACACGTAAACACAAAATGTTAGTCTTACGAGATGGTGCAATATTATTGGATGGGAGCATTTTTGAAGTGGTGGGAGTGATTTACCTAATTATTTTTTCCAATTCTTCTTTCTACCCCTTCTCATTAAAAAAATCATGATTTTTAAAAAAAAAACCATTTCACCTAAATCAGAAAGTCAGATTGATGGGTATTAGCTTGGACCGTTTCGTTTAATGGCCCAATTAACAGGGATTGGGTTTAGCCAATTAGGTTAAAGGCCAGATTGATATTGGATTAAGAAATTAAATTTTGAAATAGAAATAATGAATAAAATTATTATATTTTAACATCGATTATATGATCGATCGACATGAAAATTTTAATAATAAAAATCAATCATAAAAACTAAATAAATGAAAAACACTAAAAAGATGTTCCTATAGTCAAATCGTTAGAAATGGTATGAATCGATTCAAACGATTTATCCATTCGAATCCAACTTACTCGACTTTTTAAGTTAATTCAAGATTATTAACTAATTAGTTGTAAATCAATAAATGACTTGCTCTAAAAGATTATTTTGCTCATTTTGTATAAAATTTCATCCAATGGCTGATGTACACGTGGAAAAATATGTCAACTACGTCGGCTATTCCGTTTGCAGAATGGAGTCGGCTTATGTTCTATATAAACCAAACCCCCCTGCCTATTCATTGTGTCTTTTCTTGTTAAACAATAGAACAATGGCAAAATTCTCATCTGCATGGAAACGCAAGAAAAGCTGGAGTTTCTCAGAGATGGAGATGGACGTGGCTCGCCAGCTGATGCAGCTCTGCAAAGTACGCAATAACACTGGCAACAACAAAGGGACAGAAAGGAAAAATGAAGAAAAAGAAGAAAATGAAAGCAATCGGAGCGAAATCACATCTTCAACCGTGACGATAGATCAACATCCATTCGAAGAGGAGGAAGATGAGCATCTCCAGCCAAGGAAAAGGCGGTATAAGTCGATCGCTTTTCTTTACAGGTCGACCAAGCCTTTGATTATTCAGAATGCTAAGAAGAAGAAGAAGAAGGTGTAAGTAAGTTAAAACTTCATTTTTTCTTTTTAACCCTTTTTACATAAGATCGAAAGTTGTTTAATCTCTTGAGGCTTGAAGCTGGTTTGTCAAGCACTCAGGCTATTTTCGCCTCTTGTACGAATGGGAATATTAGGCTCTTTCTAGGTGCCAGGATTTGGCTTTGGTTGTGCACCCGCACCCGGAGTTCGTGTATTGCAATTGTACATATTAACTTTATTATGGATTTTAATTTAAGTAATTTGTGAGATACTTAATTTAGTGTAGATTATGAAGATTCCATCTGATTGTTGTATGAATCTATTTTCTTTTGAAATAATTGTTAAATTAGTATTCACATTTATCTAGTTTTTTTTTCATATTTTTATCGGAAGGAAAAGTTAACAGAATAACTTTATTTATTGGGGGCAAGATGAAGCATGGAGGTTTTTTTTTTTAATTTGGTTGTGTTATTTGACAAAAGGAGAAAAAACTATTTGTGATTTTGTGCATATTTGGTCTAGTTTCTTTTTAACTTATCTATTTTTTTTAAAAAAAAAGCCAGGCCAAAGATGTTTTTAAAAAAAAAACAGTTTTTTTTTTAAAAATAAAATTTTAAAAAAAAGAGCTTAAAAAAAAGCTCAAAAGAAGAGCTTTTTCTTCTTTTCTTTTAAAAACACATTAATTTTCAGAAAATACCATTCGCTCAATTAATCTCCATCTCCTCTCATTCTCTCTACAAATTACCATTCTTCAACGTAAATCACGATTTTCCTTTCTCTACCTCTTTCTACAAAAACTAATAAAAAAACAAAAGACCCAACAACAAAATATCAAAATCTAGAATTTTTTTGTTTTTTCAAAGATTAAGAGAAAAAAAAATCTAAAATCCAAAATTACATTTAAATACTATTTAAAGATTTTCTCTCTTTTTCACCAAAAAGGCTTTTAATATTAAATACATCGTTTCTTCTTTTCTCTTTTTTTTTTTTCAAAAATTGAAGCATCATGATCCGATTGCTTGTTAGATCAACAAAAATCTAATACTATTGCTACTATACAAGTATGAAAATTATTTTTTTATTGATTTCTTTGATTTTAACGTATGAAATTATATATAAACTTGAAGCATTATATTATAACTTGTTAAGTAATTGAAGATAGTATGAATACCCTTTATGGTAATTTTAATCGAAATTAGAGCTTTTATAGTATTCATTACAAAATATATCAAAAGTTGAAATGAGAGGAAACATGAAAAATAATAGCAACAAATTATTTAGCAAAAGCAACCGTTTATAGACTTGAGAATTTTATATACCATATATATAACAAGATATGAATATAATACGAATTAAATGAATTCGAGTTTAAGATTATCGAGTTTTGTATTTAATTGTGTTGACATGGTTTAGATAAAAAATTTCATATCTTATACATATAAATTTGCTTAACTTATTTAAAATCTGTTTAAAACTTGTTTAATTAATCGCATTATCTTGTACCTGTGTAATCCATGACCAATTTATTACTCGTTTAATTAATCATGTAAATGTTGACATGTTTATGACTCATTTAAATTTTATATAATTACTTTTTTTTAGGGTTGATGGTGATAGTGGTGGATTTTATTATACTTTATGGATATTATTGTTTTATTATAACTGTTTTTATGATTACTAGTTTTAAATTTGAATAATGAAGTTATATTTTGTTTGTAATTTATATGTATTTTAATTTAATCATGTTTAAATTTTAATTGTGTTAATCGTTTAAACATATTATAATTTTTTTCATGTTATATAAAATTTAACTAAAGCTGTTTAATAAACGTATATGTTAAGTGTGTCATGGTGTTATATGGTCTATAAACATATCCATATTTGTATTTAGGATCTCAATATATTTAATTGATTGTGTTGTTTTCGTGTTTACATGTATAATTATTAATGCTATATATTTATATAACACGGTTAAGACATAAATAAAAATGATTAATTCTCTGAGATAGTGAAATATTATCATATGGGATCATTGTTGAAGTGGTGGGAGTAATCTACCTAATAATTTTTCTAATTTTTCTTAATTTCTACCTCTTTTGATAAAAAAGAAAATCATGATCTTTAAAATTTGTGATAGGCTCACTGTCTCTATGGAACCCCATCATAGAGCGCTTCCACTCTAAGTTGTCAACTTGGAAGGGGCATCATCATTCCAAGGACGGTAGACTTACTCTCAGCAGGTTAGTTCTTGAGAGCTTTCCACTCTTCTATTTATCCATTCTTCAAAATGCCAATAAGTGTCAAAAACAAACTTGAAAAAATTTAAAGAGATTTCCTGTGGTCGAGATGTGATGATAAAAAGAAAACTCATTATGTTCTATGGCCTTTGATGACAAGACTTAAATGTTGTGGGGGTCTTGGTATTACTGATTTGGGTCTGAAAAATCGAGTTTTACTTAATAAATGGCTATAACATTATGCCAACGAGCCCCACAACCTCCAGAGAAATGTCATTTCTACAAAATGTGAACTTGACCCTAGAGTTCTCTTCCCCATTGCTCCATCTTGCAAGGCATCTACCCTTTGGAGAAATATTTCTCTCTCTCTTACGGTTGATGATGCTTTTCATGAGTCGGTGACTGTTAATCTTGGATATCTCATTGGTAATGGACAACCTATTCGTTTTTGGACTGACTCTTGGCTAGGTGATCAATCTCTTTAACTCATGTTCCCAAGGATTTTTGCCTTTACTTCTAACAAAACAAGAGTGGTTGCTGACTATGGTTCATGGGAAGGAAATCTTTGGAAGTGGTCCATTCTCTTTAGGTGTAATTCGTTTAGTTGGGAGCTTGGGCAATGGTCTAATTTCATAGACCTCATCACACCAATCCAACCTCACCATTCTGACCTTGATAAAGCCATATGGAAGAAGTCCACCAGTGGTGATTACATGTTTTCATCTTTTATCAGCCTTTATCAAACGGACAGATGGTTTCCTTAAAATCATTGAAAGTAACTTTGGAAAGGTCTTGCAACCCCAAAAGTTAGAGTTTTTCACTTGGCAAATAATCCTTGGGAGAATTGAAGTGAAGCATGAACTACTCAAAAGGGGTATGATCGATGCTAATGCTGCCCTATGTACAATGTGCAACAAAGAACTTGAGTCCTTTTTCCACCTTTTCTTCACATGTTCGATCGCTCGGAATATTTGGATGCATAATTGTAGCCTTTTAGGACTAAATTGGGTCCACCCGTGTGAAGCTACCTCTTTCTTTGACATGTGGCAAAAAAGCAAGCCTTTAATAGGATTTGCTGAGATTTAGTACATGCTCTTTTTCTATACTTTATGGTCTACATGGCTTTGTAGGAATGAAATTCTTTTTCAAGGTAAACAACTTGACATGAGTCAACTCCAAGACATCATCTTAGTTAGGTTGGCTTACTGGTATACCAGCAAGTGGCCTCTTAATCACATACTTGCTTCTCATTTCCCTTATGAACCTAGCAAAATCAGTTTTAAGAATAGGAAATGCAAAGCCAAACTTGTCACTAAGTGGACGAGGCCACCTTTTGGCTCTTTTAAACTCAATGTGGATGGATCTGCATTTCGTAAACTTGGCCCTGCTGGAATTGATGGTGCTATCAGAGACCATGACGACTTCATCAAAGGAGTTTTCTCCTTTACCATCGGAATTGAAGATTCCAATTTTGTTGAATTCTTTGCTATTAAAGAAAGTCTTTCCTTCTTTCTTTCTTCACCTTGAGCCACTTTGCACCTTTCTAGTTAAAACCAATTCTAAAAACACCATCTCTTGGGCACTTAACCACACCACTGTTCCTTGGCATATGAAGAATCTTTCTAACTACATCAAAGCTTGTAAGTCAACCGACTAAGAAGTTAACTTTTAAACACATAAACATAGAGGCCAATAGCTTAGTCAATAGACTTGCCAAAGTTGGGATTATTAGGTTTGATTGTTTCTCAACTTTGTTCTGTTGACGTGGCGTGCACTCCTTTGTTGAAAATTAAGATTGCTGTGATTATGGTTCTTTGTTATCTCTTCTTCACTTTGGGTACGTTAAATGCTCTTTTTAGCTTTGTAGTTTATTTCTGTTGGTTGAATTTACTGTGTTGGTCGTGCTAGCATGTTATTTCTTTCTTTTGTGGTTAGAATTTTTTTTTGGTTTTCTGTAAGCTTTTCTTCATGGGATTGCCTCTCTCAGTTCTCTCTTGTAATTGCCTTCTACGACTTTGATTTAATATCATTCTTGTCATTCAAAAAAAATATATTATGATAGGATCAATTTTGCAAACTAAAAAAAAGAGAAAGTTTTATTATCTTTGTGATTACAAAATTATTTTATAACTTGAAAATGCAAAATCATATATATATTCTCTACTCATCTAGTTAAAAGATTTACATTTTGAATGCATTAATAAAAAACTAAATCTACTTAGATTCAAAGACCTATTATATAAACTAGGTGATGTAACCAATTTTATTGTTTAATATTTAAAACCCTCGTCTAAATCCTTCTCACACACATGTATATAATTACTAATTTTCACATTTGATGCGTTGCCAAAAAAAAAAATCTCGCATCTGATGAAACATGAAGAACGCAAAGGTTATTGCAGTCATTTCACTAACTTACACCTCGTGAAAGCCAAAAAAAAGCCACCCTGGCCTCATCCAGATGACCGTTGGAGGTTCAAATTTCAAAAGACTATCAGCCTATCTCCTCCTCCAACACTGTTAAAAAAAATTTTCCAGAGTGGGAGAGAAAAAAACAAAAAAAAAAAAGGTAAACCAGAGACAAGAAGCCATGAAGCCCCAGCTGAGCGAGTCATCTTCAGTCAAATCGACCACCACCATGGAAGATGACCGTTGCGAAACCAGAGACAGCTGCTACTACCCTGGATGCAGAAAAGATGCCAATTGCAACTGTGAAATTTGTTTGGCCAGCATCAACGCCACTCTTGATCTCATGCCTGTTAGCATCCAGAAGAGTTCCTTCACTAAACTCTCAGCTTCGAAGCCTAAGGTAGAACGCACTCCAATCTCTTTCGACGCTTCGGCTATATCAACACCCAGATCGAGTTCTTGCCGCCTGGTGGAGTCTCCAGCTCTGAAATCAACTGCCAGATTAAGCTTGAAAGAGAAGAAGGGGAAGAAGAAGGAAGAGAAGCGTAGTTTCGACGGTGTATTTTGGAAGTTTTTATTGGGTTTGAGCTTGGTTTTCGGAATGGAGATTGCGTTTTCTTGGGTTTTTTATGGGGTCTTCAGTCCCGCTTTGACAAGGGATATCGTGAGAAGTATTGGGGAGAGATCTATGGTTGTGCAAAATTTGAATGGAAAATTGAGGTTCTTGCAAAATGAGTTGAACGGATTTACTAGTGGGAAGGTTTCAAATTGCAGCAATACGGATTCTATGTGGGAAATTGATCAGGTTCTAAAAATTCTTTGTTTTTACTAATAACTTGTTCTGACAATATAATTTATCTGTGTTGACGTTACTAACACGTGATGAGTTAATTTATGCGCGGATTACAGGGTAGTTTGCTCCTACATTCGCATTGTGTATTGTACAAATCGGCAATGGAAGAGGTCAGGATTTGGGGATGGCCTTTGCAAACAGCAGGATTACTTACAACTGCATTTTCTTCCAGATCATTCACCATCTTATCTGGGAGAGTCACAGAGGTAAATGCTAAGTTATATATCTTAATTATTTTCATAGATTCAAAAAACTTATTTAATCTTTGCTGCTTGCCTTTAATTGCTAAAATAGTATTTGAGTCTTTCGCTTCTGGGAATAAAAAAGCAAAAATTAAGGTTGGATACAAAAGCAAATAACAATCTTGAATCGTTGAAAGTTGAAATTTTAATTTTTGTGAACAGAAAAATGCATGATTTCTTAACTTTCATAGAAAATAATTTTGTTCAAATGTGTGCAATATTTTAGTTAAATAAGAATTTGCTTTTTACTTACCTTTACCTTTTAACAATTTTTGAAGAAACAAAAAGTAAGTAGTAGCAGAAACAACAAACAGATTGAAGCTTAAAAAAGCTATAATAATGGATTCTTGATCATTTTTTGTCTTTCATCTTTTGGGTTTGGCAGTGGTCCAACGGAAAGGTTGGGTTTCTAGCAAGAAAAGCAAATGCTTCATGGGTGCAAAGGAAATGGGGTGCCTCTGTCATACAATTGGATCCTAATACATGGATTATTGAGTACCGACGGAGCTCAGTACTGGAAAATCCAAGATTATTTTCAGCAACATTGGAGCTGTTGAAATATAGGTTGACAAGAATGATAAGGAAGATGAGTGAAGAGTTCTGGCTGTCCTCTGCTTTTGAAAACCAAAACAGTGAATTTGCAGGAAGGGAACAACTTAGGATCCCAACTTGAAGAGGATCTCTGTATATCACTTATTAGTTTCAACATACCTTGTTCTAGCAGATGTCCTATATCCAGTTCTCATTTCTTATGAGAGAGTTTTCTATTGTTTTTGGTTCTTTCCCTTATTGAATTTGATTCTGTCAAGACTTACAAATGATCATTATTTGCTTTATCACATATAATTGAAGAAATTGAAATGAACAAATATGCAAGACTTGCTATCCATTGTTCTGATTTTGTAGAATTGAACTATAAAATGTAAACCAATAATACCATAACTTTCTTTTGCTTTTTTTTTTTTTTAATATTCACCAGTTTATCTTTTTTATTTTGGCAATACTTTTATTTAAGGAAATTTGTTATTTTTTTCCGTCCCTATTTAGAAGAAAAAGATTCGAATTTGACTTTTGTGTAAACAGATTTATGTATTTAGTATTGACGTAAATATAAATGCTCAGGTAATTTTCTTCTTGGTATTGTTAGTGATGTTATCAATTCTTATATAGATAGATATTACGCAATGCTAGCATTGAGGAATTTTATACTAATTGCTCTTAACATATATTTTAGAAATATAGTGGAGCAGCACTTGAAAAATTGGAAATAATTCACCTGAATTTTTTTATTACAATTCTGTAATTACGCAATCATAATGAAAAATTGTGTAAGATCCACCACTTATAAGTGTGGATTTTACATAATATTTTACTAAACCTTGCATAATGCAATAGTTGTAGGTGATATATTATGTTAAAAGCAATGAAGGTGATATTATAAAAGGAAATTTATCGTGCCTATCCTCGTTGAATTCAATTTTCATTCTTTTTTGAATTTGAAAAATATTAAGAGAAGAAGAATATTTGGATTCAAAAAATATTGGCACTAGAGATCAAGATAAATAATTGTTTTTAAAATTTGATCAAACAATTTCATACACAAAAGTTTCGGTCCCTTTGGAATATATTGCTCTTCCTTTTTGGTACGGAAATTGGGAATTAATTATGGAGCAAGAAAATTATGTATTTGTCTCTTAGCAAATCAAATGACAAGCACATTGGTGCCCCATAGCCAAGACGTGTATGACTTGTGGACCCTTTCTGACCATAGCCAATGGGAAATCAGAAGATTTATGACCAGGCTGAGTATTAGCAAGAAATATAATAATCTAAAGTTCCCAAAGAAGAAATCCAACTATAATAAGAATAAACCAAAATCCAAGTAGCTTCGTCGTGTATGTCATTGACAAAAATGCCTTAATCTTGTAAGCTTGGTATAGTATTAAATACGAGATGATGTAATAATCCAATGAACCTACGCGTCTTTGAGCTTTTCCTTCCCACAACCACGCAGTTTCTCTCTCATTACACGCTTCATCTGTGTATTATTATAAAAAAGAAACCTTCTTCGTCTCTCTCTTCTTGTTCATCACACCATGGCGAACCCCTCATCTGCATGCCAATATGCAGGAACGTGGGGTTTTTCAGAATCAGAGATAGACGTGGCTCGCCAGCTCATTAAACTTTGCAGCGACAATGATAGCATTGACGACAGTCGTCTAACGGGGAAGCGAAGGAAGGTTCAGGATGAAGGATTTGGTAAAGCTTCTGCCATGATCGTTGAAGATATATTTGAAGATAATGAAGAGGAGCATTTGAATCGGAGAAAGAGAAAGTCTCGGTCTATTCATTATATCTACAGCTCTACTAAGCCTCTGGTTGTTTTTGATGCTAAGAAGATTTGCTGTAGTTGATTTTATATTTACCATACAATTTCTTGCCCAACTAACTTGAATTGGTATACAAGTGTTCATTGAAGTTATGCTTTCTTTCATCCTTATTTCATTATATAGTTATTACCTTCTTATTTTTCTTGACAAAGGTTTGGTTTTTTTCTTTTTTTTATGTTGAAATGAACATCAAGAAAATAAAAAAATTTTATGTGAAAATTATTTTTATTAATTGGATAATGCTGTTAAATCATATCTTATGTTGGTTGATTGACAATAAAAAAAATCTTGAATTTTTTGTGTTAAATGTGGGTCCTGATCTCGTTTGCTTGGAACAACATGACCAACAATGGGGCCTTGCCAACACAAAGCACAAAGGGCCAATGGGCATAGCCCATTCATGGCCATTGGGCTACCTTGGCACAACCCAACTCTTTTAAATCAATTTTTTTTCTTAATTTTCTCTAAAAAGTATATACACCATTTTTTCAAAATAATTCTCTAAAAAAAAGTTAGTTTATGAAAGTAATTGAATTAAGAGAAAAAAGATCCTCAGTAATACTTTTAAAGGAAAAATATAAAAGATAAAAAAAGAATATGGTTGTTACTCCTTAATGTATATGTAATATTTGTTAATTATATATTAATAGATAAACGAATGATAATGAAATAAACATTTGAAATGTAATTTATATTAAAATAATAATAAACGATTTAATGAAAATTTGGGCCTTCTCTTATTAAAAGAGACTGCTTGAGCCAGCCCATAAAAAGTACGGTCTGTTTCCCGCCAAACTCACACACACTTTCCCGCCTACATATGCTTAGCATCTCACTTTTCGCGCCAAGCCTCCCTTCCATCTCCTGTATTTCTCTCTCACAGTTCGTCACTTAGGGTTTACCAATGGCGGAGTCGAAGGAAATCTCTAAGAAGCGTAAACGATCATCCCTTCCGACAACACATTCCTTAATGGGAATCTTAACTCGCAGCAAATCCCAAATATATCTTCACCGTAACCGATCAGGCCAATCCCGACCGGACTCAACCCGCGGCAGAAACCACCAGGATCTGCAACCCGTCGCCAGAAAACGGAAAAATGGCTCTCCAGATGAAGATTCATCCGTGGGCTGTGATTTATCTTCCGTTTCCATCAAAGATCTCCGCTTAAGACGTGTCTTCTCTCCCTCTTCCACTGACGGGGTAATTCGTAACTGTTTGGATGATGCTGAGAATCTGCGAAAGAGTGAGGTTGCTGGGAATTGTTTGGGTGGAAGTAAAGAAGCGCGTGAAAATGGGGATTTTCAAAAGTTGGATTTGTCGAATGAGGATTTTGTGCAGTCAACCCCACCAGATGCTGAGATCTTTGGTGGTAATCAAGGGGTTGAAAGAA
Organism: Theobroma cacao; assembly: GCF_000208745.1. Taxonomy (NCBI): domain Eukaryota; kingdom Viridiplantae; phylum Streptophyta; class Magnoliopsida; order Malvales; family Malvaceae; genus Theobroma; species Theobroma cacao. The sequence goes on along the minus strand of NC_030853.1, from coordinate 25,648,285 downwards.
ATGGAAGTTACTTTTCAGGTCAAGTCTTAGAGAAGGAGCCAAGTGAAAGCCTGCAGAAACATGATGGATGCACGAGAAAGTGCGTTCACGAGGAGAGAAATGGCATAAATGATTCAATCAAATCAGTAAGATTTTAATGTTGGAACTTTTTTCATTTAATGCCCGTCACCTAATGTAACTTTTGGTTGATACTTTTGCTATTGCTTTTTCATTTCTCCTTTTGGACTTGCCTTCTCAAATGTTATGTTTTTGATACAGACATTTTGAAAAAAAATAATTCCCTTTAGCTACATAAGTAAAAAATGTTTTCTTAGAGAGAAACAATGTATGATTTTAAATTTGTACAGAACAATTATGTTATAATTGATGTTACATTGTAGTCATTTGTTAATTTTCATTAATTTTTTTTGAAATTATGTTCAAGTTGCTGCACAATTTGGATAAAGTAGTTTTATGTTTCACCGTGATGTTTTGTTATTCTATGCAATGCCTATACATTTATTGGTGATTGTTTAGTAATGTCGGTTGCCTGTGTATGTTGGAGTAGGTTTTGAAACCATGTTCTCGTGTCAAGCTTTTCAAAACGCCAGGCTCATTCAGCTACAGAAGATTGCTTCCTTATTTGATGGATATGGGAAAAGATTATTCTCGTAATTCCTCTCTCATTTTCTCTATGCTTTTCTTCTCGTTTTAGACTTTGTTTGCACAACGTGACAAGATGGCAACTGTAATTAAAGCTATGATATTAAATGTTTTTGTATTATGATCTTGACAGGTTCCCCAACAACGGGGCGTTGTCAAAAAACTGAGAAGGGTTTGGAAGAGAAGCAATTCTTGGCTTCAAACTGTCAAGAAACATTGGCAGATAAATCTCAGACAAATGGCTGCACCATGGAGGATCATAACAGTGGTTCTAGTAAGGAGTTGAACACGAAATTAGTTGAGTCCCTCACCTCACTGGACAATGAGTGTTCCTCAACACCATTTGATAATGGGGAGATTCAGAAACTTGAGTTACAAGTTTCTTTTGAAGACCAGAATTTGAATTGCTCAAAACATGATTCAACTTCAACTATAGATGATTCTCCTTTGAACAAGGAAAAGTTAATTGGTGTGGTTTCTAGTGATAAAATGATGGTGGATGACGGTGAGGTTACAAAAACTAATGTTGAATCTCCTTGTGATGCTCAAAGTCTAGATGCTTTGGATCAGACATTGTCTACAGTTAGCAATAAGTGTGAATCTTATGATTATGATGAAGTTAGACAAAATTCTAATGATGACACAAAGCAGTTTGAGGTTGAAGGGATGTCAAAAGCTACCATTTGTCATTCTTTTGAAGCTCAGCACCTGAATTCTGTGAATCCTTTGTCTGAAGTGGGAGGAAACAGAAATTGCAGTTTACAGCAGAGAGTTGACAATGACGGTGAAGTCCTGGAACAAGTTGAAGACTTGAATGGAGAATGTATGTTGATGACACCACCAGATTCTGACATGTCTTTTAAACATGAAACTGATGATAGCAGATGGAACAGATTGGATTGTGTTTCACAAGGCATGAATCATGTTATTGAAAAGTCAGCAAATGAAACCTTACACAGAAATAGCAGTCAAGGTAGGGATAAAAGCCTAGACTCAAGTCCTAAGAACAAGATGGTAAGATGCTATCAACCTTTTAATATTTTCAGTTATGGTAGCTCTTAGTTTGCTGAATTGATAGGTGTATGTGCAAGTTACACTAAATTAATGATGAAAGACATTTCATGCTTATGTAGTTGGGCTTGTGATGTTGAACAGGTTCCAAACCCACGCTTGCATCTGAAGTTATCTAAAATTCCTGGCTCATTCAGTTATAGAAGATTGCTTCCATTTTTGATCGACATGAGAAATGATTTCTCATGTGAGTCCAGCTTTATTTCATAGGCTATCTCCTCCATTCCCCAATCCCACCTGCTTCTTGTTGTCAGAATAATTCTATTGTTTTTGAATTAATTTGGAGCCTTAATATTTGTAACCTTTTTCTTGGATGCTTTACCAGGTGCTTCTGGAAATGATCAGTCACTGAAAGTTGAGAAGAGTTCCAAAGAAAAGGCACATTCACCATTATTTACTTCTGGCAAAGAGATATGCATGGAAACTTTCAATGGCAAAAGTTGTTCTGAAGAGCATTATGCTGGTGATGATAGTATGCTGCTAGTGGCTGCAGCAACTACTCCGAGATGTTCATCTAACCAGAAACTGACACAATCACCTCCTAAACAAGTAGCTGATTCCTCAATGATAACGGATACACAACAGGAACATGGATTACTTGTTAATCATGCTGCATTGGATACAAATCAGAAGTTAGAAACTAGCCCTCAAAATGTGGTTGAGCCACTGAGCTGTCTCAACAATTTTGGATTATTTCCAAGAGACGAAGGTGCTAAATCAGTGTCTCATCAGTTACCTCTTGAAACTGAAGAGGACTGTGTAAAGTCTACTGTGAAATGTGCAACCAATAAAATGCAAAGTGAAGCTATTGTTGAAGCCTCTATTCCTCCTGTAATTCCTGCTGCTGGTTTCAGAAAGGGAATCCTTAAAAGAAATCCACATGGATGCAGAGGTCTTTGTACCTGTCTGAACTGTTCTTCTTTTCGGCTACATGCAGAGAGGTCATATGAATTTTCAAGAAATCAGATGCAAGATGCTGAAGAAGTGGCCTTAGATTTGATTAAAGAATTATCGAACCTACGGAATATGTTGGAAAAATCTGCTAAAGATCAGACAAGTATTTGCATCAATCAGGTGATATTAAATGAATTTTTATCCTTCATACTTTGCTTTGCTTTCAAATATAGTGAGCTGACATAAGAATTTGATCTCCGTTTATGAAATGCTTTATGGTTGGGAGTTTATAGGTTTGCTTGACCCTACTGCATGCTATCTCAATAAAGGCTACTCATTTTATAGGTTCAGTCAACATTTTGTATGCATGGTGAAAGGGAGAACAGAGAAAATGCAAATCTATAGGAATCAAACAAGTTCCGATTTCAACACCTTTTTTTTTTCTGTTTGTCTCGCATGACTTGGCTAGAATTGTATAGAATCTGGTGGAACTTTTCGTAACTTGGTTCTTCCTTTGACAACTTATTATTAGCTTAGAACTTTCGGATACTTTATTTTATTAACAGGCTTTAAGTCATACTTTGTATGACAAAGAAAGTTTTGTTTATTAATGATTTAGAACCAGTTAAATAAAATCATAGCATCAATGAGTGATCATTCTAGCCTGATAATACTGAATGCTTCCTGTATTTGTAGTTCCACTAGATTAAAAGTACTTTTAACTCAGAAGCCTATTTTTTATGCTGCATGTCAAGGCTTAGTGCTAGACTCGACATGCTTGAAGCTTATGGGGAAGGGTCCTTGCACTCATTCAGAATGGTCATTCTGTAGCAGAATTTTTAGAAGAAAATCAGCAAAGAGTTTCTGATGATAATCATGAATGTCACATACTTATATTTGACTTGATTTATGATGCCTGGTTTCTACAAAACAATCAAAATCGTGTGTCCACCTTAAAAAACCAAAATGGCCTATGATTTGAGATATTCAGTTATGTTGCACTTGCTATTGCATTAATAATATGATTGACTTTATGATATTAGCTTAGACAGTGCTGGTCCAAATGTTGAATCCTGCTTTCAAACATGATGTTTAACGTTCTTACGATTCTGTTTCCATTTCACTACTATCTATGTACTCTATTGACATTACTATAGGAATTAGGCTAAATCTGTAATATGCTCAATTTAGGTTAAAGAAGCTTGCAAGGAAGCCTCTGAAGCTGAAGAACTTGCCAGAACTCGTCTCTGCGAAATGAACAATGATCTAAACATTCACTGCAGAATCCCAGTAAGTATGGTTTGCACTTTGCACTCTGTTACAAGGGCATATCTGAACCATCTGCCATTCCCGCCCCCACCAAAAAAAAAAAAAACCTCCTGCCAAAATGCCTACAGATTCTCATTTATACTGAACCGGTCTCAGAGAAATGAACTATGATCTAAACATTCACTGCAAAATCCCAGTAAGTGTAGTTTGCACTTTGCACTCCACACAAGAGCATCTCTGAACTATTGACCAAACCCCCCACCACCACCTAAAAAAAAACGAATGAAAACTCATGCGGAAATGCCTACAGATTCTCATTTATACTTTTAAGCATTTTGATTCATGCTTGTCCAGCAATCTTAGTTCATCTTGTTCATGTAGTGTGGGCACCGGCCAAGCGTGAGATTTGCCAATTTTGTTGAAGAACAAGTCATTCCAATAGCCGGCTCATCAAAGAAATAGTTGCGAAGTAAAAGAGGAAAATACTGCAACAGCAGCTGCAGTGCTTTTGTTGTCATTGTTGCTTTGTAGTTAGCTTTGATGACATCCCGTTCCATACTAAGTAGCTGCTGATATCAATATTGGAATCATTGTACACAAACAGCATTAGAACTTGTCCACATTTTGTCCACGTAAGAGAAAATCAAGCATCCTATTTTAATGAGATTGAGAAGCAGGCGAAGAACAATGTTTCAATATCTGTATTTGGGGAAATATAGCTATCACAAAAACTTCTACATTCGCAGGTATTATTGTTAAGGGTTTGCTTCTTTTTCTTTTCTTAAAGCTTGTATAGTTATGTAGCACCGGGTTAGCTTGAGTAAAAGAATGTTCCTTTGTGGCACATCCAATTGTCTAATGGTCATACTGATTAAACTGCAAAATGTAAATGCTGGAAGTTCTGTATAATCATGTTTCTCATATGGGATTACAAGTAGCAAACTAAAAATCAACAATCGTAGACAATTGATTTGATTTGTAGCAAACCAGAAACACAATTTACTGACAGGAATCGATAGCCAATTGAAAACATGTTTCATGAAGAAAGTGGTAAGAGAGCTCAGGGGGGGTGAATGACAGGTCCTTCCCTTGTCCTTTTTAAATTTTCATGGAGTGGTAGGGTTGGCGGCCGAGGTGTGGGAAACGAGGAGAAGATCATGAAGGGGCGAATAATGGGCTTATTTTTGGAGGAATCGAAATGGTCAGTATAGAAATTCGTTGGGAATGATAATAAAAGTAGTGTAGCAAGATATACATACGTGGATCAAGTTCAATTGCCAAGATGATGAGTCGTACTCATACCACACCAGATCTTCACGTGCCCTGATGGTTTTTCCAAGATGAAGTTTGGAGTTTTGCTGCAGCTAACACAGTTTGGCAATGTAAAGTCGCTGAATGCTGATGCGTCCTCTCAGGAAAGCCTTATCCTTATTTCTCTTCTGTAGGCCTAATAAAGTTTATAGTCCGTAATAATGTATTCTTTGGCAGCAGTTCTTCAGTTCCATAAGGTTGCCCATAACTGTACGGCCGACCTGGCTAGGACACTCGGCGTGGCCTCTGAGCTCTGTTTTGTTTCTTCCAATGAGCCAAAACTCGTTTAATTTAATCGTCCAGCACTGGTCACGGGAGATTAACTTGTCCTAGGGGAATTACTTTTGAACCATAGTCAAATATGCTTTAGGTTGAAAAGCTGTTAAATCTTTTCAATTTCGTGAATCTACAAATACTTCTTTGGATACTCCTGCTTTTAATAACGTCCATGGAAAACAAAGCAAGGTAATCTTTGCAGAGCCACGTTAATTTACAAAACTCAACTGGTAATTTTATTAACTGAAACAGAATTTACAACCATCTTCAACCTCACAAGATGATCAAAACCAACAAAACAAGAAACAGAAACAACGAATATAACTTATTTAACCCCTAAGCACCAAGTTGAGTGAAGCTTGAATACATAAGAGGAAGTACTAAAAGAATATGCAACCATTAACTATATTACAAAACCCCCCTCAGACTTGACCACCACAACTTCTCTTTCCAACTCTGTTTCAGAACCTTGGGCGTTTACACTCGGGAGGAACACCTTGAGGGAAACGCTTTAAATCGGTGCAATAGTTGTATATCATGAAATATTTTTGAACCCATCTCAGTCTTCTTCTGCCAGGGGCATCGAGCTCATTGGTCTCCCATACACCATCCGAGACTGAGCTTGTAGAGGCACAGGATGAAGCACCTCCAGACCAAGTACAAGCTTTGGCATTGAAGTTCCTGTAATATGCTGTGAAGGGTGCCTTTGTCCAATCTGTTTTCACCAATCCACCCCTTGTGGCCCAGTCATCAGCATTCCAAAGGCTAGAGTAAATCCTCATGGGTTGGCTCTTGGGGAAGGGCACGCCAACTGATTCAGCATTCTTGAATACTCTAATGGGAATGTTATCCACCAAGAAACTGACAACAGAACCCATAAAATATCTATGTTAGAAGGGGGCCAACGGAAGAAATGTACTAATATTGACAAAATATTGTACAAAGACAACAGACGAGTTAAAAGACATTGTGCCTTGCTCTTACATAATGTGCTGGGGCTTCCAGATGATGGAATAGGTGTGGAAGTTTCTTGTGGGGTCAAACCAGAGAAAAAATTGTTGCTCTCTGTTCCCCTTGCCTTGAGTGTAGACATTGGTGTGCAAAATGTAGGGGTCACCACTAAGATTCCCCAAGAACTCGAAGTCGATCTCATCATGAGTTGGCCCTTGAGAAGACAGCTGCAAAAACAGAGCACAAAAATAGTTAATTACTTGTACGCGCAAGAGCAAAGATTTTGAGGTCGTCATGAAGAATCACTTTTTACATGCATGTGACACAAGTTTTAGCACAAACTACTATTGATTTTCACAATTAAGGAAATTAAATATTGAAAGTCTTCTACAAAGCAAAAAATGGCTTTATATTTTGAAACTTTCAACAGGCAGGACTTGTGTTTCTTTACCCCACATGGTAATCGGCATTTTAGGAGAAATGAAAAGCTGACGGTCGACCATGAAAGTGATACAAGAGAAGGGAATTAAAGCACCGGAAAAAATAAAACATGGAAAACATTAAAAGTTGAGCAGGGTATCCACCCTAAAGTCTATTGCCCCATTAGAAAAGGTCCAAAGATAGGGATGGTTCAAAGCAACATAGTATGACCATGCCACATTTTTGTGACTTTTTTAATGTGGCAGACAATAATAAGTTCAATCTTGTGAAGGAACAGTTTTTATTTTTTTCACTCTTTCCCGTATAAAAATTCCACGCTCTGGAAAGTTGATTAGTACCCTTCAACTTTCATTTCCTTCTCACCGCTAAAGATGTTTCAAGTAGGCCACCACTAGCATTCTTCTAGGCCTAGCCTATCAAAGCTAAAGGCATTTTATTACGAAGTTAAAGAAATAAGAAAAAGTAGTGTTTCTTAACATACATAATACGCAGTTACTGTGCCAGCAGAGTTGCCAGCGACAAGCTTGAGCTGCATATCAATTCTCCCAAACAGATACTCTTTCTTGGACTGAAAACCTGACCCTGAAACCCTGTCCAAAGACAAGGACAGAAGCTTCCCACCATTGAAAATCTTAGCCCTGTGGTCACCCCAAGTTAAGTCGAAATCCTGGTAGAAGTCACCGGCATAGGCTACAACTACCAAAGAGTTTACTACCAAACCAACCAGCACAAGCATGGAAACCCCATTGCAAGAAGAACCCATTTCTTCTTACCTACAGACGCTAAAGACAAAGGGAGAAAGAGAGAAAACGAGAAGTGTTGTTCGTAAGTACTTTGAGTGGGATTAGAGTTTTCCAAAGAGGGCTTTATATATAGCCAAGAAATGCTATTCACAAAGAGATTGGGAAAGAAAGAGGGGAGGGTATGCGGGTGGGGTAACGCGTGAGGCAATAACTGAAGGAGAGCCAAATGGAAAGCTGGTGCCAGCTTAGCATACCATCAAAGCTGGAAGCTTTTGTTTTAGCCTTTGAGGGAGTGATTTTGAACTTTTCTTGGTTTCTAGCAGAAGAAAATAAAAATAAAAACAAAATGGTTTTGGTTTGGTTTTTTGTGAGAGAAACTATGTACAATGATTCTGTCCCCATGGGAATATGGTAGAGGTCCTTCACTATGATTGCTTAAAAACAGGTGGTGGATGACAACTTGATCTGGTATGGGCGAATAAAGGCACAAGTGTTTTAGAAAAGGGACCACCAAATTAGATGTGATTTTAGCCATTCAACCTTTGCCATGTGTCTAAAAAAGGGATACCTCAGTCATAATCTAACTTGGCAATCCTTCTTCAATACATTTGCTTGATTCAGACAACTTGTTATAATTGGTTTTAATGGGTTTCTTTCAAAATGGGGAATAACCTTTGAATAATGAGAGTCACGAGAACGCCAAGGTTTTGTAGTTCATAGGTAATTTACCACACTGTCTTTGACCGTTGCCTATGGTTTTTGTCTTCTAATGTGTAGCATTTCAAACTCTTAAATAAGTTGTGTCATTTCTCTTTCTTTTACCCTCAAAAGCAATTACATTACCAATACCAGCTGAGAGTTAGGAGAAAAAATAATCTTTCATCATTAAGACAATTATTGACTTAAAAAGAGTATGAAGAAATTTGTCAAGTGTTGTAATTAAGTTTCAACAGGGTATAGATTATAATTTTATTGTTCTTACTTGATATGATTGAACGTGATTTTTAGTGGATACATGATTTGATTAATTGGTAGAAAATAACTAATCAAACAATAAGGACAAAATTGGGTTTTGAAATTAACACAAGAGCAAAATAAAATATCTAAGGGCTAGGCAATATTTCTTGAATTCAGTTTTCCTATAACCATGGAGGATATTTTATCTATCTCTAGGCAAGGAACATCTTCAATTTCGGTGCATGGCAGGCTTTGCATGACTTCCACTTGCATATGCACAAAAAGTATAGAGAATTCTAATTAATTTTGGCTACCTGTTTTTCAAATTCTAGTGATTTCTTTTTCACATAGAAAGGGAGATGATCATGCGAAGGGATGTCTTGAATTAAATTTGGAAGTTATGTACATGAAACTAGTAAATGGATCATTACAAGAATTCAAAAGTAGAACACTATGTTGTATGTGGACAAAATTAAATGGCCACCTCTATAAAGCTAATGGGTGTTTTTTTTTTTCTTTTTTATTATTCAAGAAATGATATGTACGAATAGAATTTGTAATTAAAATTAAATAATTGTAAAAATATATGATATATTTATTACCCGGTATTGAACAAATCAATTGAATATATAAATCAATAAATGAACATAAAATTATCTGATCGGATTGAATTCGTATATCTGTACATAAAAAAACTTAAAAATTAATTATGTATCATGAAAACGAGATAGTATATTATTTATTTATTTATCTTAAACAATCAAAAATAATGGGCCAACCTAGGGTACACAAAATAAGATATAGGGCTTTCACATTACTAAACTTAGAAACTTTAACCGCATGATAATGGAATCAATATAGCTGAGGTGTGTGGGTTCGATTTCTCCACAGTTGTAACATAATCTTTGTGAGGTAATGCAGCTATCTGGGAAAGGCTGATTGTCATAAAAAGAGAGAGTAAAGAAACAGTTATTGGTGACCCATTTTCAAAAGTGAGAAAAATTGTTACTATCATTGGAAAGCTGTAGGAGGAAACCCACCTTTCTATCATTACATTGCTTTCATAGCTAAGCAGCGGTGGTCGGCTGCTCATCAGCTCCTATTATTTCTAAACCAAAGCAAAATTCAGCATTTGTAAGTGGAACTACAAATTAACCTTTAAATTTTGAATTCCTCCCCACCGTGAGAACTTATTATTTCTCTAACATATCTTTCTTTTACCATAAAAATTATTCTTTTTGATCTTTCAAATATTAAAACATTTGATAATTAGACTGTCTGATTACTTATAAAAGATAAAAGTCGATAAATGTTCAATTTTAATCGTAATCAGATAATTAGAGCTGCAACCAGAGTATTAAAATGTGATACAAAATATGATTACGTGATGACATGATAGTAAAATTTTCCTTCAAACAAGGAAAACATATGTAGCAATGATGCAGCATAAATGACGAGACCAAAAATTATATAAAGGAAGATGCTGATGAGAGCGGACATGGTGTAGTGCTGGAAGGCAATTAGTGTTGCATAATTACACTCACATTAGCTCCGAAAGATGTATTATTATACCCTTCTAAATCTAATTATTCTTGTGCACAAATAATTAATGACTCTAAAGTAAACTTGTTAGAACGTAAAAAAAGGTGCCTTTTAATTTCTTAAACTCCATTATATTAGTCTCTCTCTCTCTCTCTCTCTCACTTTGTTTCTCCCCCCTTAGATGCCCCGTGCACTAGAATATAAAACAATATATATATAAGAAATGAGGGGTAGTGGAATATTTAACAAGAGCAACCACCACCACCAACAATCTATGCATGCATTTAGAGTAAAAGCTGGAGATCGATTCCCTTTCTCAACGCCATTGTTTTGCACCAAATTATTGGTAAATAAAATAAAAGCATGAGCTAGCTTTTGAGGCATTGATAAAGATGTAGTGTGGTATGCAATTCTTCAAAGTTTAACTATTTTATAATATGGTTAAATCTTAAAGAAGCTACTATCAATCATTATGTGGGCAGGTCATCTCTCATTCTTTAAATAAATTTAGTGTGCCAATTAAAAAAAGAAAAATGTGAAAAATTTGTAGTTCTAGCTAGATTTCACGAGTATTAAATTTTGTGGATAAGGTTAATTAAGAAAGTTAATCTCTCCTTGTGTGTAATACTAATAAATAATTAATAATCAATGGATCAAATGAACTAGTAAATATTCATGATGACAGAATATAGGTAGTTGGGTAATCGCAGTCCATGTACCTTCATGCACGAAGAATGAAGGAAATGTAGAGTGATGCTTCTCTACTTGTATGCACGCAGTTACAGATGAACAAAAAGTTAACTACATTAATTGATTTTTATTTTTTATAGATATATACATGTGAAGCTGGAATATCTAATTCCTTTCAATCAAGGATGAGTTTACACTTATTCTCCGTCAGGATGGTAATTAAATTGAAAAGGGATCAAAACGACTTACTGAATTGAAGACTAGGTAGATCGGTGTATGTTCCAATCTGAATTTCTTTCTTAGTTTATGTAAGAAACTCTATCTAAGTCTTGACTAGTGTGTGAATATACAAATATCCTTTGGAGAATTGGTCGCTTGTATGAATCAATAATTCATAAAGGTATACAGAGCTGGCTCTTGTCTGCTAGTAAAGAGATAAATGCATTAGATTTGATCACTGAATACGCCCACCTTACTGGCATGAATGGTATTGATTGAATTGAAGGTGTACCCCAATTTCAATTTAAGTCAACCAAAACCAAAAGTTTGAACACCTCATCCTTCGGCTCCTACACTTGTCTCTTTATTTCTACGTACCCTCTTTCAACTGGAGGTTTTGGGACCATCCTTTTTCTCATATATATGTATAAATAGGGATTTTAAAAAAATATTATTATTTTTTTTCCAAATTACATGCATGTACACCACTATTTAATATATTTGAAAATTTGCACAAAATCATAACTAATGATTGCATTGGAACTAAAAAACATTTTCAAATTAAAAATATCTCCAAATCCTTTTCTTTTCTTTTTTTTTTTTTTTGAATAAGAATTTGAACTATATAATGAAAAGTAATATATATTTTCATATCTCAAAAATGATACAAAACTTTTAAGAAAAAATATTAATATTTTAACAGTTGAAAGTAGAATCATTCAGATCATACTCAGACAACGGATCGCACCGGGTTCCAAAGGGAAGATGGTGGTATATTTAGTGGTTGGAGGGAAATGCATGGGAGAAGTGTGTTGATGCATGCATATGAAGTGAGTACATGGAGTTCATCACCAACCCAACAAGCAAGCGCGGCGGTGAGACTGTGTGGGGGGCCATTTTATGATTGCTTTCTCATAAAGATTCCAATTGTAAATGAACTGTCACATTAGACACGCGTGATTCCTGTGCTTTTGAATATGAAATGGCAACAATAGCTACGATAGAAACATCATCATCATCATCATTATTATGCCCTTGTTTTTAGGGGAATGACACATACCATATTCTTGGAATTGGAGTTTCTTCATCAACACACGCCACTCTTTGTAGCTAGGGTATCCATATCTCGATCCAATGTTACCACCTACTGTTGGTTTGCCGAGTTATTATTGTCAAAAAACATGGGACCTTCAGTCTCCACAATGTAAAAGTTCCTATTTATTCAATGGCTTTTAAAGAGGGGAAATAACGTGTTGCTTGCTGTTGGCTTATTCGTGGAACCTAGGTCTTAATAAGGCTCCCCACTTTTACGTCCAGACCTGAATCATTAGGTCAAAAAGCCAGTTCAATATAGACTTCGAGGTTTGAGAGGTGTGCACATGATTTTCACAGAGTAAATTTACATGAACTGATTGTGTGTTCCTATCAATACAGTAACAAGTTTGATAAAGATAACAACCCTTTGGGCGAATGGCTTTATTTAGGTTTGTAATTAAAGGCAAAAGCTTTTAGTTTTCCTTTTCTCTCTCTTTCATTTGTATGTCGCAGTCCCAATTTCAGACTTCTTCAAGCAAGTAGTTTGAAACCATCCATGTCTATTGTAGCCAAAGCATTCTCACAACTCTGGCCCCGATACATGGTCCCCTACAATCAAATTGGCTGAGATTATCTATTTATAGTTTATGAAAGGAACTTTCCACTAATGTCATATTCAAAAAAAGCACTGCACTTCAGAGTTGATTAAAGCCTTGCTACTACTCATTTGATAGCAATGGCTGCTAAATGCTGATAAAATAAAACTGATATCAGTGTCAAATGTCCATGATTTTACTATCTTAAATGGTATAATAAATTTGTACTGCCTAACCTTCTGCTTCAAGATCATCAGTAAACGACATTGTTTAAGCCCAAAATGAAGAGTCTAGTCACACAAACCAGTACAATAAAAAAGTTAATTAAAGCAGATGACTGGCAGAGGAGAGGTCCCTCCAAAGACATAAAGTGGTCACACTTTAGTCCAATAGCAGCCGAATTACAAAATGTCTCAAAAGTGACAGCAGCCTTCCCCTACAATTTTGTAGTACTAGTTAAAACTTTGTTTCCTTCACAAATGACCATAAATAAAGCTGTCCAGCTCCAATGATGGGATAGCTGTTTGGAGGAATATATACACATATGCATCTTCCTTTGAACGAGTTGGGTGGTTGGGGATAGATATCTAAAAGAAAAAGGTGGCTTACCTTACCAGCTTGCTGCAATGAGCATAAAAAGATAATCTTAACATTGAATTATTGAGCTTGCAGCAAAGCGTCGGTAAATGTCTTGTAGGGTTCATGCATGGTTTTTTTCCCCCCAAAGAATATGCTTATGCAACCAACCTAACACTTTGGGTATCGGCCGTCGCCACTATCTGCCATTTTAAATAGCTTCAAAGATTTATAAATCGATCAATTTGGGTTGAATTCATTCATTTTATACTTAATTTGATTGAATAAATGAATAAAAGGTTAGGGACCTGATTGATTGAAGAAATAAAAGTAAAATGGCTGATTCAAACTTCAAAGGCTAAATTGAAGATAAAATGAACTTTGTCCTTCTATTTCATTTTGTGTCATAGATACTTCTGCCATGGACAGGAGTCCACTAGAAAGCTGGCAATCCATCATTGGATGTACCTAGGCCAATTCCCCGTTTTCCTCCAAGAAGCTCATAATTTGAACATCCATGTGACAGAAATCTTGTTATGTGAGCCCATTCCACTAATTGTCCCCACTCCAAAAACAGATTTAGCATAAACCAAGTAGAACTGGGGCATGAAAATTCAAAGAGGAAGTGTACACAAATTGTGTAAACTTTGAGGTAGATGTTTTCAATTTGCTGTTTTCTAGCTTTTTATCGTTTCCTAATTGGATGTTTTACTCAAAACACAATATACCCTACAATCTAAGGCCACATTGGCAATTAGGCGTCTCTACGCGTGTTCACTTTTTCTTTCCTAAGCATCTTGAACTTTCAGCAGATTCAAACCTACAATCTACAAGACTGAGCCGTAGCACAAATTTTAAATTTTACTTCTCTGAAACAAGATCAGAAATGAATTAATCAGGGAAAAAGCACTGAACATCCAGGTTTGTCCTCACAGCTGAAGAAGGCCAGCATAGTCACTACTCCTGACAGACCATCTGCATAGTCGTCGTATAAATGAAAATCAAATCTCCAAAGAAACAAGGTGCAAGCATAGAAAGTTAGTCTGGCCTAATATGTCTCACCCACTCATGCAGTTGCCTATTGTTGTTGAGTGGGATCAGTTGGGACTTCAAAACCGGGAGGAATGAAAACAACATCATCCCACATTGACGTTGAACCATCCTGCAAATTTTCATTGTTTTTTCAGCCTTACAGTTAAAAACAATCAACCTTTCTTCTCCCTAAAGCTCCATTTTTCTACTCTATCAAACAAAATGTCAAAGAGAAATTATTAAAAGAAGCCACTTACTTTCATCCCCTTTATTATTTCCTCAAAAACAGCAACCTGTGAATTTTGTAGTACACAGTGTAAAGAAAGTTAAATCTTCAAGAGAATTAGATCAAGTGTACCTAAGTGTACATATACATACATGTGAGTAATGAGATCATTTTTATTAAACAAATGGACAACATACAGTCCTAAGCATTGTTTTCGAGAAAACGGCAGTATACCTGAATGTCCCCCGGTCTAAAAGCAGGCTTCAATTGATTCTGTGGGCAGGAAGCTCTCAGAAGGGATTGCTCTAAATCCTCCTAAAACAACTTCAAAGTGTAAGAAGATCAGAAATAACAGCATGAAGACTAAGCATAAATACTGTAGGTATAGGAAGGCTGTCTATTTACCCACCTTTCTAAAGAAAACTGGTCGATAGCTCTTATTCTGACTTCTTAATATCAAGCACCTAGACTGACAGCCAAATATTTCAACAATTCCAAATGTTAGCCTAGAAATTCATACAAGTATCAAGTCAAGGTGATGCTCAGGTGCAAATGTAACAAATCAAACTGCAGGAGGACAGCCATTCTCTCCTATGTTATGATGTTTACAGCAGATGCAGCTAAATCGTAACACATCTCCAGGCTCTATGGCCCAGTAAAGCAAAGGATCAAATTCCAAAACAATTGACCCAGACAGAAAATGGATACAATTGTTAAGGCCACCTCAGATTAATTTTAAAGCACATGAAATTCCACAACATATGGCAACAAAAATGTTATTTTAATTAATTATGCAGAAACCCAGAGCTTTCAATCGATGATTTAACAAGATTATGATGGAAGAGTAGGAAGGACCAGAAAAGTGTTGAGCAACAGATATTGCAGGCACAAATGCATAAAGAATTTATAAATGCATGTTCTCTAGGCAATGCTAATGCTAATGCTCTATCTCACTAAACACAACAACCACATGAATTCACGTGCACCAAGATTAATTCAGTTCCGTTTTTAACTAGAGAATGATCGTAACTACTATAAGCTACCACATAATTTCGTATATTATTTGATGTTTTCTGTTTCCAAATAACTAAAGCACACAAGCAAATACACATGCTGCATATGATTAAACACAGCCAGACCTCGAAAACTGGGATGCCAGGGAAGCCATCATCAGAGAAACCAGCCCTTTCCCTTTCCTATTAAAGGAAAAAATAATAAAAATCATTTTCTTGTATCAGTAAGCAAATTGGTAAAACATAAACACTATCAATCTCAACAAGCGCATGCAGAGAACATGGATTATTTTGAGACTGAAACGTACCATAATATCTTGCCATGTCAGATAAAGGAGTGTTAAGTTAGCAGAAAATGCTATTTGGTTAGCAAGCTTTTTACCCTTCTAGAGTTTGGCCAAAATGAGCCAGCCATTGTTCCTGTCGACACAGATTATGACTATACAGAATTCTATATGTGCAATCTAATGAAATCAGGAAATCTTTGAAAGCACACAGTTAAACTAGCCGAGGCCAAACTTGACCGCAAACATCCTTCTTGTTGTATCTCCGGTCCCAAGACCATGGAACGTCTTCAGAGGAGTATGGCTGCTTGTGCACAGACACGCACACATCAAAAAGAAGAAAACTAAATTGAATGAAGAACTATAACATTATTTAGCCTTTGTTGCTGAGAGAAGAAGAGAGTGACATCATAAATGTTATGACCATAGCTGGTACTGCAGCAACTGTGCAAAATCTCCCAAAAAAACACATTATTGTGAGGTCTTTCAACATACTTCTGAACCAAAAGTCGAGTTCTCCGATATGCTAAGTTCTTTACTTCATATTTATAGGTTCATAGAGATCCTCCAAATCTCTAGGAACTTAAAATGTTCTCTAAAATTATATACGTAAAGGATTTTATTTTTAAGTAATGCACCAGCTCTTTTAGAGCACAATTGTTAATCAAAAACAGAAACTACTGACACTTTGGCTACTTATAAGGGCTTCATTCAGTTTGCACTAGAAACCCACCAATTAGAGTTAAGAAAAATTGCAGATATAAATTAAGTGAAGCCCAATGAAGAAGTAATTGTCATTGAGCTCTGCTATTTTAACAGAGATATCCCAGCCAACAATTACAAAGGTTCTACAGGAGAACAAGGATCTTGAAAGTGATAATTTTACATGCAGACACTGAAGAAGATTAAGCTCCAAAAGATAATTCTCTTCCCAGAAAAATGCGAGCATGTAAATTTGTTTTACACTAAAAAATATTCATAAGATAGTCTCTTTTGCATATACCAGTCAAACCTCTGGTCAGGTGGTAAAAGGCTTAAGATTATTGGTAGCTCAAGTCCTCATTTCGGGCATTTGCCTTAGTGTGGGTTATAGGATTAAAACATATCACGTGTTACGTGAAACAAAGAAGACAGAATATAGCATTCATCTATTTACAGATCAAAATAATGCCGAGCTTTAACACAACACGCATATTCAGTTGAATTGATCTAATGGCCACCATGCAGTGCAGACAGTCCCATTAATCTTGAAACTTAGAAAAACCCAAAAAAGAAAGCATAAAACTCACTTTATCCACATACTACAAGAAGAAAAATAGTTGAGAAATTTGCTCATTCTATAAGCAACCACTCACTCTAAGTGCATTTTTTATCTGAGCCGACTCTGGTATCAACCTTAATGCCACGCCGTCAACCTTCATCTGGAAAACCTGCAAAACCCGGAT
This sequence comes from Theobroma cacao, assembly GCF_000208745.1. Taxonomy (NCBI): domain Eukaryota; kingdom Viridiplantae; phylum Streptophyta; class Magnoliopsida; order Malvales; family Malvaceae; genus Theobroma; species Theobroma cacao. Next base: position 25,631,072 of record NC_030853.1, on the reverse strand, counting down.
TCATGTTTGACTCCTCCAAGGATTATTAAAAGCAACAATGAAACAGAGCATTAGCTTCTTAATGGACTCCGTACACCTTTCTAAATTTTCTATACAAATTCAATCAATTAAAAGCATTTAAAAAAGAAAAAATAGACAAAAAAGAAAGAAAGAAAGAAAATGACCTTGTTGAGAGCAACTGCAACCACTTTAGAACCTCTTCTCATGCGAGGATCCATACTCTTCATCTGTTCCAAAAGAGCCTCAGCATCCTCCTTCTTGAAACAAAACAACCCGAGTGACGTTTTAGTCGAAACACCCGAAACCAACACGAATTTCTCCTCCGAATTATTCAAAGCATAAACCGGAACCCCAGCCATACTCTCTTCTATTGCCTCAGCCGACATGGCAACCCCTGATTTTTCACTCAAAACAATCTTAGTCTTACTAGAATCAGCAATTCGAGTAAAAACTGGGCCTTTTGGAGAAAGGGAAGGTGGATTAAAGTGAGAAAAAGTGCAGTCAAAAGCGCCCTTCAAGTGATGATGAGTTTGTTGGACGAGAGAAGAGCAGTGGGTTTGGAGGTCAGAGAACGCTTGCTGGAGGTTTAGGAGAGGAGGGGGTTGTTTGAATGGTGAGAAAATTTTTGGGGTTTTGGAGTCAGTAGCGGAGTTCATTTTCTCGGGAAAATTTTGTGGAAGGAGAGGAGTAACCAGTATAGAGTGAGGTTTTGGGCTTTGATTGAACAAGATACGACACACACGTAGAGAGGGAAACAGAAAGTGCGTTTTCTGGTAGGGGAGGGTTTTTGTTGGGTGGTTCCGATAGCACTGGAACTAGATTTTTCCGCCAAATGGAAAATGTATAGCATGTTTGGTTGGGGGAATGACTTTATTCCCAAGGAATTTTTGTTCTTTTATTTGGTTGAAAAATGATCCAAGAAATAGCTATTCAATAGGAATGATTATTCTTCAAAATCTTTCAAAACCAAGGAATAGCTAATACCACCCTCCCCCATAGTATTAACTATTCCATGGTTGAGGAATAAATTTAAAAATTTATAAAGACAAAAATACCCTTTATAAGTTTGAAAATTTACAACTTTATTAATATAAAATATTATTTTCTCTCTCTCCTCTTTCTCTCACTTGATTCCACTTTTAATAAATATTAATATTAATTATAAATAAAATATTAATATTTAAGTTATCAATTATTAATAAAATAAATATAAATTATTCCTATTTTAAAAACAAAATAAATTAAAAATAAATAAATATAATATCATTTAAATTA
>NC_030853.1:25411743-25629466 GCF_000208745.1 Theobroma cacao | reverse complement strand
TATTTTTAAAATAAATAAATAAAAATTAATCATAATAATATTAAATTAAATAAATGTTAATATTTTAAATATTAATATTAATATTTAATTAAATTCTAGATTATTAATATTTAAAAAATCTAATAAAAATAAAATGTCATATAAATAATAAATGGTGTTTTTGTCTTTTTATTTTCTATTCTTTTCTTATTCTAAAATTATTGTTACCAACCAAACACTACAATAAGTCATAATAATTATTCCTGTCATATTCCCTTTGTCATACCAAACTAAGTAATAACTATTCTATTCTATTCCCACCTCATTCTATTCTCACATAATAACTATTCTATTCCATTCCTATCTATTCCGCCAACCAAACGTACCAGTAGAGTTTTCTCTATGAAATATAGAATTTTGAAACAAACTAGTAAAGTACTTTTGGGAATTTTGGAGTTTATTTTTGCAAAATATTTTTTTTATTGTTACAGGTGTCAAAGTCTGTTATGTTTAGTTGATATAATTAGAAGTAATCATTTCTCATTTAAAGTTGAAAAAGTTTTTTTGAATAATTAAAATAAAAAACTTTCATAAATATAAAATATTTTATGAATTAATGAACAAAATTAAATTAATTAGCGTAAAATATTAATTCAAAAAGAGCGTAAAACATTTTTTATCTATCTTCTCATCTATCTGAAGTAGATAATATTATCTTTTTAATTTTTTGTGATACTGATCTCATAAAACTTTTTAAGAAATTTCTTTTAATTTGTTGGATTACATAAGATAAGCAAAGTGTACTCCATTTTTCTAGTTTGGTTTAATTGAATATTAGTTTTAAACTTAGTTAGCTTATAATTAACTTTTATTGAGAATTACTTGCTATCAATTTTTTGTAAAAACATGCAAATAGTGAGATAATTATTGAAAACAGTTTACGGAATATTGCCCTACTTTTTGAAGTAAAGCACACACCCTAGTCTCCTTTGGGAAATCGATTGAGCTCATATTCTCACCTGTGCTCGAGGGAGAGGGGTCTGTACCATTAACAGGACCACCATCAATCTGTGCTTCATTCACATGAATGGTCTTACTCATGGGTTAGTGTGTAACCCACGCCAAGTCGGTGTGTTGATCATTCTAAATTAATGTTAATTAATCATCGTAATTATATTTAGAAATTATAATTAATATAATATAATTTTTAAAATTTTGTTGTTGTCCTTATCTACGATCCTTGCCATTTATTGACATCAAAATCATTTTGGCTGTCACCAAACACAAAAAAAAAAAAAAAAGTAAAAAAATATGACAGTTACCTTTGTCATTCAATTAGATTCTGAATTACTCTAATAATTTAGAGGAGATTAAAAACCCATTATGTCTTAATCATTATATATGGTTTTTCAACAGAGAAAAGGCCTACAGTGGGATCGGATAGCATAGAAATTAATTACAAGCGTGAGACACATGAATATTTCCTATTTCCTATGAGAGAAAAGGGCGTATTTGGCTTTTAGGGGTGTGCTCACAGCACAAGGTAGCATTATACACTAAGCAGCACATCTCTGTCGCATTGGTTAGGTCAAAGTGGGTGTCGTTTGTAGTATAACGGTAACTTCCTCCACAAAACAAACAAGGCGTAAAGAGGAGCGAAGATTGCGACGTTTGTGGGAAACGTATCTGTGTAACAGCGGCTACTGATTGGGCAAAGTTGTTACAATTGGACTCTGTCTGGTGGCTGGGGTTTATTTACGTTACATTTGATTTAGCTGTTTAGTCAAGATTACGTTGCCGTTGTCCGTTGGAAATAAATGTCTCACAGACATGTGAGTAGAGTTTCCCAAGAATTGAAAGATCTTTCTCCCTTCTTTTAATATACTGAATTAAAATTGGCCAAAAGTACAAAACAAATTAAAGAAATTTGAACTCTGACTAGGTAAAATTTAATGTCAAATATTAAGTACATATATTTATTTCTTTCCCATTTTTCTCTATAAAAATGATTGGCTGATTGGGTTTTAACATAGTAGGTTTAACTCTAATTTCTTAACTCAATTCATTGTAGTACATCATAAGATTTGAATACTAAACATTACAAAGAAAATTGATTAGTTTATGGAATGAGTAACATTAACTCTTTTTCTCATTCTGTTTTGCACCAATTGCATGCCTATACATGGAACTCTAAACTTCTTTGGACAATTATCACCAAATAATATGGCCATCGATACTTCCTTTTAAAGGGAGAAACAAACATTTCCATAAATTCATCGAGTACAGAATTCGCTTAGGTACAACCCTTCACTATCAACCTCTTAAAACTCTCATTCATGTATATATGTATCTTCTTTTGAACGAGTTGGGTGGTGGGGAATAAATATCTAAAAGAAAAAGGTTCTTGTAGCAATGAGCATAAAATGGTAATCTTAGCATTGCACTATTGAGCTTGCAGCAAAGCGTAGATAAATATCTTGTAGGGTTCATGAATGGTTTTTTTCCCCCTAAGAATATGCTTATGCAGCCAACCTAACTCAAGGGGTATCGGCCGTCGCCACTATCTGCCATTTTTAATAGCTTCAAAGATTCATAAATCGATCAATTTGGGTTGAATTCATTCATTTTATACTTAATTTGATTGAATAAATGAATAAAAGTTTAGGGACTCGATTGATTGAAGAAATAAAAGTAAAATGGCAGATTTAGCATCAACCAAAGTAGAACTGGCGCATGAAAATTCCAAGAGGAAGTGTACACAAATTATGCAAACTTTGGGATGGATGTTTTAAATTTGCTGTTTTCTAACTTTTTATCATTTCCTAATTGGGTGTATTACTCAAAACCCAATATACCATGCGATCTAAGGCCACATTGGCAATTAGTCGTCTCTATGCGTGTTCACTTTTTCTTTCCCAAGCATCTTGAACGTTAAACAGATTCAAACCTACAAATCTACAAAGCCTGAGCTGCAGCACAATTTACTTCTCTGAAACAAGATCAGAAATGAACTAATCAGGGAAAGAGCACTGAGCACCCAGGCTTGTCTCCACAGCTGAAGAAGGCCAGCATAGTCACTACTCCTGGCAGACCATCTGCATAGTCGTCGTATAAATGAAAATCAAATCTCTATAGAAACAGGGTGCAAGCATAGAAAGTTAGTCGCCCTAATATGTCTTACCCAGTCATGCAGTTACCTATTGTTGTTGAGTGGGATCAGTTGAAACATCAAAACCGGGAGGGATGAAAACAACATCATCCCACTTTGACGTTGAACCATCCTGCAAATTTTCATTGTTTTTTCAGCTTTACAGTTAAAAACAATCAACCTTTCTTCTCCCTAAAGCTCCATTTTTCTACACTATCAAACAAAATGTCAAAGAGAAATTATTAAAAGAAGCCACTTACTTTCATCCCCTTAATTATTTCCTCAAAAACAGCAACCTGTGAATTTTGTAATATACAGTGTAAAGAAAGTTAAATCTTCAAGAGAAATTAGATCAAGTATACCTAAGTGTATACATACATACATGCGAGTAATGAAATCATTTTTATTAAACAAATGGACAACACACAGTCCCAAGCATTCTTATCGAGAAATTGGCAACATACCTGAATGTCCCCCGGTCTAAAAGCAGGATTCAATTGATTCTGCTGGCGGGAAGCTCTCAGAAGGGATTGCTCTAAATCCTCCTAAAACAGCTTCAAAGTGTAAGAAGATCTGAAATTACAGCATGAAGACTAAGCATGAATACTGTACGTATAAGAAGGCTATCTATTTACCCACCTTTCTAAAGAAAACTGGTCGATAGCTCTTATTCTGACTTCTTAATAACAAGCTCCTAGACTGACAGCCAAATATTTCAACAATTCCAAATGTTAGCCTAGAAATTCATACAAGTATCAAGTCAAGGTGATGCTCAGGTGCAAATGTAACTAATCAAACTGCAGGAGGACAGCCATTCTCTCCTAAGTTACAATGTTTACAGCAGATGCAGCTAAATAGTAACACATCTCCAGGCTCTATGGCCCAGCAAAGCAAAGGATCAAATTCCAAAACAATTGACCAAGACAGAAAATGGATACAATTGTAAAGGCCACCTAAGATTAATTTTAAAGTGCATGAAATTCCACAACATGTGGCAACAAAAATGTTATTTTAATTAATTATGCAGAAACCCAGAGCTTTCAATCGATTATTTAACAAGATTATGATGGAAGGGCAGGAAGGACAAGAAAAGCATTGAGCAGCAGACGTTGAAGGCACAAATGCACAAAGAATTTACAAATTCATGTTCTCTAGGCATTGCTAATGCTAATGCTCCCTCTCACTAATAAAACACAACAACCACATGAACTCATGTGCACCAAGATTAATTCAGTTCCTTTTTTAACTAGAGAATGATCATAACTACTATAAGCTACCACATAATTTCGTATGTTATTTGATGTTTTCTGTTCCCAAATAACTAAAGTGCACAAGCAAATACACATGCTGCATATGATTAAACCCTGCCAGACCTGGAAAACTGGAACGCCAGGGAAGCCATCATCAGAGAAACCAGCCCTTTCCCTTTCCTATTAAAGGAAAAAATAACAAAATAATATTGCACAGTTGAGAAATTTGTATAAAACTTAGCATACTACAAGAAGAAAAATAGTTGAGAAATTTGCTCATTCTATAAGTAACCACTCACTCTAAGTGCATTTTTTAACTGAGCCGACTCTGGTATCAACCTTAATGCCACGCCGTCAACCTTCAGCTGGAAAACCTGCAAAACCCGGATCCATGTTTGACTTCTCCAAGGATTATCAAAAGCAACAATGAAACAGAGCATTAGCTTCTTAGTGGACTCCATACGCCTTTCTAAATTTTCTATTCAAATTCAATCAATTAAAAAGCATTTAAAAAGAAAGAAAGAAAATGACCTTGTTGAGAGCTACAGCAACCACTTTAGAACCACCTTTTCTCATGCCGGGATCCATACTCTTCATCTGTTCCAAAAGAGCCTCAGCATCCTCCTTCTTGAAACACAACAACCCGAGTGACTTTTTAGTCGAAACACCCGAAACCAACACGAATTCCTCCTCCGAATTACTCAAAGCATAAACCGGAACCCCAGCCAATCTCTCTTCTATTGCCTCAGCCGACATGGCAACCCCTGATTTTTTACTCAAATCAATCTGGGTCTTGCTAGAATCAACAATTCGAGCAAAAACTGGGCCTTTTGGAGAAAAAGAAGGTGGATTAAAGTGAGCAAAAGTGGAGTCAAAAGCGCCCTTCAAGTGATGATGAGTTTGTTGGAAGAGAGAAGAGCAGTGGGTTTGGAGGTTAGAGAACGCTTGCTGGAGGTTTAGGAGATGAGAGGGTTGCTTGAATGGTGAGAAAAATTTTGGGGTTATGGAGTCGGTAGCCGAGTTCATTTTCTCGGGAAAATTTTATGGAAGGAGAGGAGTAAACAGTATAGAGTGAGGTTTTGGGCTTTGAGAGAACAAAAAATGACAAAGACGTAGAGACTAGAGGGGGAAATAGAAAGTGTGTTTTCTGGTAGGGGAGGGTTTTGTTGGGTGGTTCCGATAGCACTGGCACTAGATTATTCGGCCAAATGGAAAATGTAGATTTTTTTCTATGAAATATAGAATTTTGAAACACAACCAGTAAAGTACTTTTGGGATTTTTGGAGTTTATGTTTGCAAAATATATTTTTAAAATGTTTTAGGTGTCAAAGTCTGTTATGTTTAGTCTATATAATTAGAAGTGATCATTTCTCATTTCAAGTTTCGTAAAGTTTAAATGTTTTTTTGATAATCAAAATAATGAAAGCTTTCATAAAAATAAAATATTTTACAAAGATATGAAAAAAAATTAGATTGATTAGCGTAAAATATTAATTCAAGAAGGACATAAAACTTTTTTCATCTATCTTCCCTTGGATCTCAAGCAAATAATATCATCTTCTCATTTTTTGTGATGTTGATCTCACATCCATTTTTTTGTCTCTTTTTTATTATTATTTTTCTTAATAACACATCAATAACTATTTGTATTCAATTATTTCATAGCGATTATATCATTATAATTATTTTTACTAAGATATTATAATTTTTAACATAATTCAAATAATTAAAATTAATTTAAAAAAATTATATAATAGAGAAAATAAAATTTTCACACATGAAAATCTATCATTTCTTTTAATTGCTAATTTCTAATTGATTCATTTAATAAACTAAACAGTATAATAATATAATGAGAAATAAATAAATAAATAAAAAGAGTTGAATATTATTTATATATATAATATTTTTGATATTGAAAAAATATTTTAAAAGATAAATGTTGATATTTTTATGATGTTATGGTAAAAATTATTGAAAATGTAATTTTTCAATTATGAAACGGAGTCTAAGAAATTCTTTTTTTTTTTTAAATTCAAACCAAAGCTCTTCAAGATAAATTTTAAGAAATTGCTTTTAACTTTTTGGATTACATAAGATAAGCAAATTGTACTCTATTTTGCTGGTTTGGTTTAATTGAATATTAGTTTTAAAATAAGTTAGCTAATAATTAACTTTTATTGAGAATTAGTTGTTATCAATTTTTTGTAAAAACATGCAAATAGTGGGATAATTATTGAAAACCCAACTTTTTGAGGTAAAGCACACACCCTACTCCACTTTGGGAAATCGACTGAGCTCAAAGTAGAGGGTCTGTACCATTGACAGGATCACCATCAATCACATGAATGGTCTTGTTCATGGGCCAGTGGGTGACCCACGGCATGTCGTAATGTTAATCGATCATAGTAATTATATTTGTTAATTGAATGATAACTCAAAAAGAATCGTTTTTAAATCTATGAATGCATATTTGCAGTTAATCAAGCCACAATTAATTTCATATATCACTATTGAACTTTCATATATAATAAATAATAAAATATCCATCTAAAACATCATATTATTAATCATTTTGAACTTTAATATTAAAAAAATTATAAGATTACCCATGAATTACTATAAAACTTAACTACAGGTCCTTAATTGTAGTTTCCAAAACCAAATGAGAAGAATTTGTTGCTAACTAAAGCAGTGGAATACAATTTAAACGTAAGTTAACAACAGGCGACAGTGCGGAAATATTCTATTCCTTTCTTCTTTCTTTCTTTCTCCGCTCTGGAGTTATCCAGATTCTTCCTTCTTCTTTTCTAGCCTTTTTTTTCCATAGATGGATCTTAAGGCCATCCAAGCTAGGTTGGGTACACTAGAAGGTCTTCAAGATGGTTTGGGGCAGTAGGGTGACGATGGGTGGTGATGGACCTCATGATGGTGGTAAGATGATGATTCAATTTTTATTTACTTAATAATATAAATATATATAATTTGAAATATTTTATATAATTATTTGTAATCACTTTTTATGTAAAATTTTAAAATGATTACTAATGTTGAATATTTAAAGACGATAATTGGTATAACATTTTTTTTTCAGATTTTGTTGTTGTCCCTGTCCTCAATCCTTGCCGTTTATTGACATCAAAATCATTTTGGTCTTCACCAAACACAAAAAATAATAATAAAAGAATAAGTAAAAAAAAATGTGACAGTTACCTTTGTCATTCAATTAGATTCTGAATTACTCTAATAATTTAGAGGAGATTAAAAAACCCATTATGTCTCAATCATTATATATACTTTTTCAACGGTAAAAAAGACCTATAGTGGGAAGGGATAGCATAAGGTGTAATGGAAATTAATTACAAGCATGAGACACATGAATATTTGCTATTCCCTATGAGATAAAAAGCCGTATTTGGCTTTTAGGTGTCTGCTCAGGGTACAACGTAGCATTACACACTAAGCAGCACATTCCCTGTCGCATTGGTTAGTTCAAAGTGGGTGTAGTTTGTAGTATAACGGCAACTTCCTCTACAAAACGAAAAAGGCGTAAAGGGGAGCGAAGATTGCGTCGTTTGTGGGAAAGGCATCTGTGTAACAGCGGCACCTGATTGGGCAAAGTTGTTACAATTGGCTGGGGTTTATTTACATTACATTTGATTTAGCTGTTCAGTCAAGATTACGTTTCCGTTGTCTGTTGGAGATAAATGTCTCACAGCTCTGTAGGTTTATAGTTTCCCAAGGATTGAAGGATCTGATTTTGGCAGAGCGGTGCACGTTAGTCATGGGTGCCTCCATGTGCAACCAAGGTGTCAATCACCTGCAACTGGCTGTAGTTTATTTATATATGTTTTTGATTTAAACATGAACTCTAACTAGGTTAATATTTAATGTCAAATACTAAGTACATATATTTATTTCATTTTTCTGTATAAAAATGATTGGCTGATTGGGCTATAACATAATAGCTTCAACTCTCTAATTTATTAACTCAGTTCATTGTAGTACATCATAATATTTGGATACTAAACATTACAAAGATAATTGATTAGTTTATGGAATGAGTAGCATTAACTCTTTTTCTCATTCTGTTTTACACCAATTGCACGCCTATACATGGAACTCTAAACTTCTTTAGACAATAATCACCAGATAATATGGCCATCGATACTTCCTTTGAAAGGGAGAAACAAACATTTCAATAAATTCATCGAGGACAGAATTCGCTTAGGTACAACCCTTCACTATCAACCTCTTAAGACTCTCATTCATGGAGTGGTTAGAACTAGCAGATAATAATTTAAAAAAAGGGCAGAGGCAGTTGATAACATGCTCACATGGGGTACAGGATAAGCCGTTATCACCAAAGAGACCTATCACTGTTCCGTACACTCCCATTTTAGGAGTTAAGAGCCCACCTGCACAAAAGAAAAAGAAAAAGAAAAAGAAAAAGGCTTTTTCTTTTTCTGGCCTTTTCACTATTATTACTTTCTATTCACTCGCTTCACAAAAGTCAGTCTTCCTTTATTGGTTTTGATTTTCTTTGTGGAAAAATCCTTCCTTTGGTTTGGGTTTAGTCTCTTCTCCTTCCTTTCTCTCCAGTTTCTTATCTCGAAACGCTCTCTAAAACTCAAAACTTTGTTTCTTCTTGTTCTTAATCGTTTTAGTCATGGACAGCCAAGATCAGGGGAAAAATCATTCCTCAGGTTTTTCTTTTTCCTCTCTTTTTTGTGCATGATTTGGTTTTATTTCCATGGCTTTATCATCATTTTGGGTACTAGAAGTTGTTTGCCTTTTCCTCTTTTTATTGGTTACGTATTTGCTAGTATGAAAAACTATTACTGGGTTTTCTTGTTTCTTGAAAAAACTGCAACTTTGCTCTTCCTTCTGCCATTAATTTTGTTTTCCTTTTTTTTCTCAAGAACTATTTTTTTTATATGGGTTTCTTCTTGTTTCTAAAAGTAACCATTGTTCTTTTCATTGTTTTCTGATTTTCTCTTGTGGTTCTAATTTTACGCTTTCTAAATTTTGCTTATTTCTTCATATATTTATATATATGTCCTGGTTTACTGTTTTTCTTCATTTTCATATTTAAAACTGGTTAATTTGATTTCCTTGATTTTGCAGGGCATGAGAGCCATGGAGTTCATTTGTGTCACAAATGTGGGTGGCCTTTTCCAAACCAACATCCTAGTGCAAGACACAGGCGTGCTCACAAGAAGATCTGTGGAAACATTGAAGGTTACAAGCTAGTTGACTCAGGGGATATTACCTTTTCAACTGCTTCTGATGATGAAGCACTTTCTGATGAGGATCACCAATCCCCAAGTAAGTACACATGTCTCATTTCCTAATTCTATGCGTTTCCGCTTTTATCATAATTATGGTCTCTTTCTATGTAGGTGGAGAAGGTAAATTTTGTATTTGATATAAATAAATGGGCTAGTTGGATCGTTCAAGAAAAAAAAAATGGGCTAGTTGGGTTAATTTGTTGAATTTTAAAGGGATTGGGGGGAAGCATGAGAGTATTAGTTGAACTAATTATCTAATGTGTTAATTTTGGTGAATCTAGTTGCTCAAGTTCCAAAAGTTCTGGAAAGCGACAGTCTGAAGAAAAGTATCAGTGGAATTGGAGCAATGTCGAATAGATCTGAAGATGAAGTCTTTTCAGATGCTGCAATGGAATTTCATGACGGTGGTAAGGGAAGGCAGGACAGTTTGGATAATGCTAGCAAAGCAGACAAGATAGCTGAGAAGGATCTTACTGCCACCATTTCTTTTAAAGACTGTGAAGATACTGGTAAGTTTTAGATGAGACTTGATAATAAATTGATGTCGGCAATTTGGGGTGTGGACATGTGTTGCGTGTTAGGTGACCAAATAAATGGTTTCTCTGAGAAATTTAATTATGTCAGTTGCTTGTGGATTTAATGGCATATCTAATTTGCATATATGCAAGGCTCTGTGGTAGTTTGTCTCCATTCCTGTAGTTTCTGGCTATTATATCAAAGAATAGACTTGATTTTACAAATAGATGTGACATTAAATAAAGAGAAACTTATGTTATTTTATTACTAGCCTGCTGCATACTCATACACGTGAGCGTATGAGAATAAAGTATTCAAAATAGGATTAGAAGAGCGAAAGGAGGGGGGAACCAGAAAAGAGTAACTTGAATTTGTATGTTTTATTGTTGTTTTGTTTAAAGAGAGAGCAGTAGTAGGTGAGTATGATAAAATTCAATTGGACTATATGACTAATCTGCCCAAACTTGATGTAATTTTTTACTTGTTTGATTGGTTGTTTTGTAAATTCAAAACTGAGTTGGCCTCTACCAATTTGAAGATTAATTGGACTATCCCTGTATATAAATGATGGAGGTAATTGCCATTTTGGTGATTATGACTTCAGGATGACTGACTGAAATTTTTCAAAAATGATAGTACTGGTTTTGAAGTTCCATTTTTCTGGAAACGACACTATGTCTTATGTTATAGATAGCAAGTCATGGGGTTTAGTGCTTGTTTCAAAGTTTGTGGCAGATGCTTGCACCGTAAGTTAGCTTCTTCTGTTGATTTACTAACTGCTAGAATTTGAAACATGACACACGTGACACCAATCACATGGTTGCATTATGCTCCTGAATTCACTGTGTTGCTACAAAATATTCATAAATTTTAAAATTTAAGGTATAAAATACTTAATATGTATCATGTTACGAACTGTGCTTCAGTTTTATTCTGCTTTTTGAAGCTCCTGAACCAACCTAAAGGGGAATTTTTATCTATCCATTTATTTAGTTATTATTATTGATTTGAACCTGATCCAATCCTATGCTACAGAGACCCAAACAACACCTTAGGATGTAACACAAGACTAAGACTAAAGTTTTGTATTGGATTAGAGATTTACTGCTTTGAGTGCTTCAAGGATATTATATCAATTTCCAGCCTGTATCTGACATCTAGTGTGTATAATAGGCTAAGTTTGCCAAACCGTAGCACATAAGGTTACATGCAAATCACCATTCTTGTCATTTAGGTTCAGAATAAAAGAAATGAAACTCTCACTAAATTCACAGTGCTTTATGGGTGGACAACATCGATTGAGGTGTCAATTGGTATATGTTCTAGCATAAGTGTTGATCTAACTTTAAAAATTTGGTTTCATTTACCCATGCAGATATTCTTCAACCACCACAGAATCCAGCTGACACAAGCCAAAATCTGAATGCTGTTCTGGAAAATATTCCTATTATGCCGAGTGGCACACCGGAGCACCAAGACATTGGCTTGAGCTATAGTAAAGATTCTGATGATAGGAATGGTTCTGCATGTGATGTGGTCCTCACAAAACCAGAAACAATAACAGGTGTCTCAGAAGAGAGCAGGAAAGTCAGTGCTGTGGATAGAGTGGCAGAATGCTCTATTGAGCGAGAGACTGATGCAATTGAAAATGAAAAGGGCAAGTTAAACAAAAACCTAGCGGGTGGCTCTGTTCTGCCTAGTCAACATTGTGGCGAATTATCTGAATCAGTATCTGTGTCTGAAAGGAGACTGGAGGGAACTTCAGATACAGTTCTGACTGATGATATTGTTCAATCAAAGGAAGAGTTTAGCGACAGGTTGGCTTCTAAGATCGTAATGAGTGAAAATGGCGAGGAAGAGACTGATGGAAAGGGACACCCAAGAAAGAGAAACCTAATGGATGTTGTGGCATCAAACTGTGAATATGCCACTATAACATCTGAAAAGAGAGAGGATATAACTTCAGAGAGTGGGCTGGCTGACAAAATTGTTGAATTAGAGGAGAATACTGATAAATTGGCTCTCAACAAGGTCATAGATAATCTTTCTCTTAAAGATGAACCTACTAAGCTAATGGATGTGTCTGCAGATACCTTTCAAATGAAGACTGATCCAGCACAAGCTACAGACTCTGCCACATCTGTCAATTCAAATGAGGTCTATGAAAAAGAGGAAAAGGAAAATGAAAGTGTTTATGTGCTTTCAGTCCCTGATGATATTCCTATTGTCGACAATGCTGAAATCAAGCTTGAGGGTTTTAAAGATCATAAGGGAGTCAAATTACCCCTATTGGAGGCCTTGGCTTCTGAAGAAATAATCATTGATACGGAAGATGAAGTCAGAGACCATGTTTCGCAGGAGATATCAGATACTTTCCGGTCAAATCAGTTGGATGAAAACATTAAGGTAGATAGTTCACAAATGCATGATGTTGAAGTTAGCCATAAACTTGGTGGGGATAATGAGGCTATGGTTAAAGAAGTGCTTGTTGAGGGGAAAGCTGATGTGCTTCAGATCAATAAAGGGTCTGATGCATTAGGGTCTCCTGTTGATGCTGATACAAGTGAGAATGAGAAGGACCACAAAGTCTGTTCTCTTGAAGAACAGCAGCCTGTTTATGTTTCTGATGATTTACATCAGACAGGTTTCTCAGGAAGCATGATAAATGTTTTACCTGATGTGAATCCTATGGTTGCTCCTGCAGATTCTGAGGCCAGAAAGTTAAGTAATGTAGTTGGCAGTGATGATATGGGTATTCCTGAAAGCACTAGAATTGGGGCAATTGATGTAGCAGGGAGCAACGAGGACAGAAGAATTGATGATGGGAATTATGTGGAAAACACTGAAACATTATGTGAATCTACTAATAATTCTTCTCTCCCCCAAACTAATCCAGCATCCAACTTACTTGAAGTTGACAATTCTGATGATATTGGGACAAGAAAAGCAGAAAAATATGATATTGATGTAGTTGAAAGTGGGGAAGGATTGGAAGAGGGATACATTTCAATGAAGACCAACTCTGCATTTGAATCCAGTAGCGCTCATCATCAATCCCCAGTTGTCACAGAAGAAGTGAATAATGAATATGTGAGAACCTTATCTGAGACTGAAGGCCCGCAGTTGGATAGAGTTTCAAACAGTCAAGTTGACATAAAGGAATGCGAAATAAATAGGGATAACAAGGTACAAGGAGATTGTGCTGGTAAAGATCTTATGGCATCTGCATTAGATCACAGTGGAGGAAATGAATTTGGGAGAACTTCAGAGGACCAACTAAAGAAAGAGTTGAATCATTTGCCTTCAGATGCCGAGCCAACCAGTCAAAGTTCTGGTGCTGTTGATGATAGCCATACCAGAGGGTCTAGAGTGGATGCTTCTGGGATTAGCACTGTAACTTTGCCAGGAGAGGCTGATAACGGCCATGTTAAACATCAACTTGATACAACTGTAGTTGATGTTTCAGTTGAATCAAGTAGTCAAACTGATAGTTTGGAAGGCCACTGGGGATCTGTTTCAGGTACATCATCATCTTCTTTCTCAATAAATATGTGGTGAGAACTTTTGTGGTATAAACTTATCCTAGAATGATGAAGAATATCTAATCTAACTTATACTAACCATTTATAAACTTATATGAAGTTTAGAACCAGTTTGATCTGAAGTAGGCTACTTTAGGTTGTAGGATTCTCAATCATGAATTATGTATGTAGTAAAGTGTATGGTTGTGTGTTTGTGTGTGCATATTTCTAGGAATAGTCTTGACTTAGATGGCTGAGATTTAAGTCCGTTTGTTGTTTTTCTGCATGGAACAGTTCTTTCAACTCAATCAGATTACCCAGCTGTCATCGACACTGAAACTTTACCATCAACTGGTTCACATGCATTGGTGGAAGCAGAGGAAGACAACATAAAGAAGTCAAAAGTTGCATCCGAAGGACAACATTTTGATAAATCAGATGAATTTGAGCCACCATCTTTCATGACATTGGTTGAGCCTAGAGGCGGTGACCAAAAAGATGCTGCTTCTGAAGTCCAGACAGCACAAAACGAACAACACCCCAGAGCCGCACCTCTGCAAGCTGGCTGGTTTCCTTCTCTTGCTCATGTGGCAAATGAGTCTCAAGGAAGAAAGAAGAATGAAGAGATCATAGCGAAGGTAACTAACTGGAATGCAAAGCAGCACACGCCTCTGAAGAACCTACTGGGTGAAGCCCATAGTGAAACCAAACCGAAGTCGCCTAACGCAAAAGAAAACCCAGCTGTTGTACTTCCAAGAGAGGAAAAAGTAGGTAAAGATAATGGAGTATTGGGTACCAAAGTCAGCTCAGTTCTGGGCCCTGAAGCACCTGTAGCTGAGCCAACCAATATGGAAGCAGGGAAAGAATGGAACTCTCCTGCAAGGTATCCAGCTGATATTAGGCGAGAGAAAAGGAAAGTGAAGGGTAGGCCCCTATGGGTACAGTTTGTATGCTGCTCATCTGTAAATTAGTATTAAGAAGTTCTCCAGGACTGAATTAAGAGACGTTACTGAGTGGGTGTGCCTTGTCACTGCAGCATTACTTATAGCCAAGCCTTGAATTTTGTTCAGTGTTGAAAATTACCACCCGCATCCAGTGTGTGTTGTAATTTTGTGCCTGCCCATAAGTGAACTATTAGGTTGAGGGATTGAACAAATTTTAGTAATACTAAGCATATCTCGTGTTCTTTGTATGTCTCTTGTCAAACCTGCTCGTCTTGTTTGTATTTGTAAGGTATTCCATATCCCCTTTCCACTTGAATGCACTACGAATAAATAAACTTATTTTTTTTTAAACAGTCCTCGACTACATGGTTTGAAATTAAATTTATATAATTTTTTCAATTGCAATGGACATTTAGATTGACGATAGAATATCTATGATCTTTGCCCAACTAATAGCCAATATTTCTTCTATATAACAACTGAAATAGTTAAAAGGGTATTTGTATTTATAAAATAGAATTTATAAATTAAAATAACAATATTTCTTCTAAAATTTTGATCAGTTGCTTTCTCGTAACCAGATGAGGATTGTTCATCATCGAAATTAATCAAAGCAAGAAAATTCAACATGATCTGAAAGACTGGATCTGCTTTTAATGATTACCCACTCTGGCCTCCATCTGTAATCTAACCAATATCTGCTACAACTATCCAATTTGGACAATTAATTAAAATTTTGTTTATGTGATGATATAATGATCTAGCACAGAGCTGTTACTATAAGCCAAAAGAAGTCTCGAGCAAATGGCTTAGAGACTTCGGGTGTCATAAAGATCCGAGTGCTAGTAAACTCGCTTTTTTTTGTTTTTTAAAATGTCTATATTGTAGATCCAATTGGATCAATACTGAATGAGTTCATTGCACCTGCTATACTGGTTTTGTTGATATGTCTTTCATTATTGTGGTTCGCTTTTTTCCTTGTGATTGCAATTCCTCTACGACGCCACCCGAGGAAGGATTTTTCCAAATATGGGAAAGTTATAAATTTTAATATGTTTCTTGCTTTAGCAGAGGTCAAGAATCCTAAAAAATCTGGCTGCTTCTTTTTGAATCCACGTCCGAGTGCAAGACGCAGGCAGGTACATGACAAAAAACCAACTATATCTGGCAGATGAAAGAACAGCTGCGAATTCAACTTCTGTTCCTGGGGCTGTAGAATGAAAGAACATGATTGGAGCTGGAGATCATGGAGTAGGAAATAGTGCAGAAGGTGACGAAATACCTGGACGTCGTAGCATTGAAAGAGCCATAGAGGAGCGCCTGGCCATGAATATAAAAGGAAATACTGTAGCTGAGAGCAGGGCTTTTGAATTTAAAGTTGTTGCAAGGCATGGGTTGGATGATTCTATCAGGAAGTTGGAACATGGTAAAACGACACAACTAAAAGAATTATTAAATTCGAATAACGTTGGATTAGATTCAATGGCGACAGAAGGAGAATTGAAAGTAGCAAATGAGCAGCGGAAGGATCCTCAGGGAGGAGAAGAAGAGCTTGAAATCAATATTCACGAGGGATATCATGTAGATTGCGTTGGTGAAACCGGTGAAGGTGCTGATTCAGTGGCTGGAAACAGGGTTCAAATATTACAGAAGAGTCCAGAATATCGGACACCGAGAGACCTGAAGGTTTTACAAAATTATGATGCTTATGAAACTTCCGTTCAAAGTGCCACCGCTGTTGATAACAATCATGTGAGGAACTTCTGTTTGGATGGAACTGCCCACCGGCCTTCAACGGAAGAAGGTATTCGTTCATAAATTTTTTGTTTACAAGCAATTGGTATCTGTTTCGCGTGCATTAGCTTTAAACTGAGATTACTAAATGCAGATCTTTTATTCATCCCAAGGAATCATAAACAAAAAAGGTGGATTCCGTGTTACATACCCTTTAACCGCTAAAGAAGCGGCCATTAGTGCCTGTTCATTTCCATTGGCTTACAGCATCAATCAATTCCCCTTTCAAATACCATTATCATGATTATGGCCAGTAAAAGTTGAAATATGAAAAATTTTCAATGTTACTTAATTAAAAAACATGGAACTAGCTTTCTCAAAGATAATAGAAATCAGAGGATATATTACGTGTTAATTATGAAGGACTTGCCTCCGCACCGGAAATCCTTGCAACTGCAAGGTTTCTTTTATATAAACTCTTCGGTTATCTGTCAAAATCCCCGCTGGGTGGTTGCAACTCCTGCAGTTAATTGCTTGAGGATAAGTTTTTGAATATTACAAGAGATTGTAACATTGAGAATGTAGTTTGTTGGATTGTTCTGTTGAAGCATATGATTATTCTCCTGTAAGTTGTTATAATTTGACGGTTTGAATATTTGACATTCTAGCAACTACACTAGCAGCAGAGAAACTGAATTTGGAGAAGCAGGACACTGAACTGGAGGCTTACATTTTAGACAAATTGAGCGCGCTTCAGCCATCTTTCAGGACATTGCTTGAACCAAGTGTTGTAGGGACCAGTTCCACCGTTGGCTCTTCACAAAATTATAAGACAGGACAGGAAGCTGGAAAGTCAAAATGGAAAAAGAAAATTGAGGACATTGTTGCCAAAGTAAAAAAAAATTCGGGTTCCAAGAAACATCTGCAATCTCCTCTGGAAAACGTTCTGTACGAGGCAGATGTCAAAGGCATACTGAAAGTGAGATGGGAAGAAGAGAGGAGAAAGAGTCAAGTGAAGCAGAGAACAAGATGGCCAAGAGCATGCATTTGCTGCCTGCAAAGGAACAGCACTGGAAGAAACATGGAGGAATGGAAATTTCAGCTGGAGGAGTACAGCTCCGATTGGTAAGAAAAAAACTAACCCACCAATTTCATTACGTTGTCTTGCAAGTATTGTCTTATGAAGGAGATGATTCTTGTTTCAATATGCTAGTTAGAGGGTTTTATTTCTTTTTTTGAAAGTTGGTATTTTGTAGATGAGTAAAGCTAGAATGCCATGTAGATTCTTAAACTTTAATGGTAAAAAACTCCTTTTGGCATAGAAGCTAGCTTTGAAAACTGCCTGAACTGCACATTTGCAAAAGAAAACAAGCTGCTCAAAAAGCTATTGGCAGCATCCTCAGAAAGAAACAGCCCCTAAACAAAAATTTAGTTTTGGCTATACCGTATCAAAGTGTAAAGAGAAGATAAAAAAACAAACAGCAACAGGAACAAGATGATCTTCCTTAGCGGAACTGAAGAGATTAACCACTCCAGCCTATGCGATTTGCAGAAGCCTCAAAAGCCAGAAGAGAAGACTAAATAGAATCTCTTGCTGAAGCCTCCTTATATCAGTCATCACTCTTGAAGCTAATCAAACGCAATCACCCAAAAACACAACTATTGTTTCAAAAGCTGCAACAAACCATTGTTACCCAGCACAAGTAGCCCATCATCCATTGTGTTTCAAAAACTTCAACCTTAACAAACATCCCTCTGCATCTCCCCTCTGCTACATCCATCCCTTCACCACACCATAGCCCAAAAAGTTTATCAACCGCATCAAAGGACCAGCATTGTCAACAGCCAATCCTTTCACCAGAAAGCAAGCATAGAACGCAAAGCCACATCCACCAAAGCCCAAGGGATTGGTGGAAGACTAAACAACACTAAATTGAAGAACCAGGATAAAAATGAATTAATATATTTATTGGTATTGTATTTTTTTTTTCCGTTAGAGGTTGATATAATTGAAGGAAAAAAGGGAGGAATAATAAAATTCTTTACTTTGAACATTTTAGAAAAGTTCAGATCGATGAATAAGAAAGTAATAAAATTATTTCTTCTTCAAAAGTTTTAGAGGACGAACAAAGCATATATAAAAGAAAATGATAATATATATAGAGGCTATTAGACGAAAATGATTTTAAAATTTCATCTCTAGTTTCAGATAACTGTTCTATGTCAAGATATTTATATATATATATATTAAACGGATGCATGACGATATAAATGCCCTCTTTTAATCACAAAATCATCTTTTCTTCTCTGTTTCTCTCCCATTCCTTCCTTAACAAATAGGACAAAATATTTCTATGTTGGATTTATTTGAAAGGTTTGACAGTTGTTTGATGACTTTGGTTGCTGTTTCTGGATATTCATCTAGATGCTCCTTTTGAACAAAAATGCAAAATGAGAAACCTATCTATTTGCTTAGAAAAGATATCAAAACTTTGTTTTGATCGAAAAATGGTAGGGGTTAGTTCGCCCAGCTTTATCAAGAGGTTTAAGTCAAAATCAAACCTTCTTATGCAAGAGACGACTAAGTCATGCCTTAGCTGATATGCTTTTTCGATAAACAGACATTTTCAGGAAGAGTTGAAGTCAATAAAGTCATGATATGGAAATATTATTGTACCGGATTCAGCAGAAATTGCCTGAAAGAATTAGCACATGATTAATTATTATATGTTAAATTATATTCCCTCAAACAGTAAGTAGAAAGTCATATCCAGGATTTTCTGATTAAGACTTTTGTCAAGTCTATCTTCAAGCTGTATTTTTCCCAGCTATTCATACGCGGCCTTTGCCTGAATATGTCATCTTTTTATCTACCTATGTTTTTACTCTTTATTATTCATTTACCTATTTATGCTTTTGTCTTTTCTATGAAATTGAACACCATTCCTTCGGCCTCAAATCCAAATTTATACAACTATAAATGTATGAAATATCAATTAGATAATTTTTTTTATATTATTTTTTTTGAAAAGTAATTTTATTAACCTCAACGATTCATATATCATTTCAAGTCTTTTGCTTATTGTAATACACTTTTTACGACACATTGACATGATCTGGATATTGGATACCTGTACACTTACAAAAGAGACCACACAAAAAGCCATTGACGCTGAATATCATGAATCCTAAACTCCTAACCTAAATCACAAGAAGAGTTTTAGAGCTGCTTGCCCTAAGCAAAAAGACGAGCATAGCAGCGTTACAAAAAGAATGACTTGATCAAAAAATAAGGCACATCCCTGATCGGAATGAGAACACAGATCCTACTGATGAAACAACATAATAACCAAGAACCGTATATTTTATTCTACTTATATAAATGCAAGTAAAGCTTAGAGGATTTGTAGTATTTTGTTTTTTTCTCAAAAGGTTGTTATTAATTATTAGAGGTATAATATGATGTTAGACATAATAATTTGATTTAATGGTACCCTAAACAAAAGAATTTCACTAGGTACGTAATTATTTGATAACTATTTTGTGAAAGTATAGATTATAAATATTTAAAAAAAGAGTTTAGTCTGCCAAGATATTACATTTTAAATGCAATGATGAACTCATATTTTAAGAGCCAAACATGCAATCTATTTATAACACTATATCTATACTGTTGATGTTTATTACGTCGATGAAACCAGGATTTTTGCACTTGGTTCCAAAATTAAGTACAAATTATGAATAATGATATAAATGATTCGTAAACTTAGTTTTAATAGCACTAACAATGAGAACAAATGGATATATAGATTAATTTGATTAGGAGGTGTGAGTGTAAAATACATTATTTAATTTAATTGATGCCCAAGTACGTATGGTGACATTTGTTAACGGACTTCACATTTATATTAACTGAAAACAATGAATGATGAGTTTTGTTCATTCAAAAAAATCATAATAAAATATCATTATACTTATCTAATATTTTATTTTATTTTTTTATAGAAGTAAGAGTTCAACTTTAACAAATACTAGTTAATTTTTGTTTCCCTCAATAATGTCCAGGTTGGACCTCCGCACCGCCAATAATTGTTGTATTTGGCAAATAGTAAAATTAAAGGAAATCTGCACCAAAGCCAGAGCTTTGACCTTGCAAAAAGCAATCTAGAAATGATTGAAAATGGTTTTCAAAGCAAGCATTCCCCTCTATCGTCTACGCAATACGACTTTCGTATCAACAAAGCATTTTCACTTTTCAACCTTCTTTGCTTTTTGTTTTTTGATTTTCACTGTTCCCTTCTCATTTTTATGGCAGACTTTGGCTCGGTCTTACGAAAAAGTTCTCCTTCGACTTATCCAATAAAGACATTACTCCATTACCTTCTCTTAATTTGTTTCCGGGAATCATCATCCATCTAAAGTAATTTAGAGATTGTGGCATGAAGTAAAAATATTATTTTAAGGTGGAAAAAGCTTTGGGTGAGTTCCCATGGAGGTTTTACGCCTTCCATGCCATTTGGAATCCCATAGAGGCCAAATTGTTATCTTGGAATAAGTTGGCTTTTGAGGATATGGCAAAGGCCAGTAGAAATGTTGTACAATGGCTTGAAATATTGGCTAGTTCCCTGCAAGATATGGCGTGCTTAACGCGTTTGCACAAGGCAAGCTAGCGATCTGTTGGGGTTACATGAACAGCTGGACTAAGGATATTGTCATTTCCATCTACCCACCCACTGTTTTCTAACGAAGCCCTTAACAAATATGTTTAACGTGCAAAGATTTGTTACTTTTCATCTGCAATTCATTTGTCAATTAAATTATTTCTTTATGACGGATGAGATGAGTCACTTAACTCGATTCTATTCACATGCCTTCTCCGAAAACAACCATTGGATCTCTAGTAGTCGATGACACCGGTCTAGAAAAACTAGAAGAAAGTCATGAGTTAGAGATTTTCACATGCCACTAAGTCTGGTAATTTTATTTTGATTGCGTCAAACCCAATGGCATCATTGCTTTCCTAGGGAAATGAATGACGTAGACCAACAAGTTTTATTGACTACAACGGCTTTTCGAGGCTTACACGCGCTAGAAGAAACTTCAAATTTGAATGCGTGCATTTGGCGGCTCAAAGCATTGCTGTAAGGTACATCTATAAATAGGACAACTCTTGATCAACTCTGCACAAAATTATCAGTTTCACAAATAAACTCGTGTCGAAAATCAGTTTCACAAATGAAGTCTCTTCTCTTTTCAATGTCTCCATTTCAAGCAGCAATTTATTGTTCAAGAAAATATGGTCTCCAAATTAGAATTTGTAGTGATGGTCATGATTTTGAAGGTCTTTCTTATATCTCTGAACTTTCGTATATCATAGTTGATTTGGTTAACTTTCGATCAATTGATGTTGATGTCGAAAATAAAGTGGCATGGGTTCAATCAGGTGCAATTACTGGAGAATTGCATTACAGAATTGCTGAAAAGAGCAAAAGTCTTGCCTTTCCAGGTGCTCTCGGCCACACTCTGTTAATTGGATGATATTGTAGCGGAGGAGGTTACGGCTTATTGTTTCGAAAATACGGTCTTGCAGCAGATAATATAATTGATGCACAATTTGTTGATGCTAATGGGAGAGTTCTTGACAGAAAATCGATGGGAGAAGATTTGTTTTGGGCCATTCGAGGAGGTGGAGGGGGTAGCTTCGGTATAGTCCTTGCATGGAAAGTAAAGTTGGTTCCTGTTCCAACAACTGTGACTGTATTCTCAATCAGCAAGACCTAGGAACAAAATGCGACCCAGCTTCTTTATCGTTGGCAATATGTTGCACCCAAGCTTCCGTATGATATATACTCTGTCGTTACAGAAGTGAGGGTGAATTCTAGTCAAGAAGGGAAGCAGACGATTCTAGCTTCCTTTAATTCCTTGTTTCTTGGTGGTGTAAATGAGCTCATCCCATTGATGCAAGAGAGATTTCCTGAGCTTGGACTTGTTGAAGAAGACTGCACCGAAATGAGTTGGATTGAGTCTCTTCTCTATCTTGGCCAACTTCCAAATGAAACCATAGATATTTTAGTTGACAGGAGTTACAGGAGTCCTCTTCTTAGTACTTCCTTCAAATCTAAATCTGATTATGTGAAAAAAACCTATTCCTGAAATTGCTTTCAAGGGGATATGGTCCCAACTTTTCGAGGAAGAAGCACAAGATGCTGGTTTAAGTTTTATTGCTTATGGAGGCAAAATGGATGAATTTCCAGAGACTGCGACACCATTCCCGCATAGAGCTGGCAACTTGTACAAAATCGTATATAACGTTGGCTGGCAAGAAGAAGACAACATAAATTCTCAAAGGTATGTAAGCTGGATAAGGAAACTTTACAGGTACATGAGCTCCTTTGTTTCGAAATCTCCACGAGAAGCGTATGTTAATTATAGAGATCTTGACATCGGAATGAATAATAAAAGTAACACAAGTTATGCACAAGCAAGAGTTTGGGGCCGTAAATATTTCAAAAATAACTTTGACAAGTTAGTATCTGTTAAGACAATGATTGATCCAGTGAACTTCTTCAGACATGAACAAAGCATCCCTCCGTTTTTTTGATTGCAGAAGATCACGTCATGAGTGGAACATGTAGCCTAATAAATTATGTACCATCAATTCACTTTGCTTTATAATTATAAGTGTTATCTGGAATAAAATTTTAGCCTTTGTTCCTCCAAATTTCTATTCAATAAAAGGAGACCTTTTATATTATTTTGCTATATAATATCTTCTCATTCGGAATTAATTACCTTTTAAGACCTTAACCTCAACAGCTGTTTGACCACACCGATTAGGTTGAAAGACCAAATTCCATAAAGGAACCTTAAAGGGTTTTCCTCTCTGTTTTTTTTTTTTTTGAAAAATTGATGTATTATTCACAAATAAAACGGGGAAGACACAATCCCATATCGTAAAAACCATCACAATACAGACACGATCCCAACACACCAAGGAGGGGAAAAAACGCAAACAAGACAACCAAAAACTCAAACACAACTCCAGCTCTCTGCTTTTAATTGGCTAAGTGATTTTAAGTGAATCTTGAAATCTTTTCTTGATAATAAGGAAAGCAACCTGCCCACAGCCGAACCAAGCTTCCTTATTATGATTGGAAACGACATGTATTGGCCTCGCTAGCTAGTAAGTGAATTCAAATCCCGTATATCTCATCTCTTTCTTTATTTACTCGTGCAATCGCTTTTTTATCCTCCTTTTGTCAGATTTCTTTTTTAAGTGCAAAGCGCTACTTCAGTTTCCTTTTACATTAATCCATTACGAATATATGGCTAGTAACATCCCTAGGCAAAATTCCTGGTAATCTCAACTGTCTCATTAACTTTCTCTGTTTTTGTTTGTTTTTTGCGTCTTCTTTTTTTCTTTGCATATGATTCATTGTATTATTTAACAAAAAAAAAAAAAAGAATCATTGTCTTGTCTTTTTCTTTATTGGTACAAATGAAAGGGTGAGCAAATTGTGACAAAAAGTTGATCTGATAAGTTCATTTAAAAAATAATCTTTAATATAAAGTTAATTGTTTTTATCAAACTTTTATCATAACTTAATAAAAATATTCTTAAAACTATTTTAGACAAATTAAATGTTTTCAATTTTTATCTCCCACCATTCATCTGTTGCACTCTCTATTTTTTCTTTCACTATTTAGCTCTCTAATTTTACCATTATCACCTTCTTTCTCTGACTATTTTTTGTCATCTCGTCATATTGTTGTCGATTTACATACCAAAGAATATGAGATGGTAGGTAACAACATGTTATTAAGTTTATTGGTTTAGATTCACAAAACCCTCTCTCTATGTATCTCTCGTCATCTCGCCATCATTGATCTACAAACCAAGAAGCATGACATGGTGAGCAACAACATGTTCTTGGGTTTATTGATATTGAGTTTTTAGTTATTCAAGTTTTGTAGAGCATGCCTTGATGTGTAACAAAGTGATTTATATTTTGGCATATAACATTAAGCTTTAACATGTAATATCTAGTGTTGAAACTTTGGCCTTGACATGTAACATTTGGTATTGAAGTTTTAGCCTTAACGTGTAACATTTGCTGTTGAAGTTTTAGTGTGTAACATTTTCTGTTGAAGTGTGTGATATCTGCTTAGGCTTGTAATGTCCTTTTGTTTTTCTTTTCTATTATTTTTAACTATTATAAATACATCTACAAATTAGCAGTTTTTGATATTTTGTAGTTATATATATCTAAAAAAATTTGAATAAATGTGAGAGAAAGTTTTTTCCTCCAAAGTTGTTAATCTCTTACTCTGTTCATCTTCTTCTTTTTCTAGAAAGTTTTCAAAATTCTTTTTTTTTGTAAATTTTTTTTGAAAAATTAACAATGGGTTTACATTCACAAAATCCAAAAGTTGATAGTTGAACTTATAAGTGACTTAGTAAATTAGAACATTGTCCAGAGTTGTTAGACGAATATAACATGGCATGTAACAACATGCTTTTATACATGTAACAACATTATTTTTAAAATAGCATAAAACAAAGTTTTTTTGAACATAACATGTAACAATAACATTTTTAAACATGACGTGTGACTTGCTCCTTTGTATTTCACTACAACATATACTCTTGGAATTAAAGCCTGTAGAAACTTTATTTTTTTCAATTGTAACAATATTTTTTTAACATGACTTGTAATAATAATATTTTTTAATAACTTGATCTCTATCTTTGTATTTCACTAGTGTTTTTTTAACATGGCATGTAACTCTAAACTCTTGGACTTAAACACTATAAAAATTAAGTTTAAAATTAAAAATAAATTTGACATAGAAAGAAAGATATATTGAAAAATTATTCAACGTCAATGTTACTATTGCGATGAAATGATTGGGATAAAATGGATTTGAAGAAAAAATATATTAACTGTCTTATAATCATAAAAAAAATGGCATGTAAAACATTTTTTTCAACAGGTGCATTTGAATATAAAGATTGAGGGTAATTTTATCCAAAAATCTTTTCTCTTGATTAAAAACAGTTGAAATTAAAAAAAAATTTTAAAAACACTTTATCATTGAGAGCTTAAAAATTGTCCTTGAAAAGGTTCGATAGAAATTTGAACCTTTGCTCTTGTTTTTAGGAAGAGCAACATAGCCTTGACTGTTTCAATGAACATTTAATTGGATTTTAGTAATCATCAATTAAATTTGTTTGTTTGGTTGAAAATCTAGCAGTTACGCAAATTTTCTTACACTAAGTCAATTATAGATTTTATTTTTTTTTCTAAAAAAAGAAAGAACAGCAAAATTTACTCTTAAGAGTAAGAGACCTTGTCCAATAAACAGAAAAACACTAAGACAAAATCAAAATACATCAAAACAATAATAACCTTTCCAAAACATCCGAATATTTAGTTCATTAATTGGTGCATAATCTCTCTTTCAAAAAAAGTAAAATTTGAATTTCCTTTTCCATATATATATATATAACCTTATCAAATATTTAACACTAGGCAGAAAGCAATTCTAATCAATCCACTCCCAATCTTTAGAGTAATCATTCTTATCCAATGCATCTGCTTTATCTACTTCCCAAACTCCTTAAAAGATAACCAACAATCAAAAACTTGAACAAAAAAAAAAAACAGATCTTCTTAAGCTTCTTTAACACAAATTCTAGAAAAAAAAAAGGCCGTCATTCAGCAAAAAAAACAAAAAATCTGTCAACCCTATTTTTCTTTGAACCACTGTGCCATACCAGACAAAGGAGGATCTACGTACTCACACTATCAAATGAAATTTTTAAACTCCGAAACACCCATACCATCCGATAAAAACCAGTTTAGGATTGCTCCTAATGGAGATTAATCAAAGCAAGAAATTTAACATGATCTAAAACTGGATATACTTTTTAATAAATATCAGTTGTGGCCTCAATCTATTCAAGGATTTGTAAGCTGCCCATTATCCGTTACAACATTCCCATTTGGACTATTAACTGAAATTTTGTATATATGATAATGTAATGTAGTTATGGTAGATCCAGTTGGATCAATACTGAATGAGTTCATTGTACCTGCTATACTGGTTTTGTTGATGGGTCTTTTATTTTTGTGATCGGCGTTTCTCCTTCTGATTGCAATTCCTCTACAATGTTTATGCTAGGAAGGATTTTTCCAAATATACGGAAAGTTTTAAATTTTAATATTTTTCTTGCTTTAGCAGAAGTCAAGAATCCCTTTTTGAATCGACAACTGAGTGTAAGATGCAGGCAATTACATAAAAAAAAGAAACCAACTTTATAAGGCAGATGAAAGACCAGATGTGAATTCAAGTTCGGTTCTTGTGGCTATAGAATGAATGAACATGACTGGAGCTGCTGATCATGGAGTAGAGAATATTGCAAAAGGTGATAAAATACCTGGACGCCGAGCAATGAAAGAGTTATAGAGGAGCGCCTGGCAATGAAAATGAAAGGAATTACTTTAGCTAAATGCAGGCTTCTGAATTTAAAGCTGTTACAGGGGATGGAATGGACGATTCTATGAGGAAGTCGGAACACGGTTAAACAACATAGCTAAAAGTATTACTAAATTCAACTAAAGTAGGATTAAATTCAATGGCGACAGGAGGAGATTTCAAAGTAGAAAATGACCAGCAGAACGATCCCCAAGGAAGCCAGGAAGAGCTTGAAATCAATACTCACAAGGGACATCATGTAGATTGCGTTGGTGAAACCAATAAAGGCGCGGATTCAGTTGCTGAAAAATGAAGAATGTTCCTTCTTAGTTCACTTTATCGGCCAAAATGCTTGCCTAGGTCATTGTACAATTCTTTATATATATATACACACACACAGCCACATATATATATTAAAAATAAAATAATTTATTATATCATGTTAGGCCAAACAACTCTTATAACATCAGCTAATAAATATGTAAAGAAAGGTAATTGTAGACATGGCATTTTATCACTTCTCTTTCTTTTTATTGCATTTGTTTTAATTATTTTATTTTTTTCTACCTAAATAATTTCATTCTTTTAAGCGAGTTATTTAAGGCCTGTTTTGTCTCTTATTTGGGCCCAAGTTAGATTAACTCTGGTTTTCAAATTGGGTTTTGGATCCAATTCAATTTTCTTTTCTTTGAATTTTTATTTTATTTTGTTAAAATTTTAAGTAAAAAAATTATAAATTATATAAAAAAAGGGAGAGGAGAAACAGGGGATGTGGGTGCCTTGGGCAGCCGCCTACAAGTGGCTCCTACAGCCAACGGTACCTGCATTTAGCAATTTTTTTTTTTGAAAGGTGGATTTTATTAGTCATGCAACTAATATGTCATTCCCAAGCTATAGCCGCAATTATCTGAACTTCATTCACGATTTTTGATCAAATTCTTAGTCCGACAAATTTATGGTAACGAAGCAAAAGAAATCGTGATGCAATTAAAATATCTTTCATGGATTTATTATACCACCATATCTAGAGAAAACAAAGAAGAAACGATCACATATATTGTACTATCAAATTGCAATGCTTTAGTATGTTTTTTCCAACTAAAATAATGGTTTTCTTTGTTTCCCTTTTGGGTGTTAATCTGAAAACAGTTTTTAGACATGTGATATTTGCAACTATATATAATGTAGGCCAAACTGTTTTCGTGGAATAAGTTGGTTTCTCAGGGCGGCAGCACTGTTGGTCAATACAGTCGGTCTTTGAAAAATGAGGGAGAGCTCTGGCAAGCCTACCTAATTTCACACTTTGGCGTCCGCAACAGATCCAAGATTATTCAACCTACACTTCTCATCATCGACAGATTTTAATTCTTCACCTGGAATTGCTGAAGACATTCCACACTTCAAAATGAACACACAAAATGGATGGAGGGGAAAGAAAATGATATTAATCCTATTATGTTGTCATTATAAGTTTTAAAAATATATAAATATTGATGAGATGAGACCTTATCTCTGTAGTAAAAAGAAGGTTCTGAATCCCTTAAGTATCATACTCATGTCCTAGTACTACTGCATGTGAGTCTGATCAAACTTCATGTTAATTTCCGTACGCTGTTTTGCTTGCCCCTTTCACCATCCCACTTTTGTTTTAGCAAACCCAAGTATTATGATTAATGATCTCAACAGTCAAGCATACAAGGACTGAAAAATCGAGATACGTATTTAAGATGTTCAAAGATTTGTTATTTTCCATCTATATATACATTGTCAATTATAACAGCTGAGAATAAAGAGTTTTCTTCTTTGAAAGCTCGAGAGGAAATCATTAATAATTTTATTAATTTTTATAATATGATGGAATGAAAGGACTAATGCTAATTAGTTAAAGATAAAAACCCATTCACGTGATGACACCGCAGCGGTCAAGAGGAACTAACAAAGCTAGAGACTAGTTGAATTTAAAAGAAGTTAGCAATTAGAGATGTTCTTAGGAAATTTTGGAGTGAAATATATGACGCACTGCAACATATAATATATATTAACTACAACACCTAGCGTTTAGAATCAAACTTATACCGCGCAAAGAAGAATTCAATATTATTCACCTGGCGGCTTAAAGCATTACGTACCCTCCGTGATATATTCCTTTAAATAAGGGGAACTCTGATAAACTTAGCACAAAATCATAATTTTCAAACATAAGCAAACTCATAGCACAAAATCAGTTTCTAAAATGAAGTCTCTTCAGTACTCAATGTTTACATTACTTTTTGTTGTTCTCTTCTCATTGTCATGGGCAACTTCAGCTCAAACCCATGAGAATTTTCTTCATTGCCTTTCTTCACTTCGTTCTCAAGACTCATCTTCCATTTCTAAAGTTATCTACACACAAAGCAATTCATCATATTCCTCTATTTTGGAGTCCACAATTCATAATCTTAGATTCTCAACGCCAACTACACCTAAACCTTTGGTTATTGTAACACCTTTGCATGCTTCTCATATTCAAGCAGTAATTTATTGTTCAAGAAAATACGAGTTCCAAATTAGAACTTGATGGGGTGGTCATGATTTTGAAGGTCTTTCTTATGTTTATGAAGTTCCGTATGTCATCATTGATTAATTTGGTTAACTTTCGGTCAATTGATGTTGATGAAGAAAATAAAGTGGCATGGGTTCAATCAGGTGCAATTATTGGAGAATTGTATTATAGAATTGCTGAAAAGAGCAAAAGTCTTGCCTTTCTAGGTGCTCTTTGTCACACTATGGGGATTGGGGGATACTTTAGCGGAGGAGGTTATGGCTTATTGTTTCGAAAATACGGTCTTGCAGCTGATAATATGATTGATGCACAACTTATTGATGTTAATGGGAGAGTTCTGGACAGAAAATCCATGGGAGAAGATTTATTTTGGGCCATTCGAGGAGGTGGAGGGGGTAGCTTCGGTATTGTCCTTGCGTGGAAAGTAAAGTTGGTTCCCGTTCCAACCACTGTGACTGTATTCTCAATCAGCAGGACCTTGGAACAAAATGCCACCCAACTTCTTCATCGTTGGCAATCCATTGCACACAAGCTTCCATACAATATATATTCTGTCGTTTCAGTGACAAGGGTGAATTCTAGTCAAGAGGGGAAGATGACTATTCAAGCTTCCTTTAGTTCCTTGTTTCTTGGTGGTGTAAATGAGCTCATTTCATTAATGTAAGAGAGATTCCCTGCGCTTGGACTTGTTAAGGAAGACTGCACTGAAATGAGCTGGATTGAATCTATTCTTTATCTCGGCCAACTTCCAAATGAAACTTTAGATATTTTACTTGACAGGAGTTACAGGAGTCCTCTTCTTAGTCCTTCCTTCAAATCAAAATCTGATTATGTGAAGAAACCTATTCCTGAATATGTATTCGAGGGGATATGGTCCCAACTTCTCGAGGAAGAAGCACAATTTGCAAGTTTAAATTTTATTGCTTACGGAGGCAAAATGGACGAAATTCCGGAGACTGCAACACCATTCCCACATAGAGTTGGCAATTTGTACAAAATCGTATATAGAGTCGGCTGGCAAGAAGAGGACAATATAAATTCTCAAAGGTATATAAGTTGGATGAGGAAACTTTACAGGTACACGAGCTCCTTTGTTTCGAAATCTCCACGAGAAGCGTATATTAATTATAGAGATTTTGATATCGGAATGAATAATAAAGATAACACAAGTTATGCACAAGCTAGAGTTTGGGGTTGTAAATATTTTAAGAATAATTTTGATACGTTGGTATATGTTAAGACGAAAATTGATCCAGAAAATTTCTTTAAGCATGAACAAAGTATTCCTCTTTTATTTTCCTAATCCTGAAGATCATATCATAAATTGAATATGTATTCTAATAAATTATGTACCATGAATTCGTTTTGGTTTATAATTATAGGTTTTGTCTAAAATAAAATTTTAGCATTTATCTGCCAAATTTTTACTCAATATTGTGATGTGCAATGAATAGGATATTCTTTTCTTTATATTTAAGGAGATCTTTAGATTTTTTATTGTTATATAATGCAACTGATCTTAATGCTCTTTATAATTTGATCATATAAATCTCACCTTTTTATAAAAGTCTTAATTTTTGTCCGATCATGTGTTTAAGGGAGATTTGAAATATATAATATGTACTCTCTTAAGTTCTTATTTTATGTTTTTGAAATGAACCCAAAAGGATTTGTTCAGATTAAATACCAACAAGCTGCGCCAAAGATGTGAATAAAGTATCTACTAAATTATGTGACAAGCTGGATATATAAAAAAGATTAAATTATACAATTAATTTCTATCCTTTATAAAAAAAATGTGAATTCAATCTCTATACAATAATTTGTATAAATTAAATTTTTATATTTTTCTAATTTATTAATTTTTTAAGAATTAATTGTATAATTGAACTAAAAAAATTATATAAATTACAATTATCTCTAAATAAATACACCTTTTATAAATAGTCTAGAGAAATTATTCTTTTTATTGTTTTGTAAAGAAACACATCTACATAAACATACTTCCTTACATACACACACACACTATATACATATATATCTATATAATACTGTTTTTTTAAGTCATTGTTAAATATACGAACAATCAAATATAAACCTAATTGAAACAAAATCAAAATTCAATCTCAAACAAGATATCCACACGGCTGTAATAGCAACTAGCAAGGTTAATCATGTCTTACCGCCACCTGTTTTGGCTAAACTTTGGATCCTCTCGGGACAAAAGATTCATTGATGCCCACCCGTCTTTTCTTTTTGGGTCCTCAAAGATTTGATAGAATCTAATGGGGTAATAATATCATTGCTTACAATACCTATTGCATTAACTTTTTCTGATGAATTATTTAGAGCAACAAGTTTCTCAAAAGTATTCCTGTTTTGGCGGTGAAGTAAAGAAAAAAAAAAAACAAAGAAGAAATTAATTTATTTGGGTGAACAAGTTATATACTCTATAACAGTTGTCATATTTTATTTGAAAGTCAAATAAAATCTTATAGGTGAATCAGTAAATCATTAATTAGAATTATCGACAATCAACATTTATTAAATGAGTTTACCCAAAAACACGTTTCCTTATTTTCATACAACACGATAAATATATTTGGAATATTTGAAATCAAAATGTTTGTTTATTATTATATTTACGGCCACTTTCTCTTGTCTTGTCCGCTAGAATTGTCCATTTTGGTTCAATTAACCGATAAAAAACACGTTTCAAATTTGGAGATTGAAATTTGCTGGATCTAGATGCTCGAGCTAAAGCTAGATATATACTTTTTTAAATATTAAATGCGTCACTCGATTTAGATGATACGGTCAAAATCTCATGGATATGACTCATCTAGATTTTGAGGCTTCGCTTATGGTCTTATCCAAAGTCCAAGTCGGCCAAAATTTTCGAGGAAAATTAATGGGCTTCCTTAATATGCTTTGCCTAATAGTCTTCAGACTTTTCAAAGCACCCTGGAGCCAAGAGGTTCACATCCTCAAAGCCGTGTGCAAGCATTGCTCTCTCTACTATAAATAAGGGAAATCCTGATAAACAGATATGCATAAAATCAAGTTCAGAAAACAAACCTTCTCACTTTTCAATGTCTCCATTTCTTTTGCTTGTTCTCGTCTCATTGTCATGGGCAATTTCAGCGAATGCGCATGAGAATGATTTTCTTCATTGCCTTTCTTCTTTTCATTCCAAGGACACATCTCCCATCTCTAAAGTCATCTACACGCCAAATAATTCTTCATATTCATCTGTTTTGGAGTCTTCTATTCAAAATCTTAGGTTCTCTGAACCAACTACCCCTAAACCTTTGATCATTATAACACCAAAGCATACTTCCCATATTCAAGCATCAATTCATTGCTCAAGAAAATATGGGTTTCAAATTAGAATTCGAAGTGGTGGCCATGATTTTGAAGGTCTTTCTTATGTCTCTCATGTTCCATTTATCATCGTTGATTTGGTCAACTTTCGATCAGTTGACATTGATGACAAGAATAAAGTTGCATGGATTCAATCTGGTGCAATTCTTGGTGAATTTTACTATGGAATTGCCCAAAAAAGTAGAACTCTTGCCTTTCCAGCTGGTGTTTGTCATACTGTGGGTATTGGTGGGTACTTCAGCGGAGGAGGTTATGGTTTATTATTTCGAAAATATGGTCTTGCCGTGGATAATATAATCGATGCTCTATTTATCGATGTTAATGGAAGAATTCTTGACAGAGAATCCATGGGGGAAGATCTGTTTTGGGCTATTCGAGGAGGTGGAGGGGGTAGCTTCGGAATTGTCCTCGCATGGAAAGTAAAGTTGGTTTCTGTTCCGGCGACTGTGACGGTATTCAGGATTAGCAGGACCTTGGAACAAAATGCAACTAAACTTGTTCACCGTTGGCAATACGTTGCGCACAAACTTCCTGATGATATGTTCTCTGCTGTTACAATGAGAAGGGTAAATTCTAGTCAAGATGGCAAAAGAACAATTCTGGCTTCCTTTAGCTCCTTTTTTCTTGGTGGCATTGATGAGCTCATTCCATTGATGCAAGAGAGATTTCCTGAGCTTGGGTTAGTGAAGGAAGATTGCACTGAAATGAGTTGGATCGAATCTATTCTCTACTTTGGCCAAATTCAAAATAAATCGTTGGATATTTTACTCGACAGGAGTTACAAGACTACTCTTAATGGTCCATCTTTCAAAACAAAATCTGATTATGTGAAAAAACCTATTCCTGAGACTGCACTCGAAGAGATATGGTCAAAACTTTATGAAGAAGATGCAGAATCTGCTGTTATAGGTTTTATTGCTTATGGGGGAAAAATGGATGAGATTACAGAGTCTGCAACTCCATTTCCACACAGAGCTGGCAACTTATACAAAATTGTATACACTGTGGGCTGGCAACAAGAAGACAACATAAAATCTAGAAGGTACATAACTTGGATCAGAAAACTTTACAGTTTCATGAACTCTTTTGTCTCTAAATCTCCACGACAGGCATACATTAATTACAGAGACAATGACATCGGAGTTAACAACAAAGGCAACACAAGTTATGTTCAAGCACGTATTTGGGGCCGTAAATATTTTAAGAATAATTTTGATAAATTAGTACAAGTTAAAACAATAATTGATCCTGAAAATTTCTTTAAACATGAACAAAGCATTCCTCCTCTTTTATCTTGATAAAAGAAAAGAGGTCATTATTGTAACCCTTGGCGTCGAGAATAAATAATAAAAAAGATCTTGATTTGAGTGTCTTGATCAAAATTTTTTATCTTGTGAGTTGGATGCCTAGTTGTCAATTTTACATTTTACTCATTACCTTTACTTTTGTAATCACATTTATTATTATTATTATTATTATTTGTACATCTTACTATTGTGTGACATGGAAGGTATGGTCTTTCCTTAAAAAGAAAGAAATAGGGTGAGAGGTGGTCTTCTCTTGGAAAAAAAGGGCAGACTTCGTTTTTTTTTTAAATGCTGTTTGTTGGCCAAAGTGCCATTCCAAGTCTCTTTCATTTAAAAAAAACTTTGCATAGCATTCAGACTTGATTTGGGTAAAAGAGAACTATACAATTGTCAAAAGAGTTAATCGCACACAACCTATAGGCGGTAGGGGTCATAAACCCCTTAAATCTATCATAGTATATACAATCACCTCATTTCCTCGAAACAGTAAAAAGAGGCATAGAATCAGGTCCACAAGGCTAGACGGACACAACACTACAAGAATGAAAACTGCATAATGAATCATTCATCCTAAAGCACAAACCACCCCCTATTTCTCAAAAACAACCAACAAGGGCTTTGAAGAAAGCCTACCGGCTTCCTAACAGCATGATCACAGGAAGCCATCCCGAAGCAGAGTCCCTGCATCCCACGGAACAGATGGGGGGACACAGATCCCTGTGAACTGGAAACCAAGTCAACAGCACCACTCAGCCGTAACCCAAAGCAGCAAGCAGCGCACACAACCAGAAAAAGAAGTCATCACAAAGAAAAAGTCACTGCATCCAAAGGGCATGCAAGAAACGCAGGGTACATAACACAGGAAAAGAACCACACGAACATGACCCAAAGAAGATCACCATCACAGAGGTCCAATCAATCCACTACAACCACAGAGCACAGAACCCAGAAAGCAAAATCACACACCGAAAGCTCCACGGAAAACCAACCCATAAAAGAACACCATCAAACAGCTCCAAAAAACCAGCAGCCATCACACAGCACCATTAATGGATCAGAAAATTCCCTTAGCCTTTCAAAACCTGAAGCAGATTTCGTTTTTTTATTCTGAAATTAATTGACGTTAGAAGTTGGTGGGTTGAGTAATGATGGAAACAGGAGGCCAAAAGAAAAGTTAGCCTAGGGTAAATATTGTATTTATAGTTATAATAAAATCTTTGGATTACTACAATTTAAATGTGAAGTATCCATATTTGTCAGTTTCTTTTGTTTCATGTAATTTGATCTAAAAAAGTATAAATTAGAATTTTAGAGAATGAAAAGATTTAGATGGAGAATGCAGTGACCCTAAATATACACTGGAAAATTACACTGAGATGGCAATCCCTCAACAAGAAAACAAGAAGATTTTCGCCAGAACCTAAGTCCAAAAGCAACCTGGCCTTTTCTTGTTGCTCGCTGTCGTTATTGATGTCTTTATTAAAGCTTGAATTTTTTTCCCTAAATTTGGCAGTTAGTTTTCAAGGACATAATGATTCAACATGATACATTCTTTGAACCTGTTGAAATGGCTCTCTGTTTTTCTGGGACAAAAAGATTGAAAATCGGGGAAAATTAGGCTGAACAGGAAACAGAGTTAAAACATTTGTACTGCGAGGACTAAACTTAGCAGTTAGAAACGGTTTTTGGGAAATATGAGAAAACGCTGTGTTTGGTAGGAGGGAAAAAGAAAAAAAAAAAAAAGGAGTGAAAGGAATAATTACTTTCTTTCATCATTTTATTTGTTTGGTAAGAAGGAAATTGGAGGAAGGCAGGAAGGAAAATGAGTGAATTTGTAATTTTCACTACTCTCAAATCCAATCCTTGGAAAAGAGGAAGGAAAATATCCGTTCAACTTAAATTAATGATTTTATTCATAATTTTGCACATGATCTCTTTCTTTTCCTCTATTTTCCACCCTTCGGATCAAATTCAGGGAAACAAAATGATTTTCCTATCTCTCCTCCTTTTTCCTTTCCTCACCTAATTCCTTTCTCTCCATTTTCCTTCCTCCCTACCAAACATTGCTTAAATAAATTGACACCGCCTGAATATATACTTGTCTAATTGCTTGAACTTGTTGATGGTTTGGAGGTTGAAGGTTGGGCTTCCTCCTTGATGGTTTATAGTTACGTTTCTTTTGTTCAATGAACTATCAGCTTTTTAAAAAAAAAAAATTGCTTAAACTTGTGTTTTTTTTTTCAGAAAAATAATCAACTAAAAAAAGAAGACAACACTTTTGTCTTCCTCCCCTTTCGGTACCATGCAAAACAAACATATATAACTCAAATATAAAAATGTAAGCCACGAATGAAAAGTAAGAGAATTATATCATAACACCAAGATAATATCAATTTCCAAGCTACAACTTACAATGTTGTTAGCTACTTGGAAAGCTATAATACTATGTACATGGTTTTACCTTAAAATCTTTGTGATCAGTGGGTTTCATTATGCTGGTTTCAAACTTTATACAATCTCAAAATAATTGATCCTCTGCTTCATAATCTATCAGGTTGGGAATACGTGAAGAAAAAGTTATTCTGATCTTCTCTGTACTTGATATCAAGAAGATATATAATATAGATTACAAGCTTACAAACTTCTCATGCACGCTTGCATGAAAATCTAACAGGTCTTACAGTCATACCCTAATATATATATATATATATATCATATAAGAATCCCTAATTTAGCATTTAACCAAACAAAGAACTATAAGAACTTCTACATATCTTCAAGGATATGCAATTACACTTTACTACTAGAGTTTTGTTTGCATGCAATATGTATTAGTGTCGACCACCAGCAGCAGCAACGAATCCACCTTTGGCAAATACACCATTAAATCTGACTCTTTTATTAACTCCACCAGCAACACTTAATTCTCCTCCACCCTAAGCACCACCATTGACACTGCCTCCTAGGCCTCCTCCACCACCCCCAAACCCACCACCTACTCCTACACCTTTGGCAAATCCACCATTAACACTGATTCCTTTATTGACTCCACTAGCAACACCAAATTCTCCTCCACTCTTAACACCACCATTGACACCGCCTCCTAAGCCTCCTTGACCGCCTCCACCACCCCCAAGCCCACCACCTATTCCGACACCTTTGGCAAATCCACCATTAACACTAATTCCTTTATTGACTCCACTAGCAACACCAACTTCTCCTCCACCATTAACACCACCATTAAAACTACCTCCTAAGCCTCCTCCACCAACCCAATGCCCATCACCGACTCCTACACCTTTGGCAAATCCACCATTAACATTGATTCCTTTATTGACTCCACCAACAACACCAACTTCTCCTCCACCCTTAGAACCACCATTAACACTGCCCACGAAGCCTCCTCCACTAGCCCCTAGCCCTGCACCTACTCCTACACCTTTGGCAAATCCACCATTAACACTGATTCCTTTATTGACTCCATCAGCAACACCAAATTCTCCTCCACCCTTAACACCACCATTGACACCACCTCCACCACCTACTCCTTCTCCTTTGGCAAATCCACCATTAGCTCTGACTCCTTCATTAACTCCATCAGCAACACCAAGTTCTCCTCCACCCTTAGCACCACCATTGGCACTACCGCTTACACTACCTCCTAATCCTCCTCCACCACTTGCATCATGCCCTCTTACTACTCTAGCGTTACCTCCGAGACTACCTCTAGCACTAGCTCCATTAGCAGTAGCAATGTCGCCACCTCCACTAAGCCCACCACCTAATTTACCTCTTGCACCTCCATCAAGTTTGTGGCCATGTCCATGACCACCATGATGTCCTCCGCCTATATCATGGCCACCACCTAACTGCCCTCCTACTCCACCACCAAGGCTGCTAGCACCACTTAATCCACCTTTAGCTCCACCATCAACGACACCAACACCACCCATTCCAGTTCTTTGTCCACCACCAAGTCCACCACTACCACTTAGGCCTCCCCCACTACCCAACCCTCCACCAACACCAGCCCCAAGACTGCCACCACCAAGTCCACCTCCTGCTATTGCACCAAGCTTGTGGCCACCATTTATGCCACCAAATAGTCCTCCACCTTGACTATGGCCACCACTTAGCTTCCATTCTGCTTCACCATTAAGGTTGCCAACACCCCTACCAATACCTTTTCTTCCACTAAAATCACCTGTGACACCCCCACCTCCGCCAAAATCACCACCTAAATCCCTATTTTTTTCATGTAAAAAACGACCTCCATTGGTCTCAAACAAAGATGAACGATGAAGCAAACCCTTGTCAACTCCATTAACTTGAGGATAATTAGCAATCACAACACTATCTACAAGAAGAACACACAAGAAAGCAACCACAAAGCAATGAGAAAAAACAACCATTATTGGCTAAAACCTTGAGCAAAAATTAGCTTACAAGAGTTGTTTTGTGACAAAATAACTATATCCTTTTCTCACTAACGAACTATGGATATTGTTTCAATCTCCTGGAGATTTCCTATCTTATTTTTTTTTTGTTGGTTACTTTTACTTATGAAGAAAGGGAATATTTATATAGAGGAGGGGAGAGGGGGGAAGGGGGGACTGAATTTACTCAGAGCCTAATTAAAAGGCCAAGCTTAAAGCAAGGGAGTAAAAATCGTTCCACCAGCCCCTAAAACTAGAAATCCAATTGCAAACCATTCAACTCATCAACAGAATTTTTTCCATTTTTTATTTTTTCAACTAGCCATCGAACAGACAAGTCCACTTTCTTTTCCATTATTTCCATTTTTTACTTTTTTTTTAAAGGGATTTCCAATTTTGATTTTCTCATGATAATAATAAAAAAAAACATTTATTTTGCATGATAAAACAATGCATACATGGTTTAGCTAGTTACAACAAACCAAAACCACATCAGCAATGGCAACATTAAAGGTCCAAACATATGCTCCTTCGCCACTTTAGGCAATAAAATTTGCCTGTCAGACATAAAGCGGACAAGTTATAATCTTACCTAAGGACAATGATTTTGACATCTCTGGTGACCTATAACACCAAAATGACCCTATCAATTACATTGTTCCATCTTATGCCACTAATACTTGATAGCCAACCAGGGTTAGCGCCTTCTTCAGACTCCAAACTTGAGCGTGAATAAGGCACATATTAATTTGTTGGAATAAACCAAGGATTTTCATAGGAGCTTATGTGTGGTGATTTCAGTGGTAGTTTTTTTCTTTCTCAGTTTATTTTTAGTATTACTTGTAAATTAGTTTGGTGCGAGTGGTTATATGCTATAACAAGTATAAAATGTTTAGTATGCTGTCAATTTTTTTTTTAATTCGAGAGGGAGATTGGAATTTAACTATTTTAACAGGGTATATATATATATATATATACACCATTAAACTAAATATTCAAGCATATGCGTCCTCATTTATGTTTTGAAGGGTTTATACTAAAACTTTGTTATTACCAACATCTGTCAAAGTGGTTGTGGGTAGTGACTTAGTTAAAGTTTGGTGTAAGATTTTCAGTGTGACTTAAAGAATGTCTATGGAATTCAATTTGGGTAAAAGAAAATTGTGTGTCTATGATATAGCTTTTTTTTTTGTCAATTTAGAGTTAGTGAGCCAATAAATTTTTTTATTTTATGGTACTTTGATTTTTTTTCTATAATCTTGTTTCTGTTGCACGATTAAAAGGAATAGCTCAGAATTTTATGATTCCATATCTCGATTTGCTTCAGACTCATGGCATATAATTTCAGGCGAATAGGGGAAGGGTAGGGTGGTGGCAACGGGCTTAGAATGTGGTAGAAACTAGGTACAAGGATGTCTGTAACGAAGTCAGTAGATATCACAAGTCCATTTTGTTACGCAGACGAGATTTTGATCATAATCGTTGGTTGTTTAAGTAGGAAGAAAGGTACGCAATTGGAAATGCGTTTTGGCAAGAGGATGATGAGAATCAATATAGAACAAATGGTGGAGACACAATGTTGGATTTGATACACAAGCCATGAGAGCCACTCATTATAGGAAGGTTAAAGCTCTTGCTGGCATTCTTAATCCTTTCAGGAGCACAAATTGGACATGTAGGTATATACACATTCAGAAACTTTAATAAAAGATTTTATTGACTGATAAGTCGTATTGGTAACATCTTGTTAGTAATATGCTAATTACTAACATAATTTAAGGGAAGGAGGAGATGTGGAGAAGAGAGAGCATCAAGGAAGCCAATGTGCTTTGGGAATGAATTGTCATCTTCAGCAAAATTAACCTCGACACTAATGTGTCATTTCAAATCTTGAGTTTATTATGCAAAAGACTCTCATGACATAAACGGTTAGTGAGGGAGTGAAGCTGGTACATTTACAAAAGAATCATGCTACTCAATCAGATATTGATAGCATCATTTGATCTAGGATCTACCTACCTATACCAAACGCTAAGGGCAGTAGTACACAAACAATCCTTAACGTTCTACACAGAAATTTATCCGTTACATACACAAAACAGAAAGGCGCCATCAGCGTGAAACAGAAAGAGAATACCCTAACACTCTCATAGAAGCTGGGAACAACAGCCAACGTATCAGCCAACAAACCCTTCGCATCCTCAAGCGACGAGCCACTTTATTAGTGTGTTTCTATTTTAGTTCCTGGTGCTCTTACATCACAATTCACGACGAAGAAAGGCCTAATGCAAGGGTATCCACTTTCTTCTTTCTGTTCAATCTTGTTGTTGAATATCTAAGTATTCTATAGGCCAATTTTATCGAAATTTTTGTGAGCTCCAAATTGATAGCATCTTTTTGACAATTTCTCATCTTAATTTAGTACTGATGATATCATTCTTTTTTGTATATATGACCCGCACCAACTCAAGAGCATCAATAGAATTTTGAATGGCTTTTCAAGTTATTTCTGGCCTTAAAATAAACTTCTTTGTTTGATGGGTGTCAATGTGGAACAGCAAGCTTTTGAAGCTTAGGTAGCCTCTATAAAATGCAAACTTGGAAAACTTCCCACTAAATATCTCGGCTACGGCCTTCCTCTTGCTGCTAGTTCTAACTCCCTTTCTACTTAGGTAGCTTTTTTTTTTTTGATAAGTCAGCAGATTTATTAATGCATCAAACTGATACATAAACCTTGGAAAACCGAACACAGAAGTTCAACCTTCTATTTACAGGTAAAAGCCTTCCAAAAAAGTTTCCTTCACCAACACATTAGTCATTAATCACCCATGTATCCCTTTACATAGTAAGACAACATAAAGGGTCGCACCTAGTACTGCCTATGACAATCTACGGACTTGACCCCAATCCATTCTAGTTGCGCTTGCTTGCCCTCCAAAATTGGAAACACAAACTCAACATAGCATCTGTTTCGACACCCATAAATCACCAATAACCCCATACCAATCTTATTAAATCACAAGCAGCCTCAAAAATACAAAAGTCTCCAACACTTTCCAATCCAAAATAATCAATCACCTACTGTCTTGATGTCTCCGCTCTTTTTGCAATCATACCTCAACAATATTTTTCCACGGTTTTCCCCTTGTGAGGGTTCCATGCTATCTCTCAATTTCATATAGCAGCCACCAGCTTGAAAACATCCCAGGTCAATCCACCATTATGTTCCAGCTCCTCCATCCCTCTTTCCTCCATAAATAAACAAGCAATTTTGCATAGTTATGCCCCAGATCTAAATAGATAGTATATCCATGCAAAATCGCCAAATTCAAGTTTTCCATTGATGCCACTATACCTTACCAAAGCCCTAAACATACCTTGTACCCTCCTGAACTGTCTCTAAGCACACCTCCATTCACATTGAATTTAAGATAATTCGTTTTTGGGGCCGCCATGCAATCTCCTTGCTGCGAGTGATCTCTGTTGTGGTACTGCCCACACTTACGTAATAGCTGTCCACCCCTGAGCCTCCTCAATGTTTGTACTCCACTCAAGGGCTTTCAACTAATGTAAAGATTTCATTTTATTCCTCACGTTTGTGATTATTTCCCCACCCTACAGTGTCAAGCTTTCGAATTACACTGCATTTCCAATTGCACTGTTAACCATTTCAACCTGATATCATGCAGTTATGTTAACTAATGGCCTCTCATTTTCCCTTAATATTCAACATTTACAGCACCTCCAACCCTCAATATATATCCCGCGGCCTTGAGTTCATCACTCCACATCAGTCTCACATTTAATTTCAAGCATTTACAGTTCCATTCCCCTTTGGCATCAATTGCTTAGTCATAACTTCATAAGGGTTTCATTAAATTGTCAAATTCAATACTTGCATACTAAATGCCCACAGCCACCATAATGGTTTCAAACTTCAAAGCGCAAGTATCCAAACGCATAAAAGTGTCAAGTGTACAATCAAGCTACAAATGGCATGATCTATTGGCGAAGAAGACTTTAACTATGTTGAATTCATGGCAATAAAGGAAGGTTTTTTTATTTTTCACTTCATAACCTTGAGCTACTTCCCATTTGTTCATTATCGAAAGTGACTCTAGCAATGCAATTCTTTGAGTTAACGATCATTCTACTGTTTCTTGACTGATGAAACATATTATGAATCATATTGAGAGTTATAAATGTACAAATTTAGGTCTATCATTCAAGCATATTCTTTTTTTTAAATGTGAATTTATTCAACCTTAATACCGGTATATCATTTCAAGTCTCTAACCTGTTACGTCAAAGACTTCCATGGCCCTAGAAACCCGGTATAGGTGTAAAACAGTGATTAAATTACACAAAGTGAGCCAGCCAATACAAACTAGATGGCTGCTCCGCAGCACAAAAACAACCATGCAGAAAAGCCCTGTGACCATGAGAAAGGCATCAGAAAGGCAAAAACATCTTCGCCAGAAAGAGAGTCCACAATCCTAACCCCCACAACCACCCCGAGCCATCAGAAGCGACAGAGACAGAGGTTCACCAGCGAAAAGCACAAAGAAGCCATCTTCTTCAATCAGTAAAACAATGAGACGTAAAAGATGAACCAGAGCTAGCAGAAAGACATGAGAAAGCCATG
Organism: Theobroma cacao; assembly: GCF_000208745.1. NCBI lineage: Eukaryota > Viridiplantae > Streptophyta > Magnoliopsida > Malvales > Malvaceae > Theobroma > Theobroma cacao. The sequence goes on along the minus strand of NC_030853.1, from coordinate 25,586,290 downwards.
CCAAGAGATCCATCACTTCATCAAACCGTTCCACGAGCAAAAAAGCTCAATGACTCACCATGCACATAGATCACGTCAATTCAATTGCAGAAAGAAAAGATGACACCCCTGCATCTAGAGAAGACAGAGACCAAACCTATGAACCTACTACCTAAAGTTGGTGTGATAGTATTCATCTGAAGTAAAAGGCCAAAGGTTCCCGTTCCTAGAACTTTACAAGCGTGGAATAAAATAGAAACCAAAGTCCCCTAACAACAAGACACTACACTCTCCTAGGTGGACACAAATTGCACACCCCCTCTCCCCACACCAAAAACACAACTCCAGTGAGTCTCTCAAGACTCCCGCAACCTCAAACTCCCACCCAAAACACATCCAAAGGGCAAAATGGTCAAGAACCCACCCTCCCCCCACAGCCAAAAAAGACCCCAATGAAAGAAAGCCTTGTGAAAAAAGAAGGCATCATGAGCCTCTCCATCAAAGAAAAGAAATAAAAGAAAAGTCAAAACAGTTCAAAATGAATCAGCCATCAGAAAATGTCTATACAAGCATACAAAATGGTGGATTCAGGCCATCCCCTTTTCCTTTTTATTCCAATTTTTTCCTTTTTCTTTTTCCTTTCTTTTTTTTACTATTTTTTTCTATCTTTCTCTTCTTCTCCTTTTTTTACTACTACAAATGGGTTGGCAAAAGTAAAGATTTTTCCTATAAGACATTCTTTTGCCTTTTTGTAATTTTTGTATTTGGGGCGTTTCTTTATCTTTTTTTCTTCTTAGGCTCGAGGAAGCTAAACTTTTCTAAGATTCTAATAAAATTCCATTGCCTTTTAAAAAAACTAACATAATCTAATATAAAGGCTAATTAATAATGCAATTTTGAGAATATACCTAAATATTTTTTATTTGAAACCAAAAAAAAAAAGGTCTAGAAACAATGGCAAAGCACTTGTACATGACCAATAGAATTCCCTACCTCCAAAAAAAAGTCTAAATGAACGAACATGTATACGATAAACCTTTTTTGCTTGAAGGTATATCAGAATCAGATAGATTTTTGCTTACTCTTTTTTTAAGAATGTTAGCTCTTGAATAACATCGAATTAATTTCACTATATGGGTTTATTTATATATGCAGATCGAGCAATGTTTATTCTCTGTCACATTGAAATCACGTCAACGTACTACTATAGGTATTTATAATTATAATAATTATGAAAGTAAGGAAAATTGCATGGAACATAAATTTCAACCTATATCGAGGTCCGAAACTGTAACACAACCCATGTGTTTGCTCTTCAATTTAATTAGGTTCTCTTTTTCTTTATATTTTGAACAACTTAAAGTAAGTTGTTCAAAATTAATTTAAAATATTATTTTAATTAAATAATAAAATAAAAAAAATAATTATGTTCATTTAAAAAATTCGCACCATGCATATAATAAAATTTGTTTTTTGGACTTGGAGGGCTAAAAATAGATTATTATTAATTAATAGCTTGAAGATGTTCAATGTAGAAAAATTAACTAAACACACTTCACACCACTTCCGAGCTCCCCTTCTTTCGTGCCAAAAAAAAAAACGTAGTTGAATATTAAAAGATTATTATTATACATTCTATGCATTGTTGGCTGTGTTTTTAAATTTTTAAAAAATAGATTAACATACATGTGATGTGTTCATGTAAATAAATATGTCAACTTAGTAATTATTATTATTTACAATTTACATAGACTCCTGATGCATTTAATTTCGTTTGTGAAATTCATAAGTTTTCGGTGTATAGGATAATAAACTATATACAGAAATGAAAGCAACTTGTGATGCAATTAAAGGAAATGGAACAACACAAATTATTAAAGGCAACATGTCATTTTATATATGTAAATTTCATTTTTTTAGTTAAATCAAAGAAATTTATTAAGCAATGAAGAGATTACGTAGCAAGAAAAAAATAAAAAAGCAGAAAACAAATACTAAAGTAGCTACAACACCCCTTAAAATCCATATAAGTTACAACAAAACTCCAAAATACTCAAACCAAAATAACCATATAACCATCAGAGTACAGAAGAAACCATTTATCCATTACAAGGGGGGCATCTACACGCTGGAAATATATATGTCTTTTAGATTATATTTGTTACGAAGACATTTTTATATATGTAATATATGATCTAAAACAGATTCTTAAAAGAAAAGGAGAACACAGTTTTATCTTTAAAAAAAAAATGAAAAGGAGAGCAACAGTGTCCATGAAGAAATGGGCATGACTTTTTCATTTCTTTTTTTTTTTTTTCAAAGCGACTTAGCAAATGCTCATAATTAAATCAACCAAAATTAACTTTCAAGCAACAAGGACTTCAAGCCAGATATGCTTCATAGTTTGCACATGCACGAATGTCTGAGTGCCCTGGTTTTATACTAAAAGGGGTAACATTAGACGAAAACCTAGTTTCTTGGGGGAAAGATGGTGAGATTAAACAAGTGAGATTTTTACAAGCAAAATTAGCTTAACTAGGTAAAGCAATGAACGAAGGAAGTAAAAAAGAAAAGAAAGAGGTTTTGGAATGTAGAGAGGAGAAGCATGAGGAGGGAAAGGGAAAGATTTTGGAAGAAAAGAAAGAGATATAGAAAGATAGAGGGGAGATAGATGTTTTCCAATGAATTGGAATTTAAAAAGTGTTTCTACATTTTCCATATTTCCATATAGTCATCGATCTATGCATTAATTTTCATATGGCTCTTGTAGGGATTGATAACTAACTTGAAAAATTAACCTACCAAAGGCTACATTCCCAAATGATAGGTATTGGGAAGATAAATGCTCCAATTTACTAGTATTACATTATCTTAAGATTCTATTCAAACTATTGCAAGGTTAGGTTTTTGCTCTAATTAGCACATTTAATTTTCAAAAAATATTTGATAACAAGGAAGAAAAATTCAAAAGATGGAAAAAAAAAAGGGTGAGTAAAGGAAAAGAAAAAAAAAGAAAGATATTTTTCATTCTTAGTGTTCAATATAAAAAGTGAAAAATAGAAAGAAAAAAATAATTGATATTCTTTTAATGTAGAGAGAAAGAGAGATTGTAAGATGTAAGAGTGCCAATTTCTTAATTAAAACAAAGAAATATAAAAGGTATTAAATTTTTTATGAGCTATAAAATAAAAAATACATCTAAATCTTAAAGTCCAAATACTATAACAAATTCTTTAGATGCAAATATAAAAGTGCAGCTAAAATAGGGTTATTAAAACCAATTTATGTTGTAGCGAAATTTTATAGTTACATGAGCTCATTTGTTTCAAATTCTTTAGATCTTGACATTAGACTTAATAACAAAGGTAACACAAGTTTTGTCTAAGCAAGTAAGTATTTGAGATCATAAATATTTCAAGAAAAATTTTGATAGATTAATCCATGTAAAAACAATTATTGATCTAAGGAACTTATTCAAGTATAAACAAAGCATCCCTCATCTTTTCCTTTGATTAAAATTTGGAATCTAAGTCGGTTGAATAATATATATTTCATTTGGTGGTTCAAAAAATAATTTACATGACATTTTCTTACAAATGCTTGTATTATAATTATTTGAAGTGGCTTAATTAATTTGCTCTAGTTTTCTTGGAAAGTCACGCACGTTATATGTGTTTTAATTTTCCAATATCATGCGGCTACTTGTTTGGCAAGTAATATCGTTGGAAGATCACACAAGAGAAATTAGTGAAATTCGTACATCTTAAAGTGGCATATCACCAACAACTCCTTATATCATGATTAAATAAAGAAGAAACAATTATCTCCGTTACTAAATTCACACTAGCTTGAAGTTTTTTTGTAAGAATAGTCAACTGAAGAAAGATTATTTTTTTTTTTTTGACCAGCAACTAATTAAGGAAAGTTCACCCCAACCACTTTCTGTCCTTTTAATTGCCGTGTAAAGGAATCTTCATATATGAACTTAAGAGTCACATGTGATCAGTCAAAAAGATAATGTAGAGAAATCAACTTTGGAGAAAATGTCACAACACCGTTGAGGGCAACAACATTTAATACTTTTATATACGAAAAACAACGACTTCTTGACTTTTGCTTATTGGCTAACCCAATGTTCAAACTTTCAAACAACCGGCAACTTAATTTAAATATGCTCGATAGTCTTCAAACACTAGGAAATTTTCCATGTATGCAAGCACTGCTCCCTGTACTACTATAAGTAAAGGCACTCTTAAGAACTCATATACACACAAAACAAACTTCATAAATGAAACCTCCTTACATTACAATGTTTTCGATTCTTGTTCTTGTTCTCTTATCCTTGTCATGGACAACTTCAGCTCAAAGCCATGAGAATTTCCTTCATTGCCTTTCCTCTCTTCATTCCGATGACTCTTCTTCCATTTCCAAAGTTATTTATACGCGAAATAATTCATCATATTCCTCCATTTTAGAGTCCTCTATTCAAAATCTTAGATTCTCTGAGCCAACTACCCCTAAACCTTTAGTCATTGTGACACCATTGCATGCTTCCCATATTCAAACTACAATATATTGTTCAAGGAAACATGAGCTTCAAATTAGAACTCGAAGTGGTGGTCATGATTTTGAAGGTCTTTCTTATGTCTCCAAAGTTCCATTTGTTATCGTTGATTTAGTTAATCTTCGAGCAGTCGATGTTGACATAGAAAGTAAAGTGGCATGGGTTCAATCTGGTGCAACTCTTGGGGAACTATATTATGGAATTGCTGAAAAAAGTAAAACTCTTGCTTTCCCTGCTGGTAATTGTCACACTGTGGGAGTTGGGGGGCACTTCAGCGGCGGGGCTTATGGTTTATTATTTCGAAAATATGGTCTTGCTGTTGATAATATAATTGATGCTCAATTTATCGATGTTAATGGGAGAATTCTCAACAGAAAATCCATGGGAGAAGATTTGTTTTGGGCAATTAGAGGAGGTGGAGGAGGTAGCTTTGGAATTGTCCTCGCATGGAAAGTAAAGTTGGTTCACGTCCCAGAAACTGTAACGGTATTCGCAATCAACAAGACCTTGGAGCAAAATGCGATCAAACTTGTTCATCGCTGGCAATATGTTGCACCCAAGCTTCCTCATGACATGTTCTCTAATGTTGTCCTAACAAAGGTGAACTCTAGTCAAGATGGGAAAAGGACAACTCTAGCTGTCTTTAGTTCCTTTTATCTTGGTGGGGTTGATGAGCTCATACCATTGATGCAAGAGAGATTTCCTGAGCTTGGATTAAGAAAGGAAGATTGTACTGAAATGAGTTGGATTGAATCTGTTATCTACTTTGGCCAAATTCAAAATGGAACTGTGGATATTTTACTTGACAGGAGTTACAAGACTACTCTTGTTAGTCCTTCATTCAAAGCAAAATCTGATTATGTGAAGGAACCTATTCCTGAAATTGCATTCACAGGAATATTGTCAAAACTTTATGAGGTAGAAGCAGAATCTGCTGGTATCGGTTTTGTTGCTTATGGAGGAAAAATGGATGAGATTCCAGAGACTGCAACTCCATTCCCACATAGAGCTGGCAACTTATACAAGATCATATATAGCGTGGGTTGGAACGAAGAAGACAACGTAAAATCCCAAAAGTACCTAAGTTGGATTAGAGATTTTTATAGCTACATGAGCTCATTTGTTTCAAAATCTCCACGAGAAGCTTATGTTAATTATAGAGATCTTGACATCGGAGTTAACAACAAAGGCAACACAAGTTTTGCGCAAGCAAGTATTTGGGGTCGTAAATATTTCAAGAAAAACTTTGACAGGTTGGTATATGTGAAGACAATGATTGATCCCAAAAATTACTTCAAGCATGAACAAAGCATCCCTCCTCTTTTCTCTTGATTAGCAAAAGCATGTTGATCGAGTATCTTGACAATAAAACTCTGTTAGACAATAAAACTTTGTTAAGAAAGTGATTTGGATGGAAGATTATATTAAATAAAAGAAAGTTCAGTGAGTTTTTTTATTACTATTTGTTTGTCACGATGATTTGAATACATGACGTAACCATAAATTATAATTTATATACCATTAGTAGATGCATAATTTTGCAATTATACAACTTTATTATTACTTTGTATTTTATGAACCATTTTTTGTACTTTTATCTAAAGTTTTATATGATTGGTGTGGGCTTAACTCCAGGATATGTGTCAAGATTCTGAAGTTAAACCCAATAAAGTTAGGATATTTAAGACACTTTTACATAGACGGTGGACCCGCAGTAGGGTCCTGAAATTCTTATGGAATTTCAGTTAAATTATATATGATGGCTGATGGTTTTGCTTCAGCAATCACCCAGTAAAAGTAGTAAAATTAATCATGTCAACCCTTCTGATCCGTTGCTTCCACCCACCTTCGACTCTCTCAATCGAAAGGGAGGACAAAACAAAATTCATGAAAGAATCCAATCAAATGATTATCACATGTTAGCAGATAGTTCTTTGCTCGAATTATAGCATCCTATGCTTTTCTTTATTTTTCTTGGAAGACAAAGTCAGACTATATTTGTAAACATATACAAACAATGTGCTTATTCCATTAAAATAAATATAGTTACATCCTTAATTAGCGCAGTATAAATTAAAAAATAAAGTTTAAGAGCTAGCGAAACACAAACAACGCGGTTAATCAATGTGTGTTATTAAACCTCGTTTAAGGGGTCATTAATTATTTCTACACATCATTTTTTTGTGAATCCTTTTTTGAAAAAATATATATTATTATCACTAATAATATTCCTTCCTACACTGTACTAGAACTATTAGTCAAAAAATTTAAGTGAAGTGGCTTAATTAATGTACTTGAGTTTCTCCGGAAAGCCAAGCGCTTAGATCAGTCGTTTCTATGTTTTCAAAATCCAAGCACTTTGCATCACGTGGCTACTTGTTTGACAAGCAAATAGAGCTCGATAGGCAGCACAAGAGAATTTTCTACATCTTGCGTTCAAATGTGTCTTGTTCATAGTAAACAACTAGGCTTTAAATTCCTTGCTTAAACAAATTGTATTCTTGTTAGCTAGGACCAGGTGCATCCATTTAATTTCTTGCTAAACTTGTAAACGTTTAATCTTATCTGGATGATATTGTAAAGAAGAAACAACTATATGTCCATTAAGAAATTGACACCGGTAGCTAGAATATTTGAAAGAGACTTAACATTGCTTGAATATTTCTTCTTGTAAGAATAGTCAACTAAAGCAAGCTCACTCCCACTCATATTCTCTCCTTGTAATTACGTGCAAAATGATAATGTTGACTAATTAATTTGAAATAAATGTAACAACACTGTTCAGGGAAAGAATATTTTCTTTTTTTCTGTATGGAAAACGACTTCTTGACCTTTGCTTTGCTGATTGGCTTCACCCTTAATGTTCAAACTTTCAAACAACGGTAAGGCTTAATTTCAATATGCTCGATAGTCTTTAAACAATAGGAAAATTCCAAGTATGCAAGCATTGATTCCTGTACTACTATAAATGAAGGCACTCCAAACGAAGTGATACGCACAAAACCAACTTCAGATATGAACTCTTGTTACTTTTCAATGTTTCCTATTCTTTTCCTTGTTCTCTTATCATCGTCATGGGCAACTTTAGCTCAAAGCCACAACAAATTCCTTCATTGCCTTTCTTCTTTTCATTCTGAGGACTCCTCTTCCATTTCTAAAGTCATTTATACACCATATAATTCATCATATTCTTCTATTTTGGAGTCTTCTATTCGAAATCTTAGATTCTCTGAACCAGATACTCCTAAACCTTTAGTCATAGTGGCACCATTGCATGCTTCCCACATTCAAATTACAATATATTGTTCAAGAAAACACGAGCTTCAAATTAGGATTCGAAGTGGTGGTCATGATTATGAAGGTCTTTCTTATACTTCCGAAGTTCCATTTGTCATCATTGATTTGGTTAATTTTCGAGCAATCGATGTTGATGTAGAAAATAAAGTGGCATGGGTTCAATCTGGTGCTACTCTCGGGGAACTATATTATGGAATTGCTGAAAGAAGTAGAACTCTTACCTTCCCTGCTGGTGTTTGCCACACTGTGGGAGTTGGGGGGTACTTCAGCGGCGGAGGTTATGGTTTATTATTTCGGAAATACGGTCTAGCTGTTGATAATATAATTGATGCTCAATTTGTCGATACTAATGGGAGAATTCTCAATAGAAAATCCATGGGAGAAGATTTGTTTTGGGCAATTCGAGGAGGTGGAGGAGGTAGCTTTGGAATTGTCCTCGCGTGGAAAGTAAAGTTGGTTCATGTTCCAGCAACTGTTACAGTATTCACAGTGAGCAAGACCTTGGAACAGAATGCAACCAAACTTGTTCATCTCTGGCAATATGTTGCACCCAAGCTTCCTCATGACATATTCTCTAGTATTTCCTTTAGAAAGGTGAACTCTAGTCAAGATGGGCAAAGGACAATTCTAGCTTCCTTTCATTCCTTGTATCTTGGTGAGGTTGATGAGCTCATTCCATTGATGCAAGAGAGATTTCCTGAGCTTGGACTAAGGAAGGAAGATTGTACTGAAATGAGTTGGATTGAATCTATTCTCTACTTTCGCCAAATTCAAAATGGAACCATGGATATATTACTTGACAGGAGCTACAAGACTACTCTTGTTGGTCCTTCATTCAAAATGAAATCTGACTATGTGAAGGAACCTATTCCTGAAACTTCATTTACAGGAATATGGTCAAAACTTTATGATGTAGACGCAGAATTTGTCGGTATCAGTTTTGTTGCTTATGGAGGAAAAATGGATGAGATTCCAGAGACCGCAACTCCATTCCCACATAGAGCTGGCAACTTGTACAAGATCATATATAATGTGGGTTGGAAAGAAAAAGACAACATAAAATCTCAAAAGTACTTGAGTTGGATTAGAAATTTTTATGGTTACATGAGCTCATTTGTTTCAAAACATCCACGAGAAGCTTATGTTAACTATAGAGATCTCGACATCGGACTTAATAACAAAGGTAACACAAGTTTTGAGCAAGCAAGTATTTGGGGTCATAAGTATTTCAAGAAGAACTTTGATAGGTTGGTACATGTGAAGACAATGATTGACCCAAAGAATTTTTTCAAGCATGAACAAAGCATCCCTCCTCTTTTCTCTTGATTAAAGAAAAGATGCCTTGAAAGTAACCTTGACAATAAAAATTTGTTAAAAAAGTGATTTGGATGGAAAATTATGTTAAATAAATAAAAGCTGTGTGAGTTTTTTTCTTACTTTTTTTGCCGCGAAAAGCCTAATTAATAAATTATGTACCATTTGCAGATGCATAATTTTGTAATCATACAGTTTTACTATTACTTTGTATTTTAAGGACTAATTTTTATATTTTTGGTTTAATGTTTATTCACGTGCAATAATTATATAACTGGTAAGGGCTTAATTATTGTAAGATACATGGCAAGATTCTAAAGTTAAAAGCAAATAATTGAGATGATTAAGAGATTTTTGGTTTGATTAGCTCAAAGCGGGATGTTTAAGAAACATTATTTCTTAACACTTCTTCGAGAATTGGGTTCTTCTCATGTGACATCGTTTGATGCATGGTATCTTGAACTTTATTGTGTACTGTCACCTTCTCATTGAATCATGTAACATCTCTACCATTTAAAGTACCAGCCTCTCCTGCTAATTGAAAGACCCTTTCAAGAAATGAACGTTTACTCTATTCAGAGCTTCCCTCTCCAGTCTTACCTTATCACCCCCCTCATCCCCACTTTTTTTTTTTTAAGCCAAAGACTTCATTAATGGTAAGAAGCCTAATTTTTACAAAGTAAGGCAAAGCCTAGTTAGTACATTCCTTCATGTAGTCAAATCTCTACCTTCGAACAACCTTTACAACTCTTTCATGCATATCCCTTCCCCTCTTGCAATTGTCCCTATTGTTACATAATTCTTTTTTTTTTTTGAAAAATATGGGATTTTGTTGTTTCGAAAAAGAGTCCAGAGTACCAAAGGAAGTCTTTAGCCATGTGTTAATTGGCAACCGACTTCACTTTGCATTACAAACTCTATTCTTAGGTCCTACTTGGACTTCATCCCAATAAAAACAAAGACTACTTGGAGACTGGCCTTCACTCAATCCCACTTGCAGCTCAAATCACAATGACTTCTACACGTGATTCTCCTCCCCGTTTCGACAAACATGTCGGCTGCATAAGTTCAGCACATAGCCAATGACACACTTCCATGCGACTTCACACCAAAACATAAACACAGAGCCTCAAAATCTACCAAATTCAGCATCAACAACTATTCATAACCCCTAATCATTATTGGTCAAAGTACCCAATTGGTTCTTATATCCAATCGTTTTCGTTAATTTAGCCTCTTTATTAAAAAATTAACTAATTTAGTATTGGTTCCTATATCCAATCGTTTTCTTTAATTTAGCCTTTTTATTAAAAAATTAACTAATTTAGTTTCCTAATTTTAAAAACTTATGCAATTTAATTCCTTATCGTAACGCATTTAATTTTCGTAATAATAACGTGTCAAACTAAAAAATATTATGTGAATTCTTTTCTTTTTTTCTTTTCTTCTTTAAGTAAAATTATGTCGTTTTGTTGTTATTGTTTTAAATATATTTATTCTTTTTCTCATTTTTCCTTCTTTCCTTGTCTCTCTAACTCTATCGTATCTCTACCCTTCGCTTCTCTACTCAAGGCTGGCCCCCAAACCTAGATTCTAATCGTCGAATAAAAAATACCAAAAAAACTTATTTTTTTCGTTCTCTTTTCGATAGTTTATGACTTTAGATTTAGGAAAATCAAGATAAATTTAAAAAAAACTATCCCGATTAAAGGAAAGAAGGAAAAAAATAACTTTTTTTATATTTTTTATTCAATTTTTTTATTATCAGAGATCGGTGATTGACAATCAATAGTTGACGTCCTCAACCAACGATCGAAATCTAGGTTTGGAGACAGGCCTTGAGTAGAGAAAGGAAGGGTAAAGCAAGATGGAAAGAAGAAAAAATGAAAAAAAAATAAATGTGTTTTAAATAGTAATAATAAAACGACATAGTTTTGCATAAAAGAGAAAAAAAAAATTTATGTGGTATTTTTTGTTTGACACGTCATCACCATGTCAATCTCATCTGACATGTCATCGTCATGTAAATATTGTCTAATATGTCAACTCTACGTTAGCAACAATAACAATTAAATTGGATTGCATTAGAAAGGGACTAATTAAATTGTACAAATTTCTAAAATTGAGAAACTAAATTAATCAGTTTTTAAGTAAAGGGATTAAATTAACAAAAATACTTGAGTATAGAGATCAAGTGGTACTTTGATCATTTAATTTTGTAATAGTAATAACCCTCTAATTAAACACTAACACTACTTTGTTTGTACATTTAATATTGAATTACGATTTATACGATAGACAATAACTCTCTCTCGTCATATAAATTTTATTATTCTCGTTTCAAGATTCAAACTGAAACTTCATAAAAAAAATCTTAAAATTCTTAAATTTTAACTACTAATTAAATATTCTGACTAAGCAATAACCCCATTACCTAAGTTAATTTTTTTTTTGAAAAATTATATTGACAAATTTACTTCTTTTGGCGATCATTTTGTAACAGAGTCATGAGAAAGCCATATAGTGTTTAACTTAGTTAAATGAATATTGACAAAATTATAAGTATGTTTCCCTCTTTAATTATCAGCCTTAATAGCACTTAAAAGGCTAAGTTACTAAGAAAAAAAAAATTACGCTAGGATAAGAATCATTGAAAAAACCGCAAAAAACACCCTTTGAACATTCATGGCGAGTACAAATGAAGTACTTAAAAGGTTTATCTATTTATCTGAGCGTTGGAAACATGGAGGTTTGGAGCAAGAAAATTAAAAGAGTTCAGTATAACTTCGGATTTTAGAGATGGAGAATGCACTAACCCTGAATTTACGCTGCAAAATTACATTGAGATGGCAGTCCACCTACGATAACAAGAAGAAGATGAAGATTTTCTGCGGAACCCAATTCCCAAAAGCAACCAGGCATTGTTGTCTATCCTCTATCCGCCCATCACCGCCAGGGCCGGATGGCTCTTCTTGCAAAAACCATACCGCGCTTCTCGTTGAGACCTATCATCACCACCGGCGGCTCAAGGCCTTACTTGAGAGGCTGGAGAAGGACGACTCTTGCCCTTTGCAAATGCTTCGAGATGACGGAGATTGGACCAAGGACATCTTTTGGGTTGTCATTAGGTTTCTCAGACGTGCCTCCAGATCCAATGAAATTCTCCAGGTGCCTTTCTTTGCTCTTTCTCTGTTTTCTAATTATGTAATCCTTAAAGTTCAGGTTTTTACTAAATTTGGCCGTTAGGTTTTAAGGATGTAGTAATTTATTATGATGCTTTCTTTGAACTAAATGAAATTTCACTTTGATTGGCCTCTGAGAAATGAGATGGAAAAGGCTTGGGTTTTGAAAATGGGTGGGAAAATACAGTGAAGACTGCAGAACATGGGATGTTTTCAGTTTCCAAGCTCCATGATCTTTTTTCATCATTGAATGAGCCCTTTGAAATTTTAATACTTATGCATTTGTGGGCAGGTTTTTCATATGTGGAAGAATATAGAGAAATCAAGAATCAATGAATTGAACTATGAAAAGATTATAGGATTGTTAGGTGAAGAGGGAAGGGTGGGACAAGCAGTCCAGGCACTACGAGAAATGGGGGGATATGGTCTTAAACCTTCTTTGGAGGTTTACAATTCAATTATTCATGCTTATGCCAGGAATGGAAAGTTTGATGATGCTTTGTCTTTCCTCAATGAGATGAAAGAAATTGGTTTGGCACCGGAAACGGACACGTATGATGGGCTAATTGAAGCATATGGAAAATATAAAATGTATGATGAAATTGGTACATGCTTGAAGACGATGGAATTGGACAGGTGCCGACCTGACCATTTTACCTATAACTTGCTTATCCGTGAGTTTTCACGTGGTGGCTTGCTCCAAAGAATGGAACAAGTTTATCAAATCCTTCTCTCAAAACAGATGAATTTGCAGTCTTCTTCTTTGGTTGCAATGCTTGAGGCTTATGCAAACTTTGGGATTCTAGATAAGATGGAGAAGGTTTATAGAAAGGTTGTGAATTCGATGACTTTAAAGGAGGATACAATTAGAATATTAGCCAGTGTTTATATCAAGAACTACATGTTTTCAAGATTAGATGATTTGGGTATTGACCTTTCTTCAAGAACTGGTAGAAATGATCTTGTTTGGTGTTTGCGCCTCCTTTCTCATGCCTGTCTTTTGAGCCGAAAAGGGATGGATTCTGTTATCCTGGAGATGTGTGAAGCAAAAGCTTCATGGAATGTAACAATCTCAAATATTATCTTGCTAGCTTATATGAAGATGAAAGATTTCAAGCGCTTGAGAATTTTACTTTCTCAATTACCAAGCCATCAAGTAAGACCTGATATAATCACTATTGGAATTTTATCGGATGCTATCGAGATTGGATTTGATGGGGCTGAAGCTTTAGAGACTTGGAGAAAAATGGGCCTTCTTTACAGAACTGTAGAAATGAACACTGATCCTCTGGTTCTCATTGCATTTGGAAAGGGGCATTTTCTTAGAGATTGTGAGGAGATATATACCTCCCTTGAACCTAAAGCCAGGAAAGAGAAAAGATGGACCTATCACCACCTTATTGATTTAGTAATTAAACACAAAGCAAAGCAGCCATAGCGCAAGACAGTCTGTCAAAGTCTGGGTAAACTAACCTAAAGTGCATACAGATTTCCAAATTGTCAATAGTTGTTATACCTCGATGGAAGCATCACACTTTCTATAATGAAAACCGATAAATCTTCTCATTACTGACCAGAATTGTGGACTATGACTAGAAACATCAAGGAAACCTAATCTGAGGAGTATTCTTCATGGGATAGCCTCTATTTGTTTCTACATAACTACTGTTGCCATCTGTATCTTATGTAAAAGCAAACCTGCTGCCTTCATAATGAACAGATATGATTCAATGCCCTTGTTCACATCGTTTATGTAGAAAAAATAGTTTCCATAAGCGGATATTAATCTCCGTGCTTGTCGGCATAGTCTCTATCTCTCTCATTAATTCATCATCCATATCATGCTTAAGCTGTCCTTACTGGTATTTCAGGTGTGCTTTAGTTACTTTTTCTAAGTGCTTCTATGTTTTCTTTGAATCTTGTCGTATAAATTTCAAATAAGTTAGCTCTTGCTTTAGCCAGGCAGGTAGTAATCCTTGTTCCAGTTTCATATTACTCAATTGACATCCCCTGACAGCTGTTATTGTTACAAGTGTAGGGAACACTACTAATCCACAGTCTGCACACGGATTGTATGCTCTAGATTCATGTAAATTGCTTTTTTCTCATTGTTTCTGTCTAAAACCAGTTAAATGTAAACTTGAGGGCCTGCAAGCATGTGACATCAGTATTAATCTCCACAGCACATTGCTGTTAGGAACAGTGATGCTTAAATTCCATTAGTGGATTTGCTGAACAGTTGTAGCAGTAGCATAGCATAGGCATTGGCATTATAGTGACATTGACCTTAACAAATGTAGCAACATTCTAAGATACAAGCCATTGTATTAGGAAACATTAGTTCTGCACAATTACATTTAAAAGGAGAAACAAAATGATGTTTTTCTTTATATCCCGTGGACACTGTCATAAGGGGTAAATACAAGGATTAGGCATAATGTGCCTGTAATATGCAGAGGTGAGATGCCAATTGTGTAGATCCTGGTAATCTTGCAGAGTTGAGTGCACTGGTGAGGCTACTTCACCAGAACAAACCACCTCAAGCCATAGACTCATTATTCTTCCCATGATAAATTGTTTCCTACTCTTGAGTATCAAGTTCAAGTCCAACTGCAGTTCATTGGCAAGCAAGCCAAGGTAATGACATTCAGAGTTGCAGTAGGCGGTTGATGGACTGGAAAAGAGTTATTAGCGCAAAGATCCACCCAATTTGATTTCTAAGCTATTTCAGTTGTTGAAGTGTAGTGAACTAGTAACTTGTAAATATAAGCAGAACTTTGATTTTCCTACATTATACACACCAATGTTGAAGACAATACTACTTTTATATTTCCTTTTGGTATTTCTCTAGGGTGCTTATCCTTCAAAAGCACTCAGCTATGTTAGCTATTAGTACCTCAGATAAGAGGCCCAAAAAATATTTACATCCAAGGAAGACTGTTGACTTTGTTAAAGCTCAGCTATTACCTTCTACTGTTGAAGTGCTGAAAAACATTTCTATTTCTTCAAACAGTCTTTTGTTCCCAGAATTGGCGTCTGAAGATGACTGAGACATCATCAAGTGAATGAGATACTCACAAACTTCTCCCAAATCATCTGATGAGGAGACAATCTTCTGAACATGCTTGTCCATGAGATGTTCTTCAGTGTTGTTGTACATACGTTTTCTGCATGCCTGCAACATGAAAAGAACGTAAACATAGTATCAGGTTGTCGGGTCTTGACCAGCCAAAGCAATATACATAAAACCTGGTATTGGACAGTGTAACAATTAATGTTCTTTTTACTTCCCCAAAAAACATCGTTTTGTTTCATTTTTATTCTAGTATAGAGTGACACCAACAGTTGTGATGATCAAAAGAAAGGAGAACAGAAACTATATATAATTAGTGTTACCTGGAGCGCATGATTAAGACTGGCTATGTGCTCTGCCTTCAAGAATCCAGAATTCAGGAGAGCTCGAAATAAAAGCACCATCTCAGGGCTGACGTCCATTTTAAGGTTATCAATTATACAAGATATGGAAAGGTCATCAAACACAGTTCTCATCCACCCCGGAACCTTCTGAAGTTTTAGCAATGCAACAGTTACATGAACGGCTGGCTTGTGATAATTAATGAATGATGTTGATGCTAAGCATGGAACTGCCATAGTCATTACCATTTCCTCCACAATTAGCCTGTACCAATTACTTCTCGCAATTCCTGATTCCTGCATGTCCAGCTCTTCCCACCCTAAAATTATTGATAAGCAGAGGCAACAGTTCATTGCCACCCTAATGTCATCATAAAATACCAGACCTTCTAAGACAGTCATTATGGACATTAGTTGACCCATGAAGCATTGTAACTCCTCATGTTTCCTTTTTTTCTGATATGATATTCCGGAAAAAAGCTCTAGCAGGCAAGATGAAGCAACAAGCTTGACCATTGGAGACCCGAAATGCATCAGCCTGCACAAATCGTGCCAGTGAATGTTGATTGTAGAAAGAGGCTGCATCATATTTGGTGAATTGAGGAAAGTTTGCCAGTCCAGAACCTCTGGTAGAACAGCACGTAAGCTGACAACAAAGAAGTTAGTTTTCACAGCATGGATTTATACAGGATCATTATAAGAAGGTGCTTACCATCTTAAAGAGAAGTAGTATAACAAAAGCAAAAATATTAGATTTTCCCCAGAGCTTGTTCCTTCATCATACTCGATTAGAGCAGGCCCCCTCCCAGAGACAGCCTGGACTGTGCTGTTGATTGTAGAGATCAAGGAAGCATTACAAATTATGCTTTTTGAAGCTTCAATGAGTACTTTGTTGGAAGAATGATGCAAAATCAAGGAGAGAATGCCCACTAACAGCAAACCTTCCTGATTCCAGCCATGCTTTTTAACTGCAGGAATTAAGCTGTCTATCAACTACAAAGAGTAAAAGACCCATTAATTTCCTGAAACTGGGAGTACTCATATACAAGAAAACTTTTGACACGGTACCTTTGTAGACAATGCAAGCCAAGATTCGCCATCAGAAAGTTTTTCAGGGTGCACTGAACTTAAAATATTACATATCAGAAGTAAGATGGCCACAAGAAACTCTGAGGAAGAAGAATGTCTTGAATTATAATAAACTACCGTTAGGATTGCATTGCCTATGCCATGCAAGCATAGTTGGTCTGAGGCAGCTGGAAAGATGTTAATGACTGTTGCTATAAGATTTACTACTGCTACTATGTCATGCTTTTGGGCTCCTTCCTCAGAAAGCTGTACCAATAAACACATCAATAGTTTTGCAGCATAGTTATCTCCTGTCACAACCAACTCTGCAATTACTTGTACATCCATAATATGACTTTTATCCCCATGGATGATAATTTGGTTCCCATCTGAGCAATTTCTTCTGCAGAATTTTAGAAGTTGGTAAGATAATGGCTTGCAGATTTTCTCTTGCTGAAACAACCATCTCACTGCCACTGGGTGAATCATTGCAGAAGGCAAATCCCATTCACTTTCAGTCAGTATATGGAACAAGATCCTCTCAGCTTCCGGGCTGTGAGAGACTTCGTAGTTCACTTTTGCAAGACCTCTACATAGGCCATAAAGATTCAACACTTGCATCATTGTCAATGAATCAATGCCCCCAGAGAAGATATCTCCACTGTTAACAAGAATATATTGCTCCAGAGAAGCTAAAATCGACCGCTCACCTGCAAGCCTGTGGAAGATAGTGAGAACAGTAGGAAATGTAGGTAAAGTACAAATGTTAGTACTCCAACACTGAGATGAAACCAGGCTGCTCATTTACCTGTCATCATGTAGGCAACTGACATGTAGAAGCAGCAAAATTGCAGCTTGACAAGAAGACAAATCTAAATCATGGGAGTTCTTCTGCCCAAGTAGAAATAGCAAGTCAATAGGATCAGATGGAAGAAATAAAGCAGCATTTCTAACAGGTTGTCCGGCTTGATTTCCCAAAAGAATATCCACAAGGGAACTGAGCATTAGATATACTCTCCACTTCATCTTTTCGGTGGGAAATAGTCCTAGACACCCGAATGAGAAACTGAACCAAGAGGATGAAAATAGGACTTTGGCAAGTTCTGTTGCTTCGGTGTCAGGATTCTGAAGCAGTATAAAATGGAATGTTTCTAATACCCCCAGGACAGTGTCCTCATCAATTTCATTAATAGCCATGGCAAACCAAGGTAATATATGTGATGTACATAAGTCCACAGTATAATTTCGCAGTTCCAAGTGGCTAGACTTGTTTGCAGTGAACTCTTCATTAGTGTATGAATATGCTTCTTTAAGAAGGTATAAAGAATGCAAGAGTTGACCTGGATCTTTCTCAAGACTAGTTAAAACAGCATGTTTTAATGATTCCTGAAGTAATGCTGCCAGACTTGAAGCCCCTTGAGAAGATGGGATTCTCAAAAGAACTACAAAAATAGAACAAACCAATAGGAATGTCTCTGGGTTCATGCCAATTTCTCCACCTCTATGCCTTTCAAGCATCCTTGACAAAATAAGAGCTAATTCTTCAATGTTAGAGGTTGATGCTATTCCAGGGCAATCAGAGACACAGTTCTGTATGAGCTTTAGTGTGTGAGTTTGAGCAGGGTGGAAAGGAACTTCAGCCACAAAACGGAGCACTGGAATCAGAGTTGGAAAACCAATAACAAGCCTTTGTCTGAAGGCCTGCTCAGTACTTGGAAAGAGATTTAGAACCTTCAGACAAGAGTAGACCACTGGATCCTTACATTCTGTTCAACACGAATAGAAGTTCGTTACTGCAAAAGACTCTCAGCATGATATACTTATCATACATATGAACATAAATATGCATGCACATGTGTATGTCTGTGTACAAACATAAGCACCATCCACACATAATAAATGCATGTAAAATTTCATGATGAGCACTCATTAACTAAGTTAATAGATAATATTAGAGTTTGAAAAAAAAAAGAAAATGAAAAACTGCTGTCATAATGATTTTCCTGAACAGAATTAGATCATAGAAATTTTTAGGTGATTTAAAACAGAATGTTACAAGAAGCTTCAAAAACTAAAACTACTGATCTTAATTTGTATGGAGGAGCTTATGAAAGCAGCATTTTGTTCTGACTCTGAGGAAAGTTGAATATCTTTCACCTATTTAGATTTTGTTAACTTGCCTGATAATCTTAATATCTCAAACAAATAATCCACAATATTTTCTTCTACCAAAATCTGAATCTGTTTGGCAGAAGCATCCCCACATGACAGGTAGTGGAAAATGAGGAGCAGTGTGCTGATTTGCACTTGGCTGTCTGATGAAAGCAGGGGGCCTTTGATGGCCTCAGCAAACAATAAACTCAATGGGGGTTCATCTAGTCCATCTTCTGTTGTTTGAATGAAGTTGTCTGCTTCATCGGACCTCATACTGCTTATTTCATTACCATGTCCATTTCCAAACAATCCATTTTGTGCTAAGAGCATTAAAAAAGCTACAAAAGTAAGATTGCAAATTGTTAGTCTGAGAAGATATATTATGATGATGACCATGATGAAGTGCAGCTGCTTGGATGAAAACGGCCTTACTTGGCAGTATGAGTGCTCAGTACATGAGCTCACGCACACACCCAGTACATTTTTTATAAAGACCTCAATGGAAACCATGATACGCACAATGAAACAATAAACTAGACTGGAGGCAATCATCATTGAATTACGTCAACTAGATTTACATAAAAGACTTGCCTATCATGGAATGTGACAAAATTTATACTTCCATGTTGCTTCCTGTGGGCTAAGCTTTGTGCAAAAAATATCGGTTTTTCTTGACATGAAATTTTGAAAAAATTAAATGAATCAGTAAACTAAAGTAGATTACAAACCTACACCATTCAATCGTACATCATCTCTTTGGGTTTTCAGAAGGGCTTCCATTGACAGACGCAACAGACTAGGACAAAAAGCCTGAAGAACATCTGCTCCTACACAATCTTTAGATGTATATGCATGAAGGGATAGCTGGTACAGAACAAAAAGAATCTCCCCTCGGATTTCATCACTGTAGTACGAAACAACCATGTAAAGAACCACTATCCAGATTAGAAACATAAAACTGTTATATCCAGTCTGCTTTGTTTGTTACCTTGGCAATTGAAGACCTGCCACCAAATTGGATACTAAAGCGACTTTGTCTCTGATGTGCATACAGGGTTCAGCTGCTTGACAGTTCAAGAGAACCCCTAAGCAGTGAAGCTGGAATTTAAGATAACCAGACACGGTGATCAATCAGTTGTTTACCTACAGGAAAACCTTTACACCTCACATTCTATATTACCTTTCATTTTCTCAACCATGCATTAAGATTAGGCTCAAAATACTACCCAAAATCATCCTAAAAGAGCCTACTACAACTTCATACCCCAGTTCAATTTGCATTGTTCTCATTCATTTCAACATTATCAAAATCTTACGCTCCATTTCTAGCAAAAATTAAGAAGTATATCACCGCATTAAATCACAAAAAAGAGGTAAATTTCTAGCTATTCTTGCTTAGGCTTCATTTTCCTTATCATTCAAACCGAGCGACAACGGAAACAACCATCAAAATGTACACTTACCAGATAAAGCTGCCTCCGGCTCCACGCCAACGTGCCAGAAGATAGTTGTTCGGCCACTTGCGTGACGAAATCGGCAGTCACAGAGGCATTAGCAGACGCGCAAAGGGCGGTGATTATATCGATGAGTTGTTGAGCGATGGGATCGTCGTCGAAGGAAGAGAGGGCGTGGAGGAGAGGGGAGATAAGGAAGTGAGGATGGAAGGAAAGGAGGGAGTTGAGAAAAAGAGGTTGGGAGAGAGCGTGGGAGAGTTGGGAGAGAGCGTAGGAGACGTGGAGGGTAGGAGCGCATGGGTTGGAGATGAGGTTGGAGAAGCAGAGGAGGCAGATTGAGCCGCCTTGTTGGGTCCGGAGACAGAGCGTGGTTCTGTGGCCTTGCGAACATTGGATTACCGCTGGTTCTTGATCCACACAGAATGAGACGTCTGGTTCTTGTGAATCTTCCAACATCATTGCGCAGGGAGGAAGAGAGCAGCTGATTTTGAATTTGAGCGGGAATGGGAATTTTTTTCATATTTATATATATATATATATATATATATATATATATATATTCTAAAATTCTTTTTATTGCTCCTTTTTCTTTTTATTATTTTCCTCTTATTTTGGGGTTTGTGGGCTAGCATAAATCTAGCCATGCCATGCCCGCATTCGATCGTCAATGCGAAAAAAAGAACAATTTTCTTTTTTCTTTATATCTTAAATTTACAAAAAGAACTCAAAATTAAGAAAACTGAAAGAAAATTTTGTCAGGCAAATTGCGAACAAATGATTGAGTAATTTAAATTTGGGAATGGTTTTTCAATAATATGATTCTGCTAATAATTATAAAGGATCTGGTTAAGAAAACGTAAATAACTTACTGATCACATACCGTTCAAGAATTAATCACATCTAAAAGTCCTTGCGTTCATCGCAGCTAAAACAGGGCTGCGGCGTTTCACTCTTCATTGGCTTTTTCTCTTCGGTTTCTTCGTTTTCCTTCTACTCGACGGATGCCTCGTTCAGCAGCTCTGCTCCTTGACCAATTCTATTTTGGTGGCATCTTGGTGCTTGAATTTCAGCATTTAATTGCGACTAAATATGAACACTTGTTTGCAATGGATGTAAGCCTTGATTCCTTCCTTTTCTTTCATATTATTTCTTGGGTTTTTTTTTCTCCCTTCTTTTCTCTTCTGGGTTTCTCAATTCAAATACATAGAATACAAATAAATAGTACTAATATAGTACCTACATTACCAACATTATGCCTGTTTCTTAATTCACTTTGTCATTTGGTTTGTTACCACCACCATGTAGAAAGCGACGAACATTGCAAATGAATTAAAATAAACCTAAATAGAAACATGATCAAACACAAGTCCTGATTTGATTTCATCGGCTTCTGGCTTTACCAAACCAACAAGAGTTTGAGGGGAAATTTAGAATCACATGACTAACAAAAACAAATTAAAGCTAAGTCGGATAAATTAGAACACTTTGAATTTTCAAGTGTGGGCTGAAACAAACAAAACAAAATGACCCATATTCATCAACTTCTCAACCTAAGTGTCTTAACCCCAATGACTATATGACCTGAAATTCAGTACACAAGCACATGACCTGTGACCTCAGTGAAATAAAAAAGAGAACTTTCTGTCAAATATATTCCTAACTGGCCCCGCTACTGAAACAGGGATCCTCCAACTTACATTCTCATCATACCTTCCTTTCCCTATAAATGTAAAAACTCAACTGACCTCTTGTTGCGTCCCTTATTCTTTCAAGGAAGCAAAATACCTCCCAGGCAACCCCCCCGCACCCCCCAAAGAATGATATGTGCTATCCTTATTTCTCAAATATTGTGGGGTCCGACCTCTCATTCATAAAATTGATGGAAAGAAAGGAAAATAACCGAATGGAATTGAGGATGTATGACAGGATACAGAACTCACACTGAGGGAATTCCCCATACCAAAAACCCATGTCTTTCAACCATTTTCTACAATCAAGATTGCACAGCCAACCTCTGAAGATGCTCAAAGAAGACTTGTAAGCTTACATCATCTGTAAAGATCACATCTGATCCAGCAGCTATATCGTTTGCATTATTGTATGTTGCTGAAGGGTTCAACTTTGCCAATAAAAATCGTGCCTGCAAAAGGAATAAAAAATAAGCCCCTTGGTAAAATAACAATTCAAGAGTACCACTTTAAGCCTCTAAAGTAAAACCGCTTTGGGAAGTAACAGAAGGGGGCTGGAGAGAGGGGGTGTTGTGTCACCGAATACCAGAAGCTCCAGTCATGGACCCAGAAGTGGCAAAACCACAAGCATGGCACCCCCTCCTTTATTGTGGATTTGATTTTCCACGAGTGCCTCTTAAGTACACCAAAAAAGGCAATATTCTAACTGAAGGACAGGGATAGCTCAAGCCAGCCTTGCCTTTCAAAATCATTATCATGTAGAATAAATTTGCATAATGATATTTCAAACTTGAAAACACAATCCATAGGCCAAAGAAAAAACAAACAGTTCATAAGGTACCTAATCTACTGCTAACCTATTCAAACTTCACAATAAATATGAAACAGCAATAAAATAAGGATATATTAACATGATCATATGCTGATATAAAACTGTAATATCGGACTAAAGAAAAAGGTAGAGATGAACATCAAACTAGATTAACAGAAGAATATAATGATGGTATCATATCAGTGGGAAGTAAATGATATCAAAGCTAAATCCGCAGAATGTACTATGAACCAGAGATGCTGAATTATCGAGCTAAATCGATGTAGCAATAAAACAAATCTGCACTGGCAACATTCGGTAACATTTATCAAGCTTTTGAGAATTTGGTGCAAAGAGTTCACAGCAAAGACAAACTAGATGCAACTGCACCCTGGGTTTAAAATTAAATTGGGAGGACTGGGAATTCAACTTTGAACACACATTCGGTGGTGTGGCCTATTGCCTCAGCCATAGACCTACAAGCACCCTAATCTTATATCAGACAGAGAGACACAATTCCACATAACTACTCAATTTTAACTACAACAATTGGTTAGTTTCATCATTAAATAATACTACAATTTTCTACTTTTCCAGTAATTTCCAGAATTTAACAAATTACTGTTTGGTAGGTTTAGTATCATTTTATTTATTTGCTTATTCATTTTGCATGTTATTCATACTAATTGATCCAAAACACATCTAAAAACTCTACTCAATTTTCTTATAAATTGTGTTGCAAAATTTAATAATAATTCACTTACTGAAGCAATAAATTATACTAGCAACTATTTAAAATTGATGAAATGTAATTCAAAGGTAAATCAAGGACACATTTTTATATCTCCAAAAAAATATGTAAAAGAATTCGGTCTTAATGAAATATACTAACCTGGGATCCATGCTGATCACATACAACCAATCTCGGGACAGGGAAGCGTTCCCGAATAATCACTAGGGCATCATCCTGGGGTGCTTGCAAAAGCTGTGCAAATGCCTATTGAAAAAAATCAAGCTTTAAACAACAGAATCATTAACTGTATGAACATAGAAATGGGGTAGTAAACACTGGAATTTAAGCAGCATTAGAAACTCCATTGAGGAACGGGCAAATTCCCAACAATCCAAGAAAATACTGCAATTTGGAGCTCAACATATAATGGACGTTGCAAAACAAACATGCCATTACCATATATCTCACCCTAGGAAAAAGGCGCCATGTTCCTCAATAAGACAGATTGTCAGTCTCCAGAATAAAAGAAGTGAGTAAGAAGAAGAGGCACATCACATAGAAGAAAGTTAAAGTTCAAAACCAGCTACTAGGTTATAACTTATAAGCCAAAACATGAGATCGGAAAAAGCCAAAGCAAATAGAAATATGATCAATGGAAAGTTCTTAAGCCAGTCGCTCAGGCTTTTAGAAGAATAAGGAGACCAATTAAACAAGGTTAAATAAAGCCAATAGCCTAGTAAACAACATATCTTATTGGCATCCCCTTCCTATAGCTTATTAGAGTAAGCTTTGCCAAATAAACATAAAATAGCAATTATTTAGCTTTTAAAAATGCAGAAGCATTATAAAGTATGCATAAAACACTTCACTAATCCTATAAACTGGTCCAATATATGATGCCAGGAATCATTTCAACAAGCACAACAATGCACCAGCCTTCCCCAGAGCATACTCAATTATAGGAATCAGAGAGGTAGCAGATTATTATGATTAACGTCCATGGGGCATGCTTAATCCAAGTCACTTGCGCACATTACAAATACATAACCATTTTAAATAAATCTTTACATCAAAACTCTAGATTAAGATATTATGAACAAAATGAACATACCTGGTGTTCAGGCTGATTCTGGTAACCCATGTTCCGCCACTGTGCTATTGTCATACCATGGAAAACAACAATACTAAAATATGAATCCAGCAAGAGAATACGATCAGCTGAAATGGAAGCCACATCCAATAACGCTGGTTGGGGCAGCGAATTGAATGAATATGATATTAATGATGGTTGGATCATAACAGCTGCATTTGTAATATTTTCCCTGTTTAATAACATGCGGAAATAGGCAGTTTCATCTGGACTGTTATTAAAAACCTGTCATAAAAAAGGAAAGAAAGAAAAGCCATGTATGAACATAGGTCAATTAGTTAAATATTTTTAAAAAAGCAGGAAATTAGAAAAAAGAAACAGTTACCTGTACAAATTGTGACCGCCGCAGATTAAACATAAACTGAGGAAACAATGAAAAACAAGGATTTAATGTAAAAGATGATGGATCATCCTTCCGATAGTCACCAAATTTGGAACAAAGTCGAATGAGATTCCGATCTAACCACCGTGTAGCATCAAAGCCCTCCTAAATGAAACAAAAATCCATAATTAGGCGAGGGGTTAAGCAATTAATAAAAAAGTGATTACTTGCAAGAGTTAAAACGTGGTATTCTATTGGCAAGGAGCCAGCAATTAATAGATAGAAAATATAAGAAGGGGGGAAGGTTGAGCTAGGAGAAAAGCAAGGAGAGAGAACTGCTAACCAGTAGGCAAAGTATTAAGAGTTCTTATGCGTAATATGAATAGAGAACGAGAGTAGAAATTATTAGATAAGCAATAGCATAGTGACCTAAGCAGCAGGTATTAGCTGAATAAATTATAGGTTAACAGTGTAGTGTCATCCAAACAAGATATACAACAAATGGTAGACAATTGAATGGAAGACTTTTTCAATTACCTCTGTCTCCATTTTCAGGGAAGTTATTCTTGCCATTACAACAGCTGCAGTCTCTTGATCAAAACCTTGTACTAGTTCCTGCAACGGTACAAAGTTCGTATAAATAATTCCAACAAACACAATCAATCATATGACTATTAGAGGATCCAGACCAAGACACACTTGGCAGTGACATTTATACACATCACCTAACCTGCCACGTTGGGGAAAAAACTCCTCTTAAATACAACCAAATGAGACATTTCACAAAACACAAAATGGGATGAGATCCAGAAATGAAAATGATAGCTTAGCTGTTATTTCGACAATTACAAACAACCAAAAGTACAAAAATGATCAAATATAAACTAACCTCTGCACTAACAGCACTGTCTACCCATCTTCTTGTTACAGTTGTAACTCGAAGCATTGTTTTACCTTCAGGGTTTTGATAACTGCAATTACATAAACATCACAATCAAATTAGCAAAAAAACAAAGTAAAGAAACAAATCAAACATTATTTCCAGGTAATAAAGAGGACCCTTTTGATTAGTTCATGTCACAAACCTTGTCAGAAACTGCAAATAGAGCTGTGGATTTGCAGCTCCTGGAACATTTGATCGCTCAGTTGATGAAAGATCAAATAAAACCGTCAAGCAAGTACTCTTGTCAAGGCCACACATTTTCCACACTGTAGTGTTTCCCTCCCCAATGACTGTGTCGGCAACATTAGGTCCTTTCTGCAACAATCACAGTAATCAGCTTAAACCCCCATAAATTCAAGTTAACTAAGTGTACAGTTTAGAGTGAGAGGTGTTATTAAATTGTTAAATAGTCCAACCTTCTCCAAAGATGTGCAAGGTCCAATGACCCCCTGAATCTTGATGTCTTTTGAACAGTTGATCTCGAGCATGCCACTAGAAAGAAAGATAAAAAATGAGCTTAAAATGAGTTTGAAATTGATACTACAGCCTAAAATAGTTGATATTTCAGGGTGCTCCAAACTATGCCATAGCCAATCATAAGTAACAGATAATGCATGTGGAGTTGTGGACACAAAAACTTAACCCAAAGCAAAACCAAATAAATTATTTCATGGGTACCCCATGTTATGGAGAGAAGTCATTTATGCCACATGGTAATGCTTACACCACTGTCAATAACACAAGCACTCACATTTGCAACACTTAGAAAAACCTATAAAACCAACAGAGTAATGCCAACACAGAAATACTAGTGTTTAATCATTTTCATAGATACAGCTTGTGCAATTTGATAAATTTGTCCTCTGCTTTCAGCAGTAAAGCAAGGGCAGCAAACTTTTATGTCAAAAATTTACTTTCTCTAACAGCAGCACTACCTAGTGCAGAATGATATCCCAACTAAGTTAAAGGTGAACCGGGTGGTTGGTGCATCCAGAACTTAAGCAAATAACACAAGGACAACTAGAACTGGAATAAAAATGAAAGTTTACCAATTAATGATGCAACTAAATACTTATTTATCAACGCTCAAGGATAAGAGAAGAAAAACGTAAACTTAAAAAGTTGAACAAGAACAAAAACATTGGTATGGTAACAAGAACTAACTTAAAACATAGGCCAAGAGACTGTTCCCCATCCTCAAACACACGCTTGAAAGAGTCTTTGAATACAGAATGACCAAAACTTTCAGCTAGAACAACAAGGCCACCTGTTCTTTCAACTGCAACTTTCATTTCAGCAACCCCAACCTGAGAACACATGAAAACCCATAACATGATTACGTACAGTTTACATTGTGAAGATTATTAATGTCTGAAATTATTAGCATTAAAATAAAATGTTTACAACACTGGTTAATGGAATAACCATTAGCATCCACAGTTGTTTATAACATAAAACATCTACACACAAGCCACCAATCAAATAAACAGTGAATTTTATATGCAAGTGAGAAAGAGAGAGATGGTCTATAAAGTAAGAATTACATATTGGGTTGTTCAATTTTCCAAATATAATTTACGGCCCTTATATCTAATCAGCTTCAGCAGTGTCATCAATGCTTTAGTTTAATCCATGGGACTAATTAGAAGCCATAAAAGAACCAAAAATTTGTCAATTAAATCAATGTCCTTATTAAGAGAGTGATACAACTTCTAACTAGTTCGGACAGAACATGAAAGCAGACACATTATAGTTATCACTTGAGCATATAGAAGCAAACCAACCAAGATCTGTCATAGAAACAGATTTCTGAACAACAAAAAGAGTTTAAATATCATTAGAGAACCTAAAAGGTTGCCAAGACAAACCTGATCAAGTGCAGATGCAAAAAGGTCTAGTACATGACCCTGGCTAACCAGCTGTTTCGCAAGACTATCATAAAATTTGACTGCTTTCTTAAAATATGGGGAAGCATCTTTGTCAAGATCTTTATGGGAACGTACAGGATCTGACAAGTCTTTCGATACAATCTGCAAAAATCATATAATTAATTATCATCTTGATGACAACCAAGAATGTCAATACAAATTTAACAAGAAGCATTTCTCAAATTAAAGTTGTTTACTTAATCTCTATTTTCTCAGTTAAATCATTGTTGCACTTGCATTATTCCTACCAGTAAAAAGTATTCAAGGACACACATCTCACACAAACAAACAGTAAAGATTAAGGCAATTAGCAGTACAATGTCCATCTTCTATGACACACTACAAATTACATGAAATTTTGCCAAGAACTCTGGAGACAGAATGAAGGCACTTATCAGGAATAATGTTTATGAAATAGGGTTTCTCCTAGTAACATAAATGCACCGACATTTAATGCTAATCAAACAAAAACCTAAACATGGCCCCATTTCCTATTAAAACGAGCTCCAGTCATTGTTTCTCATGTGCTTCGGTTTAATTTGCCTCCAATTCTTATCAAATACCATCCCCAAAGAAACATGGGGCATAATGTAATATAATATTTTCAAAAAAAGGTTGTAACCACAGAGAAAAGTAAAATGGACGGACATTAGTGATGTAACAGTGAATAGAACTTTCAGGGTTGCAGCAAAAATAAAGGTCATACTGATAGTAACAAACCATATCCATCTCAGCCATGACATATTATCCATATGCAACATCCATACCTATACTTCACATGACAACACGAATGATAAATGCCTTACTATTGGCTATTTAAATTTGGTATGTATCATATAATTGTGGAATAGGTAAGAATTCAAAAGCCAAACAAAGAATTTAATGGCAATACCGTGCCCGGTCCTTCAGTACATGGACCACCAACCAAAGCAACAATCCTAGCACCAGTACCAGGCAAGCAAGCTCCAAGCAATCCTGCTGCAACACTCAAGGCCACTCCAGTGCACCTGGACGCCCTGTGCCCTGGTTGTACAGGCCATTGATCCGTTTGCAACTCATCCAACAACTACAATCAAATCAACCAACGACTTAATAGAAAAATTCAAACATATAGCAAATGAATTCCCACGACAAATAAATCAAAACGCACCGAATTGAGCGTGTATTCGCAATCTGACGCGGGCAATAAAAACCGGTTAACGCCGGTATTTGTGTACCCATTTTGCAGGCCTTTTGGATACCCAGGGGTTGGCCGCCGCCCAGCAACACCGAGGCCCAACTGCTCTAAAACCTGCTCCTTGGAAATCTCCTTGCTACCCCTGAAAACATAGACCTTCGACATATCCTGGAAACCCAATTCGTGGACCTGCGCCTGAGTGCCAAACGAAACAAACCCGACAAGCGCGTGTTCCGGCAACAACCCAATCGCCTGATTCATCGCCGATTTAACAAACGCCAGCTCTTCCTCGATCATGCACGTGTCCAACACGAACACAAAAACCGGCGGCAATTGAGGTGCACCGGAAGGGTTGTGTGGATCGGGATTCGCTTGGAGCGTGTATTGCACGGTGGTATATTGCGGGTAGAGTTCGCAAGGGAGGTTGGTTTCGGAGATCATGGCGTAGTGAGGCGGAAAATGGTTACGCTGGTAACAGAACGGGCAGATCCAGATCTTGGCCGTGAAGTCAACGCGGGCGAAGGCGTTAAGCGCGGCGGAACAGGTCTTGCATCGTAGCGGAGCGTAAGGGAGGGTGGGGATGTCCGGGTTAGGGCGGATCGGAGCGATTGAAGCAGCCAACGGAATCACGCACTTGCTGGCTTCGACTTTGGTGCGTGGCCAAACGTTCCACGTCATCCGTACGGCGTCTACCCCTTCGGGATCCGTGTTCGCCATTTCCGACATGTTTGCAATTTATTTGAAAAAATTAAAACTTGTTTTTTTTTGTTTTTGTTTTTTTTTTTGGGATAGATTTGATTAGTAATTTAGGAATTGAATGAGAATTCTGGGTTTTTTTTCCCTTTTTTTGTTTTTTTTTTTCTGATTTTTGGGCGACCCCCAGGAGAAACTGGAGCGAAAGGGGTCACCGAGAGACAAGAGAACGGAGGAGTTGGTTTTTTTTTTTTTTCCAAAGGAAAATTGAGAAAAGGGTTTGAGCTAAAATATGGGTATTTAAGGGGAAGAGGCCGAGGCCCTCGATGAAAGATTTGCTACAACGGGAGGCTATATGCGCTTTCTATTCACATGTACCGATGCCATTGGACTTCCTGTTGTTTAATTTTAGTACCCAACACAAAAAACCTCTCTCTCACTTTGTGCTTCAAGATTCAACAATCATTCTTGTCATTGAATAGTTGCTTAAGTTTAGCATTTTTTTTCTTTTGCATTTTGTCATTATATACAAACAGATTAATAAGTCAACATATAATTTTCACCAAAACTTAATTGATAGCTCTGCAAGACATCGGTATAGGCAAAGGAATGAGCAAGTTACCCTAGCTTTAGTCGGAATGATTGTAGAAAAAGATGGGTGGTCAAAATTCATGGAGAATGATTTGGACATATAAAGAGGAGACATTCGATTGGATTTGTTAAGGCTATGTGATTTAACGGAGAATGTCTTGTCTCTAGCTGGTTGAGACACTCGCCATGAAAGCAAAAGTCCAAGCTGCTCCATGCTTTGTTATGACTTACTGCAATATGATTAGCAAGAGCTGGGTAGAAAAATATCCAGTGGGAGGATTTGGCTCAGAGCAAGGATGCAGAATGTATGGGATTCCCATAAACAAAATAATTCAACACAACTCTATGACAAAGAAAGGAGATGGGGGGGTCTTTGCTGTCAAACCTTGTGCAGCCCAGCCAAGACCAATGGCAAACCCCCCAACCCCCAATAACTACATACACTTTAAAAAATAAAATACTGATACTTGTTTTATTTATGGAACCGCCAAAAGCTGGTTGGAGAATGGTTCTGGTTTGCAGACTCGACACCCAAGCTTCGTGGTTTGGGCCCTCTAAGGTTTGTTGTGTAGTTCTATTTTTGAAGAAGAGGCCTTGGTTCTACTCAAAAAGAGTTCAGTTGGCATTGCATGACTTAAAAAGATGACAATCAGAAAATTCCTTGGAAAGGTTGACCCTTTACTTAAGGCTACAAGCATTTTGAGTAATCTTTAATGCTTCTTCTACGTTCAATCGCATAATTAATCAAAGCCAGCAAAGTTTTAGCACTTTCAGGTTGGAGAGATACAAGAGAAGCCAATAAAATCTTGTTGTCCCCTTCACTATGTCTGAACCAACGTTAAGTCATTACTACCCCTAGCAGCCAAACATGTTTACAGTTGGCATTGCTCTGAATCTCGTAATAATAGACTAGACCTGGCACGGCTAGGATAGAATGGCAGTTTCATTCATGCAAAAGGCTTTTCCCATTATTTTTATGCATACCCGTGACTTATTTATAATTCAAATTTCAAAAAGAAAAAAAAAACATAATATTTTAAAAAAAATTTACATTACTTTAAAAAATTCAAATAATAAATAAAATTTTATATTTTTATTTTAAATTAAATAAATTCATATATTTTTATTAAATTAAATAAATTTTTATAATTTATTATTTTATATTTCGTGCTATTGATGATATATTGACGTCACTTATTGATATATCATAATAGACAATAACATAAAACATAATCATATCACATTTTTATTCTTCATATCAATATTTTAATTAATGACAATCAATCAATTAAAAATTTATTTGATTAAAAATAAAAATATAAAATTTTAATTGAAAACAATAAAAAAATAAAAATTTGTTTAAATGTTCTTAAATAATTTAAAAACTTTTTTTAAAACATTATGACAAGAAAAAAAATTAAATGCACATACATTTCATATCAATTAATTTTTCAATAACCACTAAGCTCCACAACTTTCTTTGTCCCTATCTTCCCATCTTTATTGGAATGCAAATTGTCATATACGAAAAAAAAAGTAATATGTGAGGGTAGAGTGAGGTTTTGATAAAGATCTTATATTCTATTAGGTATTTAATTGATAAATAAAAATAAATAGGTAGAATTCTAATACAATTAAAAGATATAACAATGTAATAGGTAAATTAAATGATAAATTAAGAAGCAAACTTCTTATAATTAAGATAGATATATAATGAATAAAATAAAAGGAAGACAAAATTCATAAAATTTCACAATGAATAACAAAATGGAAAATCATATTTATATATTTGGTTAATAAATAATTAAAATTTTGCAGTAGTACATGATTTAGTTTTTTCTTAATACATGTATTTAATAAACACCATTTAAGAACATGCTTTTAATTATTTCGATAACAGTTTTTTTGTGGCATTGTTATATTAAAATAATCAATAACAGTTTTTCACCCATGACAACGTAGCTTGAGTTATAATTAATGTGATATTTCTTTTTTTTTTCTTTGAGGAATTTAATCTGATATTTCTGAATACATTAAAAAGAAGGAACAAAAATCAATGTTTTGCTAACTGAAATACTTGTTAATATTCTATTCTAAAAACAAATTTTTTTATTAACTCTAATATTGATAATTAATATGATAAGTTAAAAAATATATTTATAGTGAATCATTGATAATTATGGTTATATTAGATTTTATTTTTCGAAAAAGCTACCAGTGATATTTTAATTTGAAGTTTTTAGTCTAAAAAATTCTTAAATTATTTTAAAAAATTAAATAAACCTTTATACTTTTATTAAATTTAATCAAATATTTTTTTATTTTAATTTAAATAAATTTTTATATTTTTATTTTAAATTAAAAAAATTCTTTATCACTAATGATTAACTTAATCATAATTGATAATAAAGTGACATGATAAAATGACCATATAACATTTTTTATCTTATACATTAACATCATGTAGATATAAAATAACAAGTATCATTTTAAGTAATTATAATTAATCAATTATTAATATTTATTTGAGTATTATAAGTGAGAAATAAAAAAGGTGACTTATCTAATAAGATATAACTGTTTTCATCATGTAATCTTAATTTCAAATTAATATATATATAAAAGAATTATTATTTTATATTTCATAAATTGTTAGTAAAAAATTAATTTATCAATAAAATTAAAGAATTATTACATATTATAAAGATATATTTAAAGATAATGATTATTAAAAAACGTGCGATAATATTCTTATTCTATTTATAAAATTTCATCAATAACTTAATAATATATAAATATAATTAAATTATTTAAATAGTGTTACTTGGGCTGAAATTTAAAAAAAAAAAAAAAACCAACTCATCAGCGGATCCTGGAGGCCCAAATAGAAGCGCGAAGATCTCAAGGACAACGTCAAACGCTCTAAAAAAGGAGGGGGAATTCTGGAACCCTCTTCAGTCTGTTAGCTTTTAGAACTCTCTAGAGTCTACACTCCCTAGTTCTCTCCATCTACACGTCTACTTTAAATTCCCCAAGACTCAGTTCACTTTCTCGCATCAATCAGCATGCCAAAAAACCTTCTAGCATTTGCCATTTCCTTCTTAGAAATCCTCAATTCTCACATTTTCTTTCAGCTTACTTTAGCCCATTTCATTTATGGAAGACGATTTTGAGGTCCCAACAGCAAGCGACATGGAAGAAGACGAGATGAACAACCTAGAAAATGAACCAGTTGACCCAATTGACCCAATTCTCAAAGTCGGTGAGGAGAAAGAGATTGGAAAAAATGGTCTGAAGAAAAAACTGGTTAAGGAAGGCGAAGGATGGGAGACTCCCGATAATGGTGATGAAGTTGAAGGTAATTGTTTTCTTCATCATCCTTCACGGATTGATTTGTTTGTTAGTTTTTTATTTTTTTAATTTTGGGTATTTTGAGTTGATGGATTTGTTGATTTTGATTCATTGCAGTGCATTACACTGGGACTTTGCTTGATGGAACTAAATTTGATTCCAGTCGAGACAAAGGGAGTACTTTTAAGTTCAAGCTTGGCCTAGGTAAATGATTTTATTTATCTTATTAGGTTTTAGGTAAAATATTTGGCTTCGTTTCTTGTTGAAATTAGTTACCTCTCTATTGAAACTGGTTTAACTCTTAATAGTTAATACTTTATCAGTTTCTGAAAATTAAAGTTTTGATGTTTTAGTATTTGGTCAAATATTTTTGTATCTATTCTTGTAAAATTATATTGATAAGATGCTGACCTTATATTTTGAATTGCCCAACATTTTTGAATAATCCTTGCAACTTTCCCTTTTGATAAAAAGAGTTTATCGAACTTTGTAAGGTTTGATGAATTTTCTAATCATAAAAAATAAGTTGGATGATATGGGAAATAAATTTAATAAATGTTTGTTTCCTAAAAAACTTGTGGCATAAATTTTACAATTTTTCTAATAAAATCTGAAAATACTTATGTATTTAAGATAAGTGTTCATTTTTAAAAGTTTTTCGTGTCTAATATGTAAAGCTTTCTTCGATAAGAATAGATTATTGTCTGGTACGATATGTGGAAGTATTTCATTGAAGCATTGGAGGGAGCTATGTTATTTAAGAAACTAACGAATTTTCTTTATTTATATTTTAGTTGACTATTTTGGTAGTTAATTATTTATTTGTACCTGCATGAATTGCAAATGCTTACTTCTTTCTTGTACTTAAATTGCAGGACAAGTAATAAAGGGCTGGGATAAGGGTATCAAAACAATGAAGAAGGGTGAAAATGCCATTTTCACAATACCTTCTGAGCTGGCGTATGGGGAATCTGGATCACCTCCAACTATTCCTCCTAACGCAACTCTTCAATTTGATGTGGAGTTGGTTTCTTGGAATAGTGTCAAGGACATATGCAAAGATGGAGGAATCTTCAAGAAAATACTTGTTGAAGGGGAGAAATTGGAAAATCCAAAAGATCTGGATGAAGTATTCGGTATGTTATTAATTCATCACCTTTTGCTGCTTACAAAATTCAAATTTTTATGTGACTGTTTGATTACAGTGATTTTCTTGTATTTATGACAGTTAAATATGAAGCTTGTTTAGAAGATGGCACACTCATTTCGAAATCTGATGGGGTCGAGTTCACTGTGGGAGATGGTATGTGTGATTCCTTTTTATTATGTGTTCTCACTTATCTTAAATCAATTCTGCAAGCTTAAGTATGACATTGAAATTTGTTCCAGGCTATTTCTGCCCTGCCTTAGCAAAGGCAGTAAAAACAATGAAGAAAGGGGAGAAAGTCCTGTTGACAGTGAAACCACAATGTAAGTCAAATTCCTTTATGCTTTGTATTGGTTATGGCACACTATGAAACCTAACTGATTCCTGTTTGCATTTTCAGATGCATTTGGTGAGGATGGTAGGCCAGCAGTGGCCAATGAAGGTGCTGTTCCTCCAAACGCTACCCTTCATATAACTCTTGAGGTGGTGTCTTGGAAGAATGTTTCTGATGTCACAAAGGACAGGAAGGTCATGAAGAAGATCTTGAAGGAGGGAGAGGGTTATGACCGACCAAACGATGGGACAGTGGTTCATGGTAAGATGTCTGGGAACATTACTTTTCATTATAGTCTATAATTATTTCAATGATTTGTCAACGTATTCATAACTGTTATTTGCATTCTTTGCTAGTGAAATTAATTGGGAAGCTTCAGGATGGGAAGATCTTTGTGAAGAAAGGTCATGATGAGGAGCCCTTTGAGTTCAAAATAGATGAAGGTAATCATGGTTTTGGCATTAGGGTTCGTTTTGGACACTTTTTCTTATCTTTCCCTCTCAATAAGATCTCGTGTACAAAGGCGCACTTAGTTTCATACTTAGTTTGAGTCTAAAGTTGTTTCTAATATGGATGACATTTGTGACAGAACAAGTAATTGATGGTCTTGATAGAGCTGTGAAGATGATGAAGAGAGGAGAACATGCACTTATCACTATTCAGCCAGAATATGCTTTTGGTTCATCTGAATCACAGCAAGAATTGGCTGTTGTTCCTGCAAACGCAACTGTGTATTATGAGGTTGAAATGGTCTCATTTGTGAAGGTTAGTGTGTATATTCACCTTGTAACCCTGTAGTACATTTCTCCGCTGCCTATGGGTGTTGTGTTGCTTACAGTCTAATAAGTTAATGATTGATTGCAGGAGAAAGAATCTTGGGATATGAACACACAGGAAAAGATTGAAGCTGCAGGGAAAAAGAAAGAAGAAGGGAATGCATTATATAAGACTGGTAAATATGAAAGAGCATCAAAAAGATATGAGAAGGTATAGTTATGGACCATGCACTTTCCCATTTATAAAATTCTTGAGACTTATTTTACTTGTGAGTTGACTCTTTGGCAACAATGTGCAGGCTGTTAAGTTCATAGAGTATGACTCTTCTTTCAGTGATGAGGAGAAGCAGCAAACTAAGTTGCTAAAAATAACTTGCAATCTTAACAATGCAGCTTGCAAGTTGAAACTTAAAGATTACAAGGAGGCTGAGAAGCTGTGTACTAAGGTTGTAGCTTTAATGGCATATGGATTTTGTCTTGACAAAGTGTAAATATCGATTCACTTGTGCTGACAGTTAGGCATGTGTAATTTTATAGGTGTTGGAACTTGATAATAAGAACGTGAAAGCACTATACAGGAGGGCTCAAGCATATATTCAAATTGTTGATTTGGATTTGGCGGGGGTGGATATCAAAAAGGCTTTGGAGATTGACCCTGATAACAGGTATTTCCCTACTGCAAACTGTTGGCTGTATTTGAATGTGGTTGCTTTTGTGATTTATCTTAGCTATAGTCAGTACATCCTACCTTCTATTGTGGCATATGTGAGCCGGAGAACATATCTTGTAGAAATGTTCTAGGTGAATGTGTGTTTTGCTGCAGTTGGGAAGTAATCAAGGGCTGACTTGAATTTGAATAAGGTTACCAAGAAGGACTAGAAAACTATAGTGAAAAGTACAATTAGGATAGAAATCCAGATGCAGCATCTTTGGCATCATGTTTTCATCAGTAAGTTGTTTTATTCCAATTTATGTGATTGCAGTTGGAGTTAAACTTATGTTTGTGTTGATACTAGGGATGTGAAACTGGAGTACCGAGTCCTAAAGGAGAAAATCAGGGAGTACAACAAGAAGGATGCACAATTTTATGGCAACATTTTTGCAAAGATGAACAAATTAGAGCAAGCAAAGGCAGCAAAACGGGGGCCAACACCCATGGCCATTGACAGCAAGGCATGATAGCATTTGCCCCAATCCCCCTTTATTCTCCTGGATCCCTTTCCCCTTTTTTCCTTCTCAATGTTATAGAAGAGTGAAGGCAGAGTGCTTGTCCTAAAATTAATAGTAAAGCTTAAGATAGTGCTAATCAGTTAAGTGTGAAAGGTCATGTATGATGAAGTTCTTCTAATGCATCTAATAAAGAAATCTTGTTTCTTTGAACTCTAAGCAGGTTTGCAGATTGCTGGTTATTTTGGTTTGCCTCTGTCTGATACTCTCCATGATCACAATCTTAACATGGCAAAAATGGTCAGATCCCCTTGTGGATCACGTGGTTATGTAAGCTTCGTGCCTTGGGTGCATGTTGTATTTGCAGTTGAACATAAGTAGAAATCATGTATAAGATGTTCAAGTCAAAGATGATAACTGTACTAGATATATAAATTGTGGTGCTAGCCTAACATCCGAATTTGAGGATATGACATTGTGGTTTATCTTGAGGAAAATGTTTCCTCTTCATTTGAAAGAATGTAGTTTCATGTGATTGACATTGTAACTTGACATCTCATTGTATTAAGATATTGAAGTTGCTCTATGTTCACAATCGGCGGTGAATCTACCCTGAAGGCCTCAACAAGTCCGGACGCCCAAAGGTGAATGCTTGCATTGCTTGCATAATCGCCTGGGCATGTTTTCCTTATGAAGGTTACACAAGCAACAATTCTTGCAAGGATAATGTTATCGTAAAGAAGGGACCAAACACCAAGTATGGCAAGATTTAGAAATGAAAATCGATTTCAAAAGCCATATTTTTTCGATATTCTATTTGCATCATTCCTATTTTCGGATTATTTAGTATTTACCATTTGCCCATTATCAGGTATATAATTTTTATAGGCTTGATTACAAACGATAGATGCAAAATCTTCCAAAATATTTTTGCAGGTGTTTTTCATACTTTAATTTTTAGTTGAAGACATCCTTATTTAAAGAGTAAAGTTTAATTTTTTTTTATTTAAAAAAAAAGGTTTATAATATTGCTAAGGTGGTGTTGGGATGAATAATCAAGTCCTAAAGGCAGATGGGCCATGCTGGATCCTATCCGGCCCGTCGGCCCATGAGTACTGGACTCTTTGCCCGGCAGATTTTCTCAGATGACCTAACGAGTGTAATTATCCACTCCATGTCCATGCACGAGTCTTTCGACAAGTGTACCTCCAACACGCGTGTGCTTTTACCCAAAACGCTGGACAACTTCAAATCCCCTACAACCCATTCTATTGTCACAAAACACCAAACCCCTTCTCGAAATCACCAATTACCTCTTTAGATATGCAGGATATCATCATCCGCCACGTGGGTGACAATCCATGGGATATCCAGTCTAACAATGAGTGAAGATAGGTCACACGTGATAAATACCGAACAAAAAGAAGCTCGA
The DNA here is from genome assembly GCF_000208745.1 of Theobroma cacao. NCBI lineage: Eukaryota > Viridiplantae > Streptophyta > Magnoliopsida > Malvales > Malvaceae > Theobroma > Theobroma cacao. The sequence continues at coordinate 25,547,621 of NC_030853.1, read as the reverse complement.
CGTTTAACGGTCTGAGTAGTCGCTTTTGATAACAGACGTAAGGAGACAGTACAACGGAAAAGCGGGGGTTCTCCTAAAATCAGAATTTTCTCGAGAAAAAATCAAAAATTTCTCTCCCTTTCTTTTCCTTTTTCTAGAGAAAAATAGGTTTTCTTGTGATCCAAGCAGGGAAAAATGCTCTCCTTGCAGAGCGATCCTCGGCTGCAACAGTACCATCATAGCCAGCAGCTTCAACAACAACTACAGCAGCAACAGGTTCAATTGGTTCCATACAACGATGACTCACTGAGTCTGCACTCTGATTTTGGAGGCGCCGTTGCTGCTGCTTCTTCTTCTTCTGCTTTGGTTAATCTCAAGCCCTCTCAGGGTTTGGACTCCCATGAAGGTTTATTTTGTGCGATTTTTTCATGCTTTTCTTTTTGGAATTTATTTTGTTTTCCAGTTCTAGGGTTTTGACCTCAATGTCACTCTTTTAGATTCCTGTTAAAAGATTTACTGATATATTTACATGTGATTGTGTTTCTAAATTTTCCCTTAAAAGAATATTCTGGAGAGAAAATAATTCTCGGTTTTGGGCGTTCGATTTGTAAATAATTTTACTCTTCCGTTGGCTATTACTTTTGCCTACTTGTGTTTCACTTCTGAAAGGAAAACATAAACGTGTATTTAGAGATATCAAAAGAAAATAGTATAATATTTTTTGTAACTTTAAAATTTGAGAATAGCAAAATGATTAATTTTACATTTAGATGGTACAATTATAGGTGAATGTATGTCGCATTTTAGCCATGTGCTTATTTGTAATCAAAGATGAATTTGCTTTTACTGTTTAGTAACTGTTAGGAAGCAAGTAGTAAAATTAACAACGATGAAGAGACTTAATTAGGCTGTTTTTCTTTTAAAGTTATTTCTGTTTTAGGATTTGTGAATGGTCTGCTATTATTTCAGATACATGTACAGAGATATTTATGTTCATGTAGGTTCTGTTATAGCAATGGTTGTGTAATCCACCTATGGTTGGTATGGTCTTTTGAAATTAGAAACTTGTATATCCTGATCTTGAAATGACATCCTGAGTTAAACACTCTATGTTCATCAATTAGATTGGGCCTTTTCATGCAGCTGTCCCTGGCAAGCTTCCACTTTTCGTACAATTAATTGAGGAATTCTTGTGTTAAAATTAGCCTTATAGAGATTGCACCCCCTGTTTCCGCTTTTAATGGATAGGGGACATTTCTATCCAGAAATAACTTTTAGATTTCACAAGGTAACATGACTAGCCTATCATGTGGCAAGAACTAGATGAATGACAGAGAATAGCGATTAGAAAATGAAAGTTGAACACAGATGTGATGCCAGAATAGTGAGATAGGGCTCTTTTCAGTTCACAAATTTAAGCGATGCCTCTTTTCATGATGGAATCACCGCCATCCTACGTCTTTAATTTAAACCAATTACAAAATATGGAAATTCTGAAACTTTATAAGTTTTTGGCGCTAATGATTTATTTAAATCAGGACCTGTATAAGTCTCAGGGTTCAGGTTGATTAGTGGTTGAAGATTTAGTCATTCCATGATAAGGTAGCTCATTTGGCCTGGGTAGGATAGTGATCAAATATTAGAATCACATCCATTGCATATATTAACTACGTGCTTTAGTATAACACAAGTCATTAATTGACTATTGCTAAAATAATGCTAGTAAGATAAGGGAGGACCTTTTTGTCTTTCACCTTGTTTGTTGACATATACTGCGGTTAGAGGAGAAGAAAGTTAACAGGGGCAGACATGGCAGGTTTCTAGTGTAAACTAAATGTGCTACCACATACTGTCTACTACTGGCAGTAAAATGTTGACTTAAATTGGTGGCACATAGATTCTGCCATTGTTGTCCAGGCATGATCCTAGGTGCAGTGTAAATCAAGTAAAGCCCTTGCACACCTTCGGTGAGGTGCCTTTTATGGGCACATGCCTTTTGTGCCTAGGTGCACTTTTTTTAAGGAAAAAGCCAAAAAAAAGTGTGACTGACGTCCTGAATTAAATGTACATTGGTTTCTTTAGTTTTGATTACTTTTATCATATTTTCTTTTAATTGTCAGAAAGGATAATTTTAGCTCTCTTTACTAGAATTATGATGTCTTTAGTTAATTATGATAATTATTAATCTTTGGAACACATAAACAATGGAATGGAGTCAACTCCTCAATGTTCTATTAGCAAAATCATGAATTTAAAGCTTATTAAATACAGTGCTTTGAAAAGTTACTGCACTGCTTCACTTGGGAGAGTGCTTTTTTTGTGCTTTGCGCCTCAGGCGACGTAAGGGTCCTGGTGCCTAGAGTGTGCCATGCGCCATTGACATCATTTCATTCTGCTTGAGGGTGTGGCGACTGCAATCTTCATGTCTATCTGGAAGAACTTGCTAACATTTCAATTTTTTTTTTTTGACTCCTTGTCTTTTTTTCTTTCTCACATTTTTTGAGTGAAGTGTAATTGAGGTAGGGAGGTGTGTTCTTTTTTTAGGAGTACTGAAGGAATCTCTTTTATGCATTTCAGTTGATGATGACACACTCATGGCCCTTGCTCATCAAAAGTACAAGGCTGGGAACTACAAGCATGCTTTAGAACACAGCAATGCAGTCTATGAGAGGAACCCACATCGTACTGATAATTTGCTTCTCCTGGGTGCAATTCATTATCAGGTTGTTTCACAAGTTTTTTGTTTTTTATTTTTTATTTTATTTCTGTCTTGTATTATTTGTACTTATCACCACAAATATATTTGCTCATATGATTTATTGCCATGAATGGTTGAATTTTTCTGGTAATTTCTTTAACTATTAACTCTGCAGGCTGCACCCCTTGTTCCGAAATTTTCTGGTGTTCTTTTTTTATCATGAAAAAAATTTTCGTTTTAGCTTTTAAATAGATTTTGAAAATGCTTTATTTCGATTAGGGAGGAGCTTTAAATGCTTCTGATAGTGAACACTTTGTTTCTTTCAGTTGCATAATTATGATCAATGCATTGCAAAGAATGAAGAAGCTCTTAGAATTGATCCACAATTTGCTGAGTGCTATGGAAATATGGCAAATGCTTGGAAGGTATTTTCTGAGTGATTGTAGCTACTTTTCAATTTGTTGTCCTTTGCGGGTGGTATATGTGTTACTAATTTTTTCTGCTGCAGGAGAAAGGCAATATTGATGCTGCAATCCGGTATTATTTGTTTGCTATCGAGGTCAGTATTCAGCGGTTAACGTGTTTGCTTCAGTGGCCTCATCATGCGTTCATTATCTTTTCTAATTGGAAGCATTTTGAAATAAGAATTTAATATTCAAAATCTTGGTTCTTTTTATTTTTATTTTTATTTTCATCTGTCTTTTATCAGTTCCACTTTAGATTTAATTTTTCCCGAGCTTTGATAACAAAATAATGTGGTAACTGGCAGTTATCATGTTGTGGTAAGAGGAATTGTTTATAGCATTTAGAACCTTTATATTATCATACCAGGACCAAGAGAATATATCTGAAACTTTCTTCTGAGATTTCATCATGGGAAAGCAACCTATCAATGGTCCATTTATTTATATGTATGCATACATGTGGAAATCCCTTTGGGAAAGAGGGTGAATAGATGCTTTTAGTGGTTTTTATGTTATGTGGCCTAGATTTGTAGAACTACCTTGTTTTAGCCTTTGACAGTAGTCTCAGGTGCAATTCTTCTGACTGACTTCATTATATTTGGGGTAAAAGGACAACTTGGATAGCCTTTTCTGGTGTCCAAGTGCAGTTTTGGTCAGTTCTTTTTTAAGCCAACCATTTTTTGGATTGACAAACCAGGACATCTGGATCTTAAGTCTGTATAAATAGCAAAAAGTTCATTTGTAACTCTTTGTACGTGGATATAACTTGTAGGAGAAGTTGTTATTAAGATACTGTTACATTTCGAAGAAGTAATATCATCAAAACTAGTATACCAAAGCCCAATTATTGTTGTGCTTTTTATAAAACTTATATGTAAATATTTACATTTTCTTTTGATTACTGAGGAACAACTTATGGTTTAGAATGGGACAAGAAGATGTTCGGGTTTGGATTGTCATTAGTTGTTTAATTGTAAATAGATTATTGTAATTTGTAATGCATGTCATTGACCATGGGGGAGCAACTGATAAAACGTGTGCATATTTACTTCTCAATTATGCTTACTTGTTTTTGAATTGTGGCTACGAGCATAAGATTGATTATATGGGGCATTCTAGAGTTTTATCTTTATCTTTTTTTCTTTCAATCATTAATAAGATATGTTTACAGTGCTTTTGGGTGGCCTAATTAAAATTGATAAATCTCTTTTATTAATAACATCCTAATACAAAGGTCACTTTCCTTGGGACCAAAAGAACTTCTTCATTTGATGAAAGAGCCATGGCTTTTGCCTTTTTCTTCCAAAGAGGTTAAGATCATAAAATTTATGTAACAAGCTATTGGTGCATCATCCCTCTCTTTTAAATGTTGATTTGGTTGATAGAATAGGTAGTTTGTTTTTTTATTTTTCTTATTTGAACTGATAAAAAGTATGTATGATTCATAAACTTTTACATATATCGATGAGTGAATTTTATTAACGGTTGAAAGTACGCTGTAATATTATCAACTATTATGTCATGTAAAACTTAATGGATCAAATGTTGCTGAACTTATTTGTTTGTCATTAGCCCTCAAAATTTCTTTAGAATAGCTAAGATCAGCAATCTCATGAGCAAGGCTTTTATTGCATAATGGTAGTGTTTGCTATTGGTTACCCTTAGTGAGTTTTTCACTGTTGGTTTGAATTTTCATTTTGAAGCTTCGACCGAATTTTGCTGATGCATGGTCAAATCTAGCTAGTGCATACATGCGGAAAGGGAGGCTTAATGAGGCAGCCCAGTGTTGTCGCCAGGCGCTTGCATTAAATCCCCGTTTGGTACATCCTTATTTGTTTTTTCTCTGTCCTCTTTCCTCATAAACAGCTGAAGATTCTTTGAGATTGCTATGGAGTTTTGCTTATTGATGCAGGTTGATGCTCATAGTAACCTTGGCAATTTAATGAAAATTCAAGGTTTTGTGCAAGAGGTAAGGCGAGCTCAAATCATCTTGATCATATCATCTCTTTCCCTGTCATTTTTAGTTTGATGCTGTTTATTTTGAGGTGCTCAAGCTGCTTAGTGTCTGGCCTATATTTCACATCTTGGTTTTTGTTGAGTGGTGGCTGTCTGGGTAATAAACTAAATATCATATGACTTGATCATGAGTATTAAACTCTTCTGTCAATTTTGTTTAGACTTCCATGCTGGTTTAAGGAGTTTGAAGTCATATCTGCTACAGAAATTTTATTTCAATATATAATTACCTATTCATGTTGCTTGGAATGCAGTGTAGTGCTGTTTGCAGCTTTTTCCAATTAAGTAATTCTTATTGAACTCCTGAACTGATTTGGGTGCAAGTTCTTGCTACAGGAAGTAGGACTCTTTCTTGAGAAAGATTTAGATCGTTTTTAGGTTCATGTTAAAAGGTGTGATGCCACTACTGATTTTTTGTTGGTCATTGTGAGTTGGTCCTGCCTGTTGAAAGATTGAAATGCTTGGAACCCTAGCTGACATGAAGTAGATTTTTAAGGCCTTTTGGAAATTTCCACTCTTTTGTGTTAATCTGTTTATCTTGTGCACTTTTCTTTTGTTTCTTGGATGTCAACAGTGCAGAGCAGTGTCGTGCATGACTTATGTTGTTTGGTTTGTTCTTTATCTCCTGTCTAATCCTTCAATTAATTCCACTTATAGGCTTACAGTTGCTACCTTGAGGCTCTTCGTATACAACCCAATTTCGCAATTGCATGGTCTAATCTTGCTGGGCTTTTCATGGAAGCTGGGGATCTTAACAGGGCACTTCAATACTATAAGGTATGTGTTCCATATTTTAATGATTGGTACCAGTTGAATGTGCTTTCTTAGCAACATAGTATGCATGTTTGTGTCGGCTCATGTGCGTATATGAATATGTGCCTACACATCACTACTGTAAGAATTAGTGATTGTTGCAGCTCATAAAAGAAAATAATTGTTACAACCCTTTCATATTTTTTTGTGTAATTTATACTTTTACAATCCAAGCAGCTGGTAGAGTTGTGATCTGTCCATATAGATAATGGCTACCAAGTTTTATATCAGTTGAAAAATTCTAATTGCTTCATCGACGTTTTGAAAATTTTCAACCGCATAAGCATAAAGCAAAAGAGACAGCATCACAATGGGGGAAAAAATATCATTAGGATAATGATTGGATCTGTAGCTTCTTATTCTGGGCTTTAGAATAGATTCTGATCCTTGTGCAAGAAACAAAAAATCAGCCCACCTTACTCAGGATTGAGTTTAGGATTCAGAATTAAGGTCAATCTGGAAATGAGAGTCATTATCACTTGCCTTTTGACTTGGCCAGCGTTTTTACCTACTATTTGCAAGATTGGAACTGAATCTAGATAACAAAAGACTAAGAGCTCAGGTAGGGGATCAAAGAGAAAGCAAGTGGTTCTTTAAGAAAAATTAGAGGATGGTGTAATCAGGATGAAACAAAAAGATAGCAGACATAGATCTTGTAAGCAAAAGGAGAAAAAAAAACTCAGAAAGGAAATCAAGTTTCTTTTGTATTTTTTTTTTTGTTTGGTTGTATTCAAAGTGCATCTATGGTTTAATAATATCAATCACATAATTTTACTAGCTAGAAACAAAATTAACTTGTTCAGTTAAAGTTGAGGCCTAAAAACTCTAATCTTGGAACAATGGTGGTTGATTATTCTCCAAAAAGAATAGAGTTTTCTGCTTTTAAGCAGAAAAAATAATATATATATATATATATATATATATATATATATATATAGAAAGAGAGAGAGAGAGAGAGAGAGAGAGAGAGAAGACATAAAAATAGAAAAGAGAATGACTTTTCCGAACTTAGCTGTGAAATAATTTGTTCAAAATAATCTGCAAGTCTTGCTAAATGATTGGTTTAGTGACTTATTGGCACCTCAAGCTAAAAATTTCAGATAAAGGAGTAAATTGATTAAAAACAACATAATCTAGGTACCGCATTTCTCAAAATGTTTTGTTCAGGTACCAGATTGAATATCGAGTTAGTTTGATTACTAACATTGTTTTTGGATAGGCATGTGTATATGCAATAAGCCAAGTCATTCTGCAGTGAAAGTTGTAGATCTTCTTTGCAAATTCTTTGTTGGATGTAATCCCCCTATTTGCTGTTGCTCTTTTAGCTGATTTTGATTTAGTAAGCTTATTAATTTACAGGAAGCAGTGAGACTTAAACCAACATTTTTTGATGCCTACCTAAACCTTGGAAATGTTTATAAGGTAAGCTATCATCTATTATGCAAGTAAGGTCAGGTAGCTGCAATGCCAGGACAGGTATCTGGAGAAAAACACGTTCTTTTGCCTTTTCCAGGCTCTGGGAATGCCTCAAGAGGCTATTGTATGCTATCAGCGTGCTCTTCAGGTCCGACCGGATTATGCTATGGCCTATGGTAAGTCATAATACAGTTTGTATAAGACTGTCCTACAGTATTGACTCTTAAGATTACACTTATGCATCTTCAGCATAGCTGGTCCTCTCAACATGTCAGTGGGTTTTAAACTTTTGGTGATGAGATTTTAGTGCTTAATTGCTGGACATTCTTTCATTGAATATTAACGCAACTACTGAAAAGTGTAGGCATTATAAAGGTTCTCTGCAGAAAAGTAAATTCATCTGATTAAAGTCAACATCTTTAAACGAACATGATGTTGAACAGCTCTGTAGAGGTTTTTTTAGGCTTTAGAGATAGCTGATTTGTTATTTAGAGGTTGTCAGTAGATGGAGTTTAATATTTGAATTAGCAAAGAACAAGATTTGCACTTAATTGAAAGTAGAAAACTGAATTATGAGACGGTTTTGGAAGCCATAAATAGCAACCTGTTAATGTTGAAATTTGCTTTGTTTAGGTCATTTATAGGGACAAATGGGGTTGTCTACTGTTCCAAAATAGTGCCAAAACTTAGGGACTCTTAAGAGATACCTAGATTTTCCTTATACATAATGCATATGGTTGATTGCAGAATACAATCTCTGGCATGTAATTTTCTGGAAAGTTAACTACAACAAGGACTTGCAATTAGTTGAAGGATTAGAGTGCTTGAATGAAGGAAATTGTGGATTGTGAACCCTGATTGCAAGAAGTATGTTGACTACAAAAAATTGAAAGAAGCCAGTATATTACTTACATCCACTGATCAGTTTATGCTGATCTAAATTGAAACTGAAAAAACAGTCTTTAACTCTGAAAATCTGAGTAGTATACAAGTAGAAGAGAACCTCGGCTTTCTATCATTCAATTAAGAACTCTATCATCAATACAGTGCCTGCTCAAGCTCGTCTCTCGTAATTGTCTTTTGGCCAACATGTCTCTAATAATTGAATAGTGGCAAATTAAGAGCTGCACATTTCAACTGGCTTTTGCAAGTCTTTAAAGGACGTAGAGAAGTTGCTGTAGTGTGTGTGTCATTACACAATGTTCTCTGATTTATGACTAATGATGTTTTGCATAAATACCTTTCTGCAGGCAATTTGGCAAGTATTTATTACGAACAGCGTAACCTGGATATGGCAATTCTCAATTATAGGAGAGCAATTGCTCTTGACTCAGGATTTTTGGAGGCATATAACAATTTGGTTGGTCCTATTATTTTTTTATATTGGTTGCCAATTTAGTACTATTAATTCTTTTTGATTTCTAATGTGGGTCTTACTTGACATGTTAACATCAGGGTAATGCTTTGAAAGATGCTGGAAGAGTTGATGAAGCAACACAATGCTATAGGGTAGGCTTGTGTTATCTACCCTGTTCTGCTGTCCTATTGATTGCTTTCTTTATCATGTTTTTCCATATATTTCACACATCATTCTAATTGTATTTCTGTTGTTTAATGAAGCAATGTCTTGCCTTGCAACCTAACCATCCTCAGGCACTTACAAACCTTGGGAATATATATATGGAATGGTTTGTACTGCACCAATTATGCTTTTGTTAAATCATTCTGGTTGGTTGGAGTTTTAATAGGATTCCCTTGTGAGATAATGATTTTTAATTGTAGGAATATGTTGACTGCTGCTGCTTCATGCTACAAGGCAACTTTATCTGTGACAACAGGACTTTCTGCTCCTTTCAACAATTTAGCAATCATTTACAAACAGCAGGTAGGTGTATCTTCTTTCTTGCACAGTCACTTTTATACACAATGCTGATGCGGGGTTATACTTTTTTTTATCTCTTCCTTTACAGGGCAATCTCTCAGATGCTATATCTTGTTACAATGAAGTTCTGCGTATTGATCCTATGGCCGCTGATGCACTTGTCAACCGGGGGAACACATATAAGGAGAGTGGAAGAGTAAATGAAGCCATTCAAGATTACATACGAGCTATTAACATTAGGCCAGCCATGGCTGAAGCTCATGCAAATTTGGCTTCGGCTTATAAGGACAGGTATTTGATACTTAAATGCAGCTATTTTCTCCTCTATGTAAATCTTATTGTGTCAATGTTTGTGCTTTCCAACATTTTGCAGTGGACATGTTGAGGCTGCAATAAAAAGCTACAAGCAAGCACTGGCTCTTCGCCCTGATTTTCCAGAAGCAACCTGTAACCTTCTACATACATTACAGGTATGGACCAACAGAAAGGAATGAAATTAGGACACATCTGCAGTTCCAGTGTAGCTTGATTTTCAGCATCTTAGATGTAGATAATTTCTAGATCATGAAACTTGTTGGAGTAGAGAATGATGCTGATGCTGTTTTCTGTTAAGGACATCGATCCTATCTAAATTGTCTTTCAACTCTAGCTTACCTGATGTGGTCACTGAAATGTAGGTAAATTAATTTAGTCGATATATTCTTCAAGAAATCTTTTATTGTTCAGATTAAGTGGGTATCTTGTACCAATAAAGTTGAAACAATATGAGGTCCATGCATCTCCCTGAGAACTAGCGATGCACCTTGAGTCCCAAGAAAGCATGTGAATATGTGTTTCAAAATGAGGATTAGTTCAAGTTTGAGCCATAAGTGGCAATCTTAGGTTTGTGTCATAGTGCATCGTCTTGTACGTGCAAAATTACAACTTGACTAATCATTCATCATGATTCCTCTTCAAAGAGAGCATGTGAATATGTGTTTCAATTTTTAGAGTTAAATTTAAGTTGATAGAAAATTTTTCCTTGTTTTTTGTGGAGCGTCTAAATGAAAGAAATTATATGCTAGCAAAATCTTGAACGTTTTTGCAGATGGTAATGTTTTTTGTAATCTCACGTGTTGGTGATAGTGATAACTTAAGTGAACATTATAACAAATTGGGAATAATTCCTATTGGCCCTTATTTGGAATTGGCAGATAGTGTACTTGAGCATGCTCAGCAACAAGTTTTGTTGATTAAAGAGCATTCCTTCTACCTCCCAACTTTTTCTTTCCCAAGTCTTTAAAGTTGTAGGAAGTAATAATCTAGTACTTTCCATTTAAAAGTATGGGGAAATGGGGGGTTTAAAATAAACCCTAGTTCATGATCAAGACACTTTATGCCTAGTATCTTGCTTTGTTTTTGTTATGTTTTTTAGGCTGTTGGTATTTGATTAAATGGTTCCTGGATAATGTGAAATGACCAAAAAAAAAAAAAATTCCAGAGGTGCATTTTTATATGTTTACTGTGTATCAATAAACTTAAGGTTGAACAGTCCATATATTTCACCATAGAGATATAGCTTCCTAGGCTAACTCAATTGATGTTTTTTGTTTGTTTGCAATTAATAAATATTATATTCTCTTGGTCAGTGTGTTTGTGACTGGGAGGATCGAGAGAATAAATTTATTGAGGTTGAAGGCATACTCAGGAGACAGATTAAGGTTCATACTCAATCTGCTATAAGCAATACTTCCATTTCTTTGGCTTTTTGTCTGGCTTTGAGTTCCCTTCCTAGTTGATTTATCACATAGAAGCATTGACAGCTTTCATTTTATCCTTCAGATGTCTGTTATTCCTAGCGTGCAGCCTTTCCATGCAATAGCCTATCCAATTGATCCAGTGCTTGCACTAGATATCAGGCAAGCTGGGTGAAGTTTGTGGATTTAATAACATTTTGAACTGTACAAATTTGATTTCTGATTGATTTCTTTTTCCTTTTAATAGTCGTAAATATGCGGCACACTGCTCTGTTATTGCATCTCGTTATTCACTTGCTCGTTTCAACTATCCTGCACCCTTCCCTGTGAAGAGTGAGAATGGGAATGGACGCTTAAGGGTGGGGTACGTTTTAAGATCTCTCTCTGTTGCTGTAAATCTGTAATTTTTCTTTCTCTCTGGTCCTTTATTTTGAACTGTGTTTTCAGATATGTGAGTAGTGATTTTGGCAACCATCCCCTATCTCATCTCATGGGCTCAGTCTTTGGCATGCACAATAGAGAAAATGTTGAGGTTTGAAAATTGATCTGCTCTCGTATGACCCTAATTTTGATTTGGCTTTTCAAATTTTTTCTTATGTTTTATCAATACATGCTAGAACTAAGAATATATGTTTGCAGGTATTCTGCTATGCATTGAGTCCAAATGATGGAACAGAATGGAGGTTGCGTATCCAGTCTGAAGCAGAGCACTTCATAGATGTATCATCCATGTCCTCTGACATCATTGCAAAGATGATAAATGAGGATAAAATACAAATTCTTGTCAATCTTAATGGCTATACGAAGGTATCAACTTTTGCTATTTGGTAATTCAACTGAAACTCGTAAAAATTTGGGGAAAAGAAATGATATCTTTAATATCTGTTTGCTTTTATTTTGCTCCACTTGATGGGGTGGAAATTTAGATGAATGCCTTTGTGAACCAAATTTATGTGAAGATAACTGTTCTACCTCTTATAAATGCTTCTTTTTCCTATCAGCTGTTATCTTATTAGGATTTTACCATTAATTGTTAATATTATTGTTATTTTTTGTTCAATTGCCTCAAATCTAATATTGCAGGGGGCAAGGAATGAGATATTTGCTATGCAACCTGCTCCTATTCAGATTTCTTACATGGGATTTCCTGGGACTACTGGTGCATCATATATACACTATTTGGTCACTGATGAGGTTAGAGAACAATAGGTGAATTCTTTAGATTATACTTCTGAATATATTCTATTCTGTTTTACACATAATTTGCTCTTCCTGTTGCAGTTCGTCTCACCTCTTCGTTTTTCTCATATCTACTCTGAGAAGCTTGTTCACCTTCCTCATTGTTACTTTGTAAATGATTATAAGCAGGTTAGAAATGGTTCCTTGTCTCTGTTATGTGCTTCGACATCATGATTTGTCTTGTTCCTTTAATTCTTTTCTTTGCATTGCAATTGTCACTAGAAAAATCGTGATGTCTTGGATCCCAAGTGCTTGCCTAAGAGATCTGATTATGGATTACCAGAAGACAAATTTATCTTTGCATGTTTCAATCAGCTGTACAAGATGGATCCTGACATTTTCACCACATGGTAAATTTGTGGCATTTTTAATCCTGTTTTACTGCTTGCTTGTTTCATTTACCTACTCAGTCTTCTTGCGATTAAACTCAGGTGCAATATTCTTAAGCGTGTTCCCGATAGTGCTCTTTGGCTTCTTAGATTCCCAGCTGCAGGCGAGATGAGACTTCGCACATGTAGGTGTTCTAGTATCTCAGTATCTGTATATTGTCTACTTATCTTTTCTGAGCCGTCAAACATGCCTGAATTTATTATTGGTCTTTAGTATTAAAATAACTGGTTTTCATGTGATTCAGATGCAACTCAGCAGGGTGTGCGGCCGGATCAGATTATATTTACAGATGTTGCCTTGAAAAGTGAACATATAAGACGCAGTGCCTTGGCAGATCTCTTCCTTGATACGTAAATATTTAACTTATATATTGGAACCTCTTTGTCTTTCCTCCCAACTTGGGAGATCAGTAGATTAGATGTCCTCTTAAGCTTTGATTTGGTTAGGCACAGTAAAATATATGGCTTCCATTTCATAGTAGTGATGCTTGTTTTTTTTTTTGTTTTTGTTATTAGACCATTATGCAATGCGCATACAACAGGCACTGATGTTTTATGGGCTGGTCTTCCAATGGTGACCCTTCCACTTGACAAGATGGCGACTAGAGTTGCTGGTTCCTTGTGTTTGGCTACTGGTGTCGGGGAGGAGATGATTGTCAGCTGGTATGTGACTGATGAATTAAGGAGAAAAGAGCATTTTTCTTGAGAATAATAGGGTGAATTGAAAAGTTTTACTTGTTTTATTCATTAATTTTCCTAGCTTTCTTTGTGGAATATAGTGGAGGGTTAATTACCTTTTTTTTTTTTCATAGCCAACAAACTCCAAATATTAGTAATAAAAACAAGATGCGACTGAGAGCGGTAATATTAAGAAGAATTTGAGTTGTCTAATATTTGCTAAAAGTTGACATGATTGGATGGTTTACCTGCCTGTCCAATAATTTATTCTTGTCAGGCTAGCATTAAGCATGATTAACTGTAAGCCTTAGCACATTCTATGTTCATTAAATGAAATGGGTTGAGAAAAATAAAAATGAAGGGGTTGGAAAGCAGCAAGGGCATTTTTTGCAGTTTGTGATGCAACCAAACAGAATTCTCTAGTCCATATGCATGTTTGTCTGAGTTAAGAAGCAAGCAATTGATGGTATTGCTTTTTCTTTATGGCCTTTCTTGCTGATGATGGTGCCTTTTTCTACTTCAAATTTTGCCAAAATATTCAAAGTTTGAAAGAATACGAAGAGAAGGCTGTCTCACTTGCTCTAAATCGTCCAAAGCTCCAGGATCTTTCTAATAAACTCAAAGAAGCCCGTATGACTTGCCCTCTTTTTGACACATTACGCTGGGTGAGTGTTTATCTTTGCTTTTTTACTATAGAGGTTTTGTTTCTGTTTTTCATGCCATGTAAGTGAAGCTTGCCTCAACAAACTCTGGATCTGTATTTGTGCTTAGCATGTAACAATCTATTTCGTTAGTGTTAACAAGATTTGACTTTTAATTCTTTTATTCAGGTGAGGAACCTTGAACGAGCATATTTTAAGATGTGGAATCTATGCTGCTTAGGTCATCAACCACAACCCTTTAAAGTGACGGAGAGTGATCAAGAATTTCCTTATGATAGATAGGCGTCAGTGCAGCTAAAGACGGCTTTGTAGATAAATGCAAAGAGCATTGTGTTAAGTTGATATTATGATAGGCTAGGAAGGTTCTCCAGATGTTAGGGCCGGAGATTGTTCATCCATATTCGCTTTTAAGTGATTAAGATATTATGTTAAATCTTATTAACGAGGACATGAATGTGGTTATACTACTTGTCTTGTGTCCTGAAAGTTTGATGAACCCTCATCTCATTTTATGCCAGATTGCAATCTATGTCGAAATTTCATTCTGATGCATAACTCCACTATCTGGTATTTGATTATGCCAACAAGTTTCTGATGACACAGCTAGTGTTGGAATACTGGCTTCTTCTTATTTAAAAAAGAAGCCAAGGTTTGTGATCTCTCTGCTGCTTTTGAATGAAGGGTTGAAATAGATGAGTTAGGTGAAGAATGCTACATGGATTATGTAGCATTCATATCAAACCATAGGGGGCTTGGCCTGCGTAGATTTGGCTAGGGTGGATTCTTCCTTTTCCCCCCAGCTCTCCCTTGGCTGATCAGACCGTTTCCTTTCAACTCTTGGGAAGGAGAGACTTGAAAGCTGATGAAAGGATCCTGAAACCCAAGTTTCTCCTTCCATGAGAGAATAGTGGCGGATAGGTGGATGGCTGGGCAGGAAATGGTGGAGGTGCGGGAAATGGAGAGTGCCTGGTATGTGTTAGGCTATCTTTTGGCTAACTGGCCAATTCCTCATTATTGAATATGGCAAGAGCAGCTTGTGCATTTTTGTTAGCTAACCTGCATTTGAATCCGTGTTATGACTCATTATCACAATCCTTCTCTTCCCCTGCAAGAGAATGGACTCTTTCTGGTAAATCAATATTTAAGTAGCATTATTTATTCCTTTATTGATTAAGATTACACATAATGCATGAAGAAAATTACAGGTTAAAACCACGAAACATACCCTACTCCCTTGTCAAACATAACCAAAATGCAAATAAAACACAAAACAAACACCAGATCATTAAAGAGGAGAAGGGGAAAAATTTAGCAACTCCTTGGAATCCTCCCAAGGTTTCACGACCACCACGGATTCAAACGTCCTGGTAAGCCCACTCTGCATGGCCTCAATCTTGAGATAGTACTTGATGCCAGAAACCACCTGTTTCTGAGCCTCCACCACCTGAGAAAAAACCAACTCCGTCCCTCCGTTACTTCTGAGACCCCCCCGGCTCCTGTTAAATTCTTCCACCGAGAACCTCCCAAGCTCTTGCACCTCCTTGTTCGTCTTCACGTCATTTATCTCCGTTTTCCCTCCTACCAGCGTTCCGTACCCGTTAACCGCCGTGAAAGACAATGTTATTACGGACAACAAAGATAGAAGAATGATGACCTCAGCTTTCGCCATTTCCTTCGATGCTTGTGCTTTGATAATGATATGATATGATTTGTGAAGAGGTGAGGTAGGGTGGTTTTGGTTATATATAGGAGAGAAAACTGCAACAGGAAGGAAGAGTGGTGGGTAATAAACGGGAGTGCCTTGACACGCAAATTAAGGTGGTGAATTGGCCTGATAGGGCAAGCGAGAGCGAGCGCATCGACGTCGTGCCGCGTATTTTAGACACGAGGGAAAACGACATTAGATGGCGTCATTTCGTTGGGACAGTGTTTCGCGTTTTGGACAGAATTTTGTTGTATAGTTTTTAATTTCTGCCGAGAACACAAGAAATGAGTGGGGGCGTTGATTCTGGTGTGATTCTTATCGTCTCGGGCACCGTTGCACGACTGATGAGATTTGTTGGGTGGCATTACGTTTTTGTGAGAACGAGAGGACGACACCTGTATCCGTAGATGGTCAAGTGCCCATTTCCACTCTCCAACTCTGCTTGCTGGCATCCACTACTCACTTATGCTTCTTTTTATGTCAACCTGCTTTGCTTTGCATCACTTTTGTTGGTTTAGAGACAATCAAACTGTCTTTGCATGTTCATGAATTCATGTCATAGCATTTGATTAATCTGTTTAAGCTCCAAGACTTAAGCTTGTGGATGTATATATATAGTACATGAAATCAAAGACCAGCCACAATAACATTCCATCCTGGAAGCGGAAATTTTGTTACATGCCAAACAAATCCATGGGCAGAGTCAAGGTGGGTTGGTTGAGGTTGGAAATGTGTCCCAAAATCTCTGAAGCAATGGATGGGATGAAGGTTGTTCAGTGTACAATATTCAATTCCATCACCAATCCATTTGGTAGGATAAGCAGGCTGCACAAGGCGTTGCTTGGTCTCATCCCTCATCAGGCAACATCATTGAGCCAATTACCTATATTAAAATCTCAACATTTGAATCAATGTCCCTGCATAAATAGAATAACAATTGGAAGGCCACGGAAACCTTACTTAGCCCAATTCACCAACGGCGAAGTGGCTCAATTAACTAACCAACAATAGTCCGATGGCTTAATTGAAAGGAATGAAAGTAGGATGGGTGAATCGTAAATTGAATAAG
The DNA here is from genome assembly GCF_000208745.1 of Theobroma cacao. Taxonomy (NCBI): domain Eukaryota; kingdom Viridiplantae; phylum Streptophyta; class Magnoliopsida; order Malvales; family Malvaceae; genus Theobroma; species Theobroma cacao. The sequence continues at coordinate 25,530,875 of NC_030853.1, read as the reverse complement.
AGTACTGCGGCTAATAGATGGTTGTCGCCTCAAGGGAAGAGAAAAGACAAAAAAAGCCCAATAAAATCTGGGCCGGCAGGTCCCGAAAAGTGGGCCCAGGGATGGGATGACCTTCCGTTTACTCCATAAAAAAGAGAGAACGCTCCAGATCCAACATAATTTCAAATCCACTGTTTTCCTTAAAACCCCCAAGAATAAATAAAAATAAAAATAAAGTAAGTAACAGACATGTGAAATAATTAAAATCCCAAATTCAAACTCTCTTTTTCCCTCTAACGGCTACATTTTTTCTCTCACTTCTGCTCTTTCTTTCATACTTTCTCTCCATCTCTCTCGCTTCCTTGCCCTAACCCCTCCCCTTTCTCTCCTTTTCTTCTCTTTCTCAACAGAAGAAGAAGAAAGCAATGAAGCACTTCATGCTACCAAGAAACACGGTCTTGAGGGAGCCGATGGAGAACCCTTCTTCCCCGAGCCCTACCCCTTCTAAATCCAAAACCTTAAGAAAACAAAAATCATCTAAAGAAAACGCACCGCCTCCGGATCCTAACTCCCAACCCTCCCCCGCCGCCGTCGCAACCACAATGGCCAAGAGCAAGAGTCCCTTGCCACCTCGCCCGCCTTCCTCCAACCCTCTCAAACGCAAGCTCTACACGGAAACCCTTCCCGAAAACGCCGTCCCGGGAATTTCCGATTCCGGTGTCAAGGTATCACTTTTCTTTTTTTAAAAAAAAAAATATGTAATTTCCTAGATTTGAAATTTTAAAAGCTTTAGATTTTAATTTCCTTTTTTCCAGGTGGTTGTACGGATGCGGCCACCAAATAAAGAAGAGGAAGAAGGGGAAATTATTGTTCAGAAAGTTACAAGTGATTCTTTGAGTATCAACGGACAAACCTTCACATTTGACTCAGTCGCCAACACGGATGCAACTCAGGTAAGATCTCTTTTCTCAACATGATTCAGCAGGCTTTTTTTTTTTTTATTTGAAATGCCTCAAGAATTTTTTTTTTCTTTTGCTGGCTGCAGCTAGATATTTTCCAGCTTGTGGGAGCACCTCTTGTTGAAAATTGTCTTGCAGGTTTTAACAGTTCCGTATTTGCCTATGGGCAGGTACTTGCTTCTTCAACTTTCTTTTTTCTTTTTCAATTTCGTTTCAATTATTGTAAATTAACTTTCAAAAAAAAATATTGTAAATTATCCAGTAAATTGTAACAATGCTATTAATTTTTCAATTTGTGTGTTCCAAAAATTGATTTCACTAGACTGGAAGTGGAAAGACTTATACGATTTGGGGTCCAGCCAACGCCTTGTTGGAAGAGAACTTATCAAGTGATCAACAAGGCTTAACTCCCCGTGTCTTTGAGCGACTCTTTGCTCGTATAAATGAGGTAAAAATTCAATCATGGACGAATTCGCTCAAAGTTATTATGAAGAATGGACCAATTTTAATAGTTTGCGCTTTGACCTTTTATACTTGTAGGAGCAAATTAAGCATGCTGATAAACAACTCAAGTATCAATGTCGCTGTTCCTTTCTCGAGGTAGAGTTACTGGCTTTTTGTGATTCTAAATTTTGATATAATTTGACTGTTGAGCCTTGTAATATTGTTCTTTCTTACCACTTGCTTTTCAATTTCCTTTTGCAGATCTATAATGAGCAAATCACAGATTTGTTGGATCCAAATCAAAGAAATCTGCAGGTAGAAGGAATATTATATTTCACATTTCAATTAGTCTTTTGGGAGGAAAATTTCTGGTTTTCTTAAATTGTTTTATGATTTTCATCCAGATCAGAGAAGATGTAAAATCTGGTGTTTATGTCGAGAATTTGACAGAGGAGTATGTAAGTTCAATGAAGGATGTGACTCAGCTGTTAATGAAGGTTTGTTCTTTACTTTGCCAATGCTTTGACTGCTCATTGTTTCCTCGCTATACAGTGTGAAGAAAAGTCTTCAAATTTTATTCTTAGAATGCTGACATTAAACTTTTCTTGATAGAAATGGAACACTTGTATGTATAATTTCTTATTAGCTTGATTCTTTTTCTTTTTCTTTTTTAGTTTGATTTAAATGGATTTTGAAACTTGACTGTTAACTAATTTTTAAGGTTTATCTTTACAAGCTGCTCTATATATGATGCAGGGATTATCAAATAGAAGGACAGGTGCGACTAGTATCAATGCTGAAAGTTCCCGCTCACATAGTGTTTTTACCTGTGTTGTTGAATCTCGATGCAAGGTAATAATGCTTTGAATTTCATATGGTTTATTCATTTCTAGCATTTAGATTTTAGCAAATATTTCTTTTCCAATTTCAACTTTGTCAAAACTAAGTCATGGCATCAAATCACAAACAGGAATTTTCTTAAATTACATTTCATTGTTTATATGTTAATTTTTGCAAATAATAAAATTACAAAGGGTCTAATGATCTGCACAACAATTGGAAAAAGAACTCCCATTTTCCTGGGTTTTTCTCTCTCAGTTATACGTGAGGGATTCTGAAGTACTCTATATTCATACAGAGTGTGGCAGACGGTATAAGTAGCTTTAAAACAAGTCGAATAAATCTTGTTGATCTTGCTGGCTCAGAGCGACAGAAATTAACTGGTGCTGCAGGGGAGCGCTTAAAGGAGGCAGGGAATATTAATCGTTCACTCTCACAGCTTGGGTATGCTATTTGTATCTTTTCTTTCATATGCACGCCTTATTTCAGGTGCATCTTTTATTGAATCTCCATATTCAACTTTTAGTTATGTTTTTTGTACAAAAAGGATAGATCTTCCAACTTTGACTTCTGTATGATACATCAGCAATTCTTAATCTTTTAGATTTAAAATCATTGGAAAAATATAGTACAGAACATTGTTGAGCTGCAAATGGCTTGCCATCTCGACAGATGCAGCTTAACAGTTACACATTTCACAAAGACTGCCCTAGAACAGTTCAGTGAATTGTCTTATACACTATTGCCTTTTATTTTTTTGGTCTGATTGCGTTGAATATCACAATTTAGAATTCCTCTTTAGAATTCAGGTCAGAATGCAGGAAAATCTATGCTACAGCATTGACACAATAATCAGATATTACATGGAAAGAAAAAGGGATGCTAGATGGAGTTTTGAAATACAAAAATGTAAATAAGCTTAATGTGATAGAGTAAATGCATGTGCAAACTTTTAAAGAAAGCTACTTTGAGCACATTTGTCTAAAGGGTGATTGTGTACCTCACTGAGAAAGAAAAAGAAATTTATTAGCAAATCACATTTTCAGAAAAAGCTGATAAAGAAAAAAGAAGATACAGAAGATAAAAAGGATATGCGATATGCAAAATGTACTGAGACAATCGTTCAATTCAGATTCTATTTGACTATGCTTTCTTGCTTCTTTGCTGCATTGACATGTTTCATGGATGTATGAAGAGGCTTACACTGCTAGCCTTTTGCTAATTTCACTTAATATTTGGAGTTCAGGAACTTGATAAACATTCTGGCTGAAATTTCTCAAACTGGAAAGCAAAGGCATATCCCCTACAGAGACTCCAAGTTGACATTTTTATTGCAGGAATCTCTTGGTGGCAATGCAAAATTAGCAATGGTCTGTGCAATTTCTCCAGCACAAAGGTAATAAAACAAGTGCCCTTATTTTGTTTAAGATATTGGTCCCCCACTTTTGTGAGAGAAGTTTAAATGAGTCAATAATGCAGCTGTAAGAGTGAAACATTCAGCACATTACGATTTGCTCAGCGTGCAAAGGCAATCAAGAACAAGGCAGTTGTTAATGAAGTAATGCAGGATGATGTAAATTTTCTGCGTGAAGTGATTCGACAGCTGAAGGTATATTCTCATAATCAATTTTTTTTTGACCCATCAGTTATGCAATCAAATGCTTGAATATGACAAATGTGGATGAACCATGCAGGATGAACTCCATCGAATGAAAGCTAATGGCAACAACCAAACTGATCCAAATGGAAGTTACTCAACTGGATGGAATGCCCGTAGGAGCTTGAATTTGTTAAAATTTAGCCTCCATCATCCAAGGACATTACCTCATGTTGATGAAGATGGTGATGAGGAGATGGAAATTGATGAGGAAGCTGTTGAGAATCTTTGTGCTCAAGTAGGTCTGCAATCAGCAGATGTATATCATCATTCAAATGAACTGACCAAACTAGAGCTAATTGAGTCAGATATAGGAAATACCCCCTCTGAAAATGGATGTGTTGGTGAACCAGGGCCTAACACATCTGAATGTGTCAAAGCACAAGATGCTGAGGATTCTGATGTGAACATGGAGGAAGAAATATCTGAACAGCCTAAAACCTCTGAAATTATGATTGTTGATTGTGTTCAACCTGTTACGAACACCCCAAATGTTTTTACTGGTCATGATAGTGTCAAAGAGGATCCAGGCCATCTAATTGTCGAAACAACTGATGGGGATTCCTCTGCAATTCTTAAATCCCCAACACCAAGTGTCTCACCTAGAGTCAATCAGAGTAGGAAGAGTCTGAGGACATCATCAATGTTCACTGCTTCGCAAAAAGATCTTAAGGATGATGGCAAGTTACGCTCAGAGGCTATGCGCGTATCTTTCACACCAACTGAACATTTGGCAGCTAGCCTCCATCGCGGTCTTGAGATTATTGATTGTCACCGTCGGAGTTTAGCATTGAGGAGGTCATCATTCCGTTATTCATTAAAACCTGCTGATCCTAAGCCAATCCTTGCAGCTCATAAAGTTGATGTAGGAGTCCAAACTTTTCCTCAAGATTATGAGATTCAAGAAGAAGAGCAAGTAGTATTTCTATGTAGTAACTGTAAGCAGAGAACAAACCTGGAGGGCAAAGAGGACGGTGAAAGCTCAAACCTGCAGTTAGTTCCTGTTGATGAGTCAGAGTCTAATGAGAAAACCTTAGTTCCTGCTGATGAGGTGGAGTCTGCTGAGAAAACCAAGAAGCAAGTCCCCAAAGTAAGAAGTCTCAAGTCCTGGCTTTTCAGATTTATATCTTCCACATAATAGACACTTTTTTTAACCCTTGTATTGCACAGGCAGTGGAGAAGGTTTTGGCTGGATCTATCAGGAGAGAAATGGCACTTGAAGAGTTCTGTGCGAAGCGAGCTTCTGAGATAATGCAGTTAAACCGTCTGGTAGGTTTCTTAGTAATTTTTCCATCATTGTGAATTGTTGGTGTTATACTTATTGGCTATTTTTTACAGGTACAACAGTACAAACATGAGCGAGAGTGCAATGCCATTATAGGGCAGACAAGGGAGGATAAAATTCTTCGCCTCGAGAGCCTTATGGATGGTGTTTTACCTACTGAGGAATTCATGGAAGAAGAGCTAGCCTCCCTCAAGCATGAGCACAAGGTATATGCTTGTTCTTAAAGTTTTTTTGTTTAACATTTTTATGCATCTATATCTTTTCTTTTTTTTTGAAAAGCTATGCATCTATATCTTACCTATTGCCCACAGCTTCTGAAGGAGAAATATGAGAACCATCCTGAGGTTTTAAGAACAAAGATTGAGTTGAAACGAGTTCAAGATGAGCTGGAGCGCTTTAGAAATTTTCATGATTTGGGAGAGAGGGAAGTGTTGTTAGAAGAAATTCAGGATTTAAGAAACCAGTTACAGTATTATATAGACTCTTCTTCCACATCAGCTCGAAGACGAAATTCTCTACTGCAGTTGACATATTCATGTGAACCCAATGTGCCTCCACCTCTTAGTGCAATAACAGAGACAAGTGAGGAGAGTGCTGAAGAGAAATTTGAACAAGAGAGAATTCGGTGGACCGAGGCAGAAAGCAAATGGATTTCTCTTGCAGAGGAATTAAGGACTGAACTTGATGCTAGTAGGTCGTTGGCTGAAAAAAGGAAGCAGGAACTAGATATGGAGAAGAAATGTGCGGAAGAATTGAAGGAAGCAATGCAGATGGCTATGGAGGGACATGCAAGAATGCTAGAACAGTATGCAGATCTTGAGGAAAAACATATTCAATTGCTTGCAAGGCATAGGAAGATTCAAGAGGGCATAGATGATGTTAAAAAGGCAGCTGCTAGGGCAGGGGTCAGGGGTGCTGAATCTAAGTTCATAAATGCCCTTGCTGCTGAAATTTCTGCATTGAAAGTGGAAAGGGAAAAGGAGAGGCGATATCTTAGGGATGAGAATAAAGGACTCCAGGCTCAATTGAGGGATACTGCTGAAGCAGTCCAGGCTGCTGGTGAATTGCTTGTACGGCTAAAAGAAGCAGAAGAAGCTGTGGCTGATGCCCAAGTAAGTGAGGCTATTGATATTTTTCATGCACTTTAACTTCACTGGTTGATATTAAGATTCTTGTTATACATTAAGTTTAGATGTATGAGTGTCTATGCAGTTTGTTGTATTACTTTTAAATGGTTATGATGGTAGAGTAAAGTAGGAAACATTTTGTTCAATTTGCTGACTTCAAAGTAAAATTTTGAATGGGACAATATCAGAACGCAGAAGTGACAAGATGAGTGCATAGAAAGAGTGTATACATTAATTTCTATGTGAAAATTATTCGTTTTCCTTCATTCTACAAATAAGCACTCTTAGTGTGGTCTCACACACAGACTCATATATATATGTATGTCTCTTAGTGTGGTCTCACATACACACACTCATATGTATGTATGCACTTACAGATGTTCCCTATACATTGCCTTGTGATAAATAAAATTTTGTTTTAAACCCTGCTAATCAACTATAATAAACATGTATTAGTGACAAATGCTGTTTGTGACAAAACAACCTGTCATGAGGTCTCAATTAACTTTTTGAGGTTAAGTCTGAATCAGATCTTTAACCTCAAGTTTAGAATGTACATAAAGATGTTTAGAAGTTTGCTTTTTGAAATTGAGATGGATTTGCATCTTACATTCATACTACAGATAACAATGCTCAGAGAACTTATTGGTGAAGCTTGAGTCATCATCTTGTTACTGTTTGGTACTTTTTGAAAGTGTCACGATGAAAATGAAACTGGAAGTTTAATGTACAAATATTGCACAGTAAATGTTCCAATTAGTCATTTACATTTGTAGGTAATGCATGTAAATCTTATTTTTGAGTGTGGCATGAACTTACACCTTAATAACACATCCCTTGCTGAGTCATAATATTTTTTTTTTCTATTTGGTGAAGGCTGGGTGCTAGACTTTTAAAACAAAGAATTTCCAGATGAATGCTCGCACTTTAAATCAAAGAATGCATAAACAACATCATACTGTTAGATTGTTAGTTTTCCTCAATATCTTGTAGTTTTCCATTCTCACTCAAAAATCTTAACTTCATTTACATCTGTAGGTAATGCATGGAAATCTAATTTTTCAGCATGCCAATGAACTTACATGTCAATAGAACATCTCTTGCTGAGCCATAAATTCCTTTTTTTTTTTTTTATCTGGTGAAGGCTGGGTGTTAGACTTAGACCTAGAATTTCCAGATGAAATGCTCGCACTTCAAATCAAAGATAGCGTAAACAACATAATGCTGTTAGACTATAATCATTCTCAATATCTCGTAGCTATCTATTCTCACTCAAAAATCCTTTCTAGCATGCTTTGCAAGAGTGTACTTTTAGATGGCCAAAAGTTTTACAATATAGTGCTTTCTTTCACAGTAAATTATCCCATGTATTAGATCGACATGGTTTTGCATGTGGTAGGGAATGGTCACACTTTCTGGTCTTACTAGCAAAGCTCAATTATGATTTTATGCTTTTATGAACTTGGAATCTATAGATAGCTCTTTGACAGTGAATGTGACCTTCAAAAGTGGATGGAGCTTTTGGCACTGTTCTCATTACCTTATGTTTTAAATTATCGCAGAAGCAAGCATTGGAAGCAGAACAAGAAGCTGAGAAAGCTCACAAACAGATTGACAAATTAAAGCGAAAACACGAACATGAGATTAGCACTCTTAATGAGCTACTTGCAGAATCGCGTCTACCTAAAGAAGCAATACCACCTGCTTATGATAATTTCGACAATGCCAAGTATGATGCAGGTGAGACACACTATGCCAGCGATCAGCGATGGCGAGAAGAATTTGAACCATTCTATAACGGTGAAGATGGTGAGTTATCAAAGCTAGCAGAAAACTCGTCATGGTTCTCTGGATATGATCGTTGCAATATATAGCTCAAGTCCTAACTGCAAAATAGTGTATGTATAACTAATAGTTTCTGTCATATAGCTCCAAAGTCGTAGCTGTTTTTTGTTGTTCATCTGGGTATACCAGTTCTTGCCAATCTAGGGGGACCAGTATCTTGGTTCCCTTGTTGTTCTTTGTAACCAAATTCAGATTCTTTCATTTCATAAGAGTTAAATGAATGATTTATATTCTTTCTTTTTTCTATTCTTCCCTGCATATGTAAGCACATAGATTTCTCATTCTTCCACTTTGATTCTATATTTATTTCCCAATCTCTTCATCCTTTGACCATCTCTGGGCAACGAAGTTGTAGACATTCAGGCACATGAACTCAGCATGGCACATTCCAAAATATGGCATTGGAGAGACAGAGAAAGAAGAGTTGTTAAACTTGCATTTGAATTTGTATTTCCTTTTTGGGTGTTCTTGTGATAATGGATATGGTGGACCCCTAAAATTTGTACAGACAACAGATTTGACAAGCTAAACAAACATGTTATTTTGAAGCCTTGGATCATTTATTTCTTTGGTTTTGGTGTCAATAGCATAGGGGGCAATCCCTCAAGCGGATCAGAGAGGTATGTCTATGGTCCCTCCCCTCCCTTCTGTTTTTATTATTATTATTTATTTTTATAGGAAGGCAAAAAACAAGACAGTCCACAAGTACTTGCATTGAGAGGCTCCTGGTTTAGGAGTCTATCATTTCATGGAGACCATAATACAAGGAGCTTGTGGCCTTGTCTTCTCCCTGACATGAGCCTATCCCTACCTGTGGACCATTTTTTCACACTTGAGACCCAATTTACAAAGCCTGGAGGCTGGATAGGCTGATGATAAAACAGGACGTGCAACCTTCTAAACCCTGGCCACACATCACTGGTTTTCTCTTGCAGGATTAGAAAGGACTAAGCCATCTATTTAGAAGAAACAAATGAGGAATGAAAATGATATCTAGATAATTTCTACCAATTCTCATAGAAAGAGGCAACCAAACTAACAGATATTAGTAGAAACTCTCTCAATTTAATTTGGGGTTCGAAATTACATAATTTGTGAATCTTTTTATATAAATAATAAATTTAAATTACCGTTATAGTTTACAAAGAAAGATAAAATAATGAGAATGAGATGTAAAATTGTATAAATGATTATTGTTAGATAAAATTGAAATGATGTCTATAAACGAATATCTTCTCGGTTAAAAATTTAATTTCATTAAGTGTAGAATTTGAATTTTGAAATACACATGTAACATTTATAAAAAGAAAATAAAAAAATATATTTCTAAAAGAATAGTTTAATAGTTGAAAATTGAGATTTCATTAAAAAAGTGTTTTGAGTTTGTAGTATTCATAAAATGAAAATCAAAACGGTAAATTAATAAAAAAAAGAATAAACCTAGTATGGGGTTGAAAATTAAACATCAAAAATGATTTAGCATTCTGGTTTGTAATTGTACCAATGTGTATCGCATGAGTTTGAAGTTTTTATTTTAACTCTGTGCTTGTTTTGTGGTTTACAATGAAGGATGAAGTGACGGGATTAAAGTGAAAAAATTTTATAAATAATTATTATTAGACAAAATCAAAATAACGTGTATGAAAAATATCTTATCGTTTGAAAATTGAGATTCTAGTAATTATTGAATTTGAATTTTGAAATACACATGTAACATTTATAAAACGAAAATCGAAAAAATAATTCGAATAGAATATCTTGACCGTTGAAAATTGAAATTTTCATTTAAAAAAATGTGTTTCAAGTTAGAATCTTGAAAAAAAAATATTTCTGATGGAATATCTTAACCGTTGAAAACTGAAATTTTCATTAAAAAAATGTGTTTCGAGTTTGAATCTTGAAATACATGTGAAACATTTATAAAATGGGAATCGAAGCAATAAATTGTCCGAAAAGAAAAATAAACCAACTATGAGGTGTAAAACCATGAAAAAGGAGTTAGCATTCTTGTTAATTAGTACCTATGTGTATCACATGAGTTTGGAGTTTTGATTTTGACTCGTGCTTGTTTGCTTCTAACATTATTCAGATGGTTGAGTACTGCATGGAACAACGGTTTGGAGTTTATGGTTTATGTTCGGTGAAGCACAGTGATAGGTTTTGATATATAAATATTAGTGGTTTGATATATTTTATCCCCAACATACAATCAAAGTTGATACCCACCCAAGTTAAAGGCAGCAAAGGTGAAAGAAAGAGACATAAAGAGAGAGAGAGAGAGAGAGGAGGAGGCATGATAGAATCAGTGACAGCCTGGTAAATAGACCCTCTCTAACTCTAATCATCATTAATTCTTGTAAACCCCACAATAACATATTCCATCAATCTCTCTTCATCATTCATCCTTCGTTGGACCCCTCATTGCCAGAGTTACTTGTGGGGAACTTTCTAGATCGATATATATATATATATGCTGTTAAAAAAACCTTTTCTTTGTAATTAAACGTTCTAGTAAATCTTTTTGTTCCTCATCATCATGCTCCATGGATGATGTTTGTGGATAACTAGTGAAAGTATTAAGGTCAACTTGTATGTAAGATTGTTTGAATGCCAAAACACGTTCCTAAAAGGATCAGTCTGGGTCTCTAAAGGGTGTTTATTTTATGTGACTCCACCCCCAAAAGTTCATCTTTTCTTAGCCTTTCCCTTTCTCGAGAAGATCAAAGCTTAGTCATGTTGACATTTTTATTGGAATGAGGAGGCTGACATCTTGAGATGTTATTCATTGCTTTGTACCGTGTGATGGGTATGTACCAAATTCAGTTACTTTTTTAAGTGAAGTGGATGACATTAACAGAAACCAAACTCACAAGCGTGCATCAATCTGCGTCTGCCACTTAATGCAGATGCAGTTGTAATAGTGGGACACTAAGCTTAAAACACAGACACAGGAAGAATTCAACATTGCAACTAATTTTACCTAACCACGTTTTTGTGAAAGTGGGAATTATTTTCCAATTTCACCGTAATTTGAAATATAAGTTGGGATTGATAATTCTGTATAAAAACTTTTATTTAGACGGAAAATGCTGATGGGGTTAATAGCGGATTTCACCCTCATTTGAAAGTTTATTATTATGTTTTTTATGCCTTCCTTCCAATGACTGCAATAATCCTTTGGTAATGTTAGAATCTTTATCTTTAGTAAAAAGCATGGATAAAATTATTAGGGTTATTTGGACTTAAGGAATCGCTTTCCATTGACAGACAACTCAATTGGTTGATTTGCTGATATCCTGCTAGATTTAGTCACATAATAATTTTGGTTTGGCACCATTGTCAATGTGACATTGATGATGAAAGCAGGTAGCAACTACTTTTTTTATTCAACTTTTATGCGAGGCCCCAGTCTCATTGGTTGCTGCATAACAATATCTAATAATTAACATTCCCAAATCTCAGGTGCTAAATCTTTTTGGTTGACTAATTATCCAAGCAATATCCCTTTGAAGCAGGGCAAATTATCCAACTTAGTTGTCCTTGATTCACCATAACCATCAACCACATCCATTAAAACCTAAAAATACAAATTAGAAAAAAAAAAAACACAAATGCACCAAATTTGGATGAGAAATTTAGATATATTTCATTGTTAAATCTCATAATGGATTTGCAATTGTCTTTAATAGATCAATTGTGTAATTGACGGTGTATGTCAAAGTCATTCAATCAAAACAAATTAAACATTTAATATAATTTTTTTTGTTATTATACGAAAATAAGAATTCTAATATGATTTTTTGAATCAAGAATTAAGTCGAAAGCATATGTGCAATGTACCACATGACATGGTGGAAAAGTTTTTTTGTGAAATTGGATATTCTCATCCTGTTTTGATAAGGAAGTGTACAAGACATGAAGTAATCCATGTAGCAATAAGGCTTTCCTAGCCAAAAGCCATGTGTCCCTTGAAGTAATTTGAGCCGTCTGCATCCACTATCCCTGATTTATTATCATGACACGAGAGGTTAACAAGGATGCTTGCCACGTTTCAAATAACCTCTAAATTTGTTGTATTGTCAAAAACAATTGAATGCAGCAGCAGCCCATCTGAAGAATACATTTAAGACTACATTTCCACAGTTTTCTATTTGAAATCAGAAACGTTTAGGAAAAAGTCACTTTGGTGTCGCTCTAGCTGTAAGTAGGTAGAGAATGGAAATCCCAAATAGAAGCCAAAGAATCTCCATTTTCCCTTAACCACCCCCCCCCCCCCAAAAAAAAAAAGAGCAGCTATGGAGTTAAGCTATGTACGATTGTCTGAAAACCCAAAAATGTTATGCACTGGAATGGTCTGCTTCTAATTCTCTAGCCCATTGTTGCATTAAAAGAGTTATAAAAAACAGCCAGTGCCATTTCAGACCAGATTAATAAATACACATCATTGTATATTGTACTTGGCTGCCTTCTTTTTAGTATCCATAACTTGCATTCAATATTATCCAATACATGTACATAAATGCATTGATCAATTACAGTTAGATCAATCAAGCAGAGGAGATCTCTTTTTCTGGGTGTTTGTTTGTAGACTTTGGAATTTTTGAGGTCAGCCTTCGATGGAAAAGCTTTGTGTCTTGAGAGGGTACCTATCTACATCTGAACTCCACTACTTTATAGTCTTTATTCTTCCACATATCCCCCTAACAGATTTTTCTTTTGTTTCAGAATTTTCTAAAGCAGATGCGATTGTAAAGACCCTTTGATTCCTCAGCCAAGTCAGAAGTTCACTAGTGCCAACCTGGGCTTTTGGCGCTCATCTGAGTTCCCCACTTTAGAAAGAAAAAATGTATGCCAAAAAGCAATGAAAAAAGAAGGAAAAAAGAGAAAGAAAAGCAAAGTACTAGTATAGTAGTTGTTTGCTGTCAATTGTTGCATATGGTAAACAGCAAAGTGCTGTCAAAAAATGACTTTGGATTCCAGCTCAAAACACAATATCATTCTTAATCATCAGTTGGACTTAAGAGACCATTTGTCCCCACTTTAACAGCTGTTTACAAGTTAGAATCTATTTTCCCACTAGTTACGCGATTTAACGTAACATAATTGTCATTCTTACACCGGGGCCACTCCCAACATCAAATTTTCCAGCTAAATATGAAAGCAATAGGGGGAGGGGGCTATCCTTTTCATTACACTGTACTGTAGTGTTTGTTTGGTTGCCAAGAAGTAAAGAGGAAAATGGTTAAATTCATGGGATCTCACACCTGCTTTTTGCAGTTCATACTATCTGCACTTTTCTATCAATCTTCGAACCAACCAATATCAGCGGAAGGATCTTAGCCAGAGTTATAGGCAGCAATCAAAAGAAGAAAAAGAAAGAAAAGACACATATATATATCCAAAAGTTTCTCAATGAATTGATAGATCAATTTCTTTTCTTAGTTTGTAAGGCCAATACACACACGGTTGAAACAGAAGTTTACATAAAAATTCCTCTCTTCTTTCAACCCCATCAAGACTCCTCTCACCAAAGCTAAATCTTAAATGTGGATTATGCACCACTTGATTCCAATTAGTTCTAACATATTACAATCAGGAATTCCTGTGAGAATTCTCTAAAGAATGAGTTGCGGAAACAATTTGGGAAACGAGATTATAAATTTTCTCTTTTTTCTTTTCCAGGCTAACGATTTCACTCCAACCGTAATTGCTTTCTATGTACAAAGGCCTCTCTTTGCTCCCCTGGAAGGCCTGAAGCGGAATCAGCAAGTGTTGTCTATGGTAATTACAGCTCAATTTTCACCTGCCCTGCAGCAGCCATTGAGCCTGCACCAGACAAAAAGTGGATCAAACATTTGATTATAGAATGTATCAATTCTACACGTAGTGCCTGAGTTTTGATGAATTATGCTTACCTTGATAGCTTTGTGCCTGATTCTGGCCGAATCCCATTTGAACAATGCTCTGGAGATCATCCTCCCAAAATGATGCAACCTGAAGACAAAAGTTTTCAGCTTCCAATTGAGATTCTGAACAATATTAAATAGAATATACTACTAACTAGACAAGTTATTTTATAGATTACCTGAGGATTAGCATCAGTAAAACCATCAATAGGAGGCAGCTGCACGCCTTGGGTTTTACGCAACACAGCATTTAGTGGATTCATTGAGAATTGAGTCTCTACATTATTGGATATACCACTGTGCAGAGGTAGCGCTTGCTGCTGCAGCTGATATCCAAAAGGGAATGCTGGTGCTGAAGAATCCATTGAATAAAGGGCATGTGGCAAAGATCCACGAGATCGAAACATCTGCAGCACGCAATTGATGCAAGATTGTCACTTGAAAATTCAGATGACTCACAACCCATAAATAGAGAACAATATCATGGACAGCAACTTACATCCTTTGACAGAAGGGCTTCCATGTTAATATCCATCCTCGGATTCACGGTAGCCAACTTCATAGATAGGAACTGCAGAAAATATCAGTCAGCACAAAATAACGTTCTGCGCTTAAATTTCAAATCAACATTTCAATTTAATAATAGAGACATTGGCCAATTTCAGTTTACCTCCACTTGACGCTGCAAGGACTGCACATAATTAATAATTTCATCGAGCATAACAGCTTTACCAGTCACCTGCAACAAATTTCATTGTAATTGGTATTGTTTCAGTTCTCACAACTGCCTCAATCGTGCAAAGTGCAAAGTTTATAGTGTTTTGCTCACCTTATTGCAACCTGGAACAAGATCCTGAAGGAACTTCATCCTTTCACTTATTTTCTCTCTTCGGACCTGGACCGATACAAGATGACAAAAGATATCCAGATCAATACAAATCTTAATTACCGTTCAATGTAATAACTACAGATCATTGCTTTAAGTTTCCTACTCTTTCAGCGAGACTATGACTATCAGTTGCTTGACCCCTTCTGGCCCTGACATGGATGTAGTCCTTTGGTGGCTCTGGTGGCTTGGAATTCTCCTTACCTTGCTTCTGATTCCCATCATTTGCTGCTTTACCATTGCCATTCTGTTCTGTCTTCTCCTTTGCATTCCCAGCGGCTTCTTCTTGCTTGCTTCTCTTCGCGGTGGATTCACCATTCTCTGGTGCAACCTGAAATGGCAATCCAAGGTTAGTTTCCAATAGAATTCTCGAAAGGAATTTGATAATTCAGATAAATCCTAATAATTTGCAAAACCGAATTACATTACCTTGGCATCAGCAGCCACTGGAGATGGGGTTTCTTTAGCTTTCCCCCGCGGAATTGATTTCCTTTTCCTGGCATTAGCATCATTTTGGACTTTTATGCTTGAATCACCACCTGGGATCTGTTCAGAAACCGAAGATTCCTCCTTGGAATCACCGAATTCCGCATTCTCCGGCGAGGAAGACCTTGACAGCCTACTGTTTTTCTTGTCAGAACCTGAACTCCCTTCCTGCGGTGAGTTTTTGTTGCTTTCCGGAACATTTACTTGAGATCCAGTAACCTTAATGGATTGGTTACTGGAAACTCTTGAAAGTTTAACAGAATCCATTCTAGGACGTAATCTTTGAGGCAATTCAGTCTCAGTCAATCCAAGTTGACCGTTTAGGCCACCGAAATTCCTGCTAGTGGTACTAAAACAGGAAAATCTAGCAGCCCTCTCAGCGAACCCAGGGTCAGCAGAAAATGGTGCCAAGCTTGGATGATTCGGTAACTGGTTTCCAAGACCTGGCAAATTCAAATTCCCTCTGATCTGTGACTCTACCATTGAAAGATTGAGCTTTGGTGGTGAATTCAATGGAGTACTATAACAAGAAGTGTTACCACTGTTCGTGTTGTTATTTGGTTTGACGAAAGACTGAGGTGAAATATCACCAGAATTACATATGTTTCCTAATCTTCCAATCAATTCTCTGATCATTACATTTTCTCCAAAACCAGGGAGAGTACTTCCAGCATTGGATGCTGCTGGAGAAGACACCATGGAACTCAATGCTGACTCAAAGGGATCGCTCTGATCCATTGAATTATCCCAATTGGGATTGAAAAAACAACTTCCCACTTGTTCTGTCGCACAATTCAGCTCATTCGTTTGCATGTCCATCCCAAAACTGCAAGAATTCCAAGTCGGGGGTGCAGCCGTTCTGTTTAGTCCCTCAGCCATCAAAACCTTGTCTTTTTCCATGAGAAACTTCCAGGAAAAAGTTGAAGAACCAGATCAACAAGAATAGTGAAAGCCAAAAACCAGGAATCAAGAAACAAAACCCAGAAAATATTTCAAGTGAAACCACAAAAAAAGAAGATGTTTCCTTTTAAGTGGGATGTGTTGGCTTGGGATACAGAAAGAAGCAAAGGTTTTCAGTAGAATTGAGATAAAAGGAACTTGTTCTTATACAGTGATGACGCGATGTCACTCAATTATGGAATATGAAAGCAAAGAGAAGAGTGTGCAGGAGTTTAGAAAAGCAAAGCCAAAAAGAAGTGTGAGAAGAAATGAGGGAAAGTAAGGAGCAAGCAAAGATAGATAAAGAACGGAAATGTCTG
Organism: Theobroma cacao; assembly: GCF_000208745.1. Taxonomy (NCBI): domain Eukaryota; kingdom Viridiplantae; phylum Streptophyta; class Magnoliopsida; order Malvales; family Malvaceae; genus Theobroma; species Theobroma cacao. The sequence continues at coordinate 25,514,202 of NC_030853.1, read as the reverse complement.
TTTGACCTTTTTTTTTCTTTTTAATTTTTCAAAAGAATGAATAATATTAAATTACAAGTTATTATTACAGAAAATCTCAGCCTAAAACTGCGTAACAGACGGTGGAAGGAAGGAAGGGATGGAAATGCCGGGCCTTAAACGTCAAACCATCCTAATTTTCAAGCCTTCTGTAAAACAGCATAGTTAATTTTGTTTTTTTTTTATTTTTTTTTTTGCCCTTTTAATTTTGGGTGCTTCTGATAGGCACAAAACACTACAACCGTTTGTGCTAATGATCAATGATTAATGCACAGAGGAAAAAGGGGTGGGTCAGATTTGTTTTAATCTTATTTAATTTTTACTTAATTCATCATAATTACAATGTCAGACAGACAGACAGAGAGAGAGAGAGAGAGAAACAATTTGTATTTTCTTGTATTTTAGCTTTAAATAAATAAATAGTTGAAGATGTAAAGGATCTCTGATGTGAATAGGTGTGGACTATGACAGATCCAGGAATTTTCTTTTGGATTTTTTTTTTTCTTTTGAAACATTTTTGTGAGGCAGAGAAGTTTTTGATCCTTTCTTCTTCTTCTTCTTTCTTTTTTTTAATTATTATATAAATTTCTTTTAAAATATTAGGTGCTGAAGTGGACCAGACAAAGCTTAGCAGGTTTTTATTTTAGTTTTTTCTTCTGGTCCCCGGGTCTTTTTCCTTTTTTTATTATTTTTAGTATTTATTTTTTGTGAGGCAATTGGTCCCAGATCTTGAGTGTTTAACTAACGCCATGTACTGAAGTGGCCCAGAGCCCAATCAACCCATTCTCTCCTTTCTTCTATTTAAAGACCCAGACTTAGGTATACATGGTTCATCAACTTTTTTTATTTTCAAAATTTAAAAAGTGTTTAACAATTTAATTGTTCAATTTTTAATGAAAAAAATTAGTTATTCATCCATTTATTATTTATTTTTTTTCATACTATTATGACTATTAAGTGCCTTTAGCCAACAAGGGGAGAACATAGGGAGTTTTTTTATGGTAATTGAATTTGTGGTTGCTTTTGTCACATTAATATTTGTGTTCTTAATATAATTTTTTAAAGTAAAACTGGACTTTTAAATACAATGATTTTCAATATATAAAACATAAGTAAGTAAAAAAAACTTAACTTTTGTATTAAGAAAGATTTTATTAATACTTAAAATTACGTAAAAAAGTCATTGATAGCAAAATTGAGTTTTCGTAACAAATTAAAATTTAATTTTAACATGATTCATATAAATAACTCAAGTACCCATTATGTTTCTAATATTTTAAGTGATGTCATCTTATAACGACTTTCGATTATTGGAGTTGTTTAAAACTGAAGAATTTTAAATCGAACCTTTTTAGTTCTTATGTATAAAATATATATATATATATTAATAATAAATAACAATAATGAGTATTTATTTTTTGTGAATGGTGGGACAATCGAATTGTTGGGTGTTTTACTATTTTCCATATAATCCTTGTTATAAATTATAATTAGAGGCAACCACGCGTTCAAGGCATTCGATATCATACTAAACATAAAAGGCAATTTTGAAAGATCTTTCCAGGAAAAAGTTAGGTCAAGATAAGATAAACTTTTAATAAGCCTTCAAAATTGGGAAGCTACCGTCCAGCAATCTGTACGCGGTGATGATATAATTGGAAGGCAAAAGGAAAAAAATAAATAAATGGAGATATGGTGGGTATAATTTCTTTTTTTGTGTAAAATCATTAGAGATTACAATGTTGACAATGTGATTGAATCATCATTTTGAAATTTATCTCCATTTTTTTTATTTTCAATTAAATTTAAATATAAATGATTTTTGCATGTAAATTAGTTAACAGACAAAATAAGAGGAATCTAAAAACATGCACAAACACGTTAATGGAATTAAGTAATTAGTAGCATTATTTTTACCCTATTGCCTATTGGGAATTTGGGATTACACTTTCTAGGCTCTGCAACAATATAATAAATATATATATATATTTTTTTTTCTGAAATGTTATAATTATTTTATAATATAAGAAGAGTAAGTGTCCCAACCTTAGCTCATAATTTTCTTTTATCTTTTGTATAACTATTGTCAATGCTAATAATGAAAACATTCAAATATTTAATAACTAAATGAGCCTCAAATTAACCAAAAAAAACCTAACTAACATTCATCCTTTTGTTAACTTAAATTAACTTATAGATTTGATGTAAGTTTTAGAAATTAATTAACTTTGATGATCTGTGATCTTAAATGTAATTATAACTAATAATTACATTAATTTGCTTTTCGTTTCTTAAAATTGGAGAAATGGACCAACCCCAAACTACATACGATTCAACTTTGCACGTCGGCGAATTGCAAAAATCCACCGTTGAACCAACGTGAGGTTCAATCATTGATGCACACACTCACATGCAACCTCCTCTGTTTGACCAAATTTTATTGTTCTAGGAGACACGTGTTGCTTCTCTAATAATTCAAGAGGAACGAAGTCCGATGTAAATTCTTTGTTTATTTTGGCACTTTTAAATACTAGTTTAACTAACGGTTGCAGGTATTTAAACGTTTATTTTAATTATTTATTTATACAATTATTTTAATTAAAAGTCTCTTCCAATCAAAGCTTGGAAAGAATCCTATATATTATATATATAGCAGGGTTAATGATTAGGTGTTAGCCCAATTTTATTTTCTTAAAATTAAATTTACCATATAGTATTTCTTTTAATTTTGGAACAGTTTTGTCAGATATTCTCTGCCTGATATTTTTGTATTCACGACATTTTACTTCACCAGTTTGCTTCTCTTGCAAGTTGCTATGGTGCCCATTTCATAGTAGCATTAATTATTTGTTTCATTTTATTTTCTGAAATATTTTTGAAGTTGAAGGAATCTTTTTTTATTTCAATGACAAATAAAAAGGTTAAGAAAATTTTTTTAACTTCTCGTTGCATGTAAATTTCATTCAAATTTTATGTTTGATTTTAATTTCTCTAATTATATATTTATTTCTTATTCAATATTCAAGATTCATTCACATAACGTAATGATATCTTATCATACATGTCAAGAATTAAGAATATATATAAAGAAGATAAGCTTTCACTCTGAAAGAAAGGAGCAGCCATGGGCAAGTTGAGCTGAGCTAATTAATTGCAACTGGCAAACCTGTATATATTACCCTTCCAATCGGAAACTTGCCTAATAGTTCAGCCCCCACTTTAGAAATTTCTTTGCTGTTCAAGTTGTGGCTCAAGCACACCCATAGGTTATTTTAAACATTAATAGGTTATAGGGCAAGGCCAGAGGGTTGGGTCAAAGATTTAAATGTTTATACTTCCCCAAAATACATGAATCCTTTCTTTTTTAATCCGCATGAAAATGATTGAAGAGAGGTAATCGAATCGCGCAAAATAAGTTGATGTGATTGCATTTAATGTAAAAATATTTACAACGTGTAATATTGGCTTTGCAAGTGGTTCATGAATTAATAATAATAATAATAATAATAATAGTTAAGTTTAATTAGCTATTTGTTATCCTAGCTTTTGGTGCAAAGTTAAAGCTCCAAAATTGAGCCTGTTATATTCATCTCTCAATCTTATTTAATTGTACTAAAATAGGTTCATACCCTATTTTAGATTGAGAAAGCCTTGAATCAATATTTTACATATGCGATAAGTGCAAATTTTCATGCAATAATCCTTCAAAGTTTGAATTTATGTATTCAAATGAATATATAGCCCAACATTCCTAAATTAACATTATATATATATATATATATATATATATTAATTTTTATTAAANNNTAATATATATATATATATATATATATATATATTAATTTTTTATTAAAATCTCGTCATGATTAAAACTCAAAACATCTAATTTGATAATAATTTTACATTTGAATCTTTAAAAAAAAAAAATGAAGGGCAGAGCTTATAAGATAAGATAGAGCCAGCTCAGTAGCTAGCAAACTTTTCTTTGTATGGCTAGTTCATACCCATCACACTTGCAAATTTTATTACGTAACCAAGAGGTTTCTGTATGCATTAAAATATCCTTCGAATTCTAATGCAACGAGGTGAACAGTCTCATTCTAACTTTACTATTGTAAGCACTAGCTAGCTTATTACCTCAAGTTTTATATTGTAAAGAAAAAACCCCACACCGTTCGTAACAATGAACCTGGTTCTTCTCCATCATTGTCCTTAAACTATAATACAATACTAATAATAAATTAATAATTATTACTGTTACTATATCTTTAATACAGGTAAGGTTAAGGCATTCTGAATATAAAAGTTGAACATACCCCGTAGGGACCAAGACGAAGAAAAAACTCAAAACAAAAAATGCCCTTATCGTTTTCTATGATCCATTCCTCGTTCAGTGTCCACCGACTTTGAGCATGGCCTTTGCGGCTATAACCCTATAACTGTGGGCGATTCTTCTTTATCTATCTTGATTGTGGGTTTGACTTTAATCACTTTTGCAAGTCATTGGCAGCTTTGGCCTTGGACTGCTACAACCCCTTAACAACTTTCTCTTGTCCACTCTTAATTTCCGTTAGTAAAAAAATAAAAGAAAGGGGGACATGGATTGAGTAGCTCTGTAACTTGTAATAAACTAAACCCTAAATTCAGCTAATGATGACTAAAGTGAAAAAGAAGTTGCCCTGCACTTTGCATGAGAATATTCGATTGGGACCAGACAAAGCTAATAGTTACTTGGAAGCATATAACCGGCATGCTTCCCTTCTTTTACGCTTAATCTTAAGTTTTAAATTACTTATATCGATATATTCAATGTTATCGCTATCCCAAAGCCAAAGTCACCCTTCCATGCCCCTTGAGAAAAACAGATGCATGGGATTGGGCAACAAAGAAAGTGGACTCCCTCAAGGTTCCCATTATCGTTTGCTACTTGACTACTTCTCCTCCCATAGTTGCTTAGTGTAGCCCTACGTCAATATTTACTAAGCTCACGTTCAATTTTTTTTTAAATTAAGTTTTATTTTTGAGGTAACTTGTTCATTGGACATGCAAACCAGTTATGGATCTTGACATGCTTTCCCTTTCTGTAATTCAAAGTTTTCATTATTATATATAACTTAATATATAATATTTTAACTAGTGTTTAGTATCGTATCTTTGATTCTCTTATATAAATAAAAAATTAAGAAAATTATAGTGAGTAAACAAGTTAATGAGCATAAAAGAATAACAAAACTAGAGAGGTGAGGTCTTTATTCTAGACCGCATAGTTTGTCTTCTCACGTTTATTAATGTAGTCTATTATTGCACGAAATTGATTTAATGAAGGTCAAAGATTAATGGCAGTTATACATCGTAGCTACTTGTTGTGAGGTTGAGGCTTGTTTATTATGATAAATTTGTTTAAATGCTCATTGATGAAATGGGGTTTTCTTCAAATCCAACTTTTTTGGGAGGCCAAAATGAGTTTTAGGCTTGCAGTTTATATGTACTATTTGTGGGCTCCAGTACTTTTTGTTGACTCAGCCTTTATGTACAATTACTCGGGCATTATTGGAGTGGAGTAAGGGGCTGACAAAGAATAAAACAAGATGTTTGTAAGTTTCTATGGGCCAAGGAGCCAATAGGAAAGGAGTAATCCAATTGACAGGCAAATAGCAAGTGGAATTTTGAATGCTCAGCTGGTGCTTGTGAGAACTTGGGTGAAATCCGTGGGCCATGTACTCTAGTAATTAGGAATCCACCCTGTAATGAATAATTAAATGGGGTGCATGGGATAATTTTCCAAAAAAAATCAATTCCTACCACCTTACTGGGTTTTTCCCACAGGGGAAAAGGCTTTTCTTTCTTTTCTTCCTCCAAAGGAAAAAGATCAAGGAATGAACTGACATGGAATTAGCCTAAAAATTTGAAAGTGAAGAAAGAGGCTCAAAAAAGTTTGGTAACACCATCAGAAGATCATCCGGTTGAGGAGTCTTCGCTAGTGCAGAGCTTAGCATGCCATGAAGATATGCTCTTTTGGCAAAAATGCTGTAAACCAAATTTAAATGCTTCTTCCAAGTGGGGATATCTTCTTATTGCGCATAGTTCGTTCAGTTTTTACCTTTCAATGTTTGTTTCAAGTTGTTTGATGCCTACTCTTTTTGATCTTATGTTTGTTTTTTCTTTTCTTTTCTTTTGTGCTGTTACAGTTTAGAACTGTATTCATTCAAACCATGCTAATGGTCATGGGGACAAGTTAATATTCCACTCCCCACAATCGAATCATTACCTATCCAAGAAAAATGCAAAGCCGATAAACATGGGGCAGGTTTTCATGAAATCAAACAAGTATTTAGCAATGCCAAGCTTCTCAGTTCTCACTGTTGAATGCATAATTGGACTAAATGTCAACTACAGCTAATCTAAAAGACAAATAGTTTCACAGTGGAGGAAGGAGAAACCATTAACAATGGAACCAAAAAGAGAAAGCTATCCATCACAACAACTATCATTCCAACAAAAATGTCACCTTAAATAAGGTCCGGGTGTCTCCTATACTTACAAAATTGGAGACTCTTGAAAAAGACTGATTTCTAGCTCCCCAAACTGGTGCAAGAAAATCACCATAAGTTATGAGGTTGCATCCTGAACATTTACCGACTTTGCAAAATCTTTTAACTCAAAGATACAGTCATTACAAAATCAAAACTTTTATAATCTTACAATAAAACTCAAGAATCATTTATTAAAGTATGTAATTGCTGTCTGAATGAGGAGATATTTTTTGCTTCAACAGCCATGACAATCCCCGTTAACTGGTAATTTTTTAGCTGCAAAAATATTGATAGAAGATAATTTAGCCATTAGTTTGAAGAAGAAAGATAAAGCACATTTTAGGTATTAACTATCCAATAAGACTGTCTATTTTAGTAGCATTAACAATAAACAAGGAAAAAATGAACAGAGAAACATTAACATAAAGATAATAATATTCTATGTATGAAGGGACATCCTTAATCCTTATGCACAGAGGTTTACTGTTGAAAAGAAAAATATATTGTAAGAACCACAAACAAGATGTTATTAAAGGTTTGTTTTTCCCAGAGTAGAATTTCAGGAAAAGATGTCACATTTGGGTTCATATGTAAGTCTTGCAACAAAATCCATAAATGTCGAACACTTGAAAAGAAAGAGAAAAGGGTAAAGATGTCATACTTGGGGTTCATATGTAAGTCTTGCAACAAAATCCATAAATGTCAAACACTTGAACAGAAAGAGAGAAGGGTAGAGAACAAACTAGGTCCCATTTACATGTTGCTTACCTATTTATTTCCTGTCTCCTTTTTACTTCCTCAAAATGTGCTATAAAGTAAAAACAACTACTAAAATGCAAAATCATATTTGATTGAAATGAGGAAATGGCTATAAGGTAATGCCAATTCAAAAATAATGGTTCCATAAAAGTAAAATCATGCTTTTTGTTATCTATGAAGTTTAGAAATAAAAGGTTATAAATATATACTTTTAATTCTCTAAAAATATTGTTTGTTTCAATATCCAAAAAGCATTTTACGTTTTGCTTTCAGAAGCAAGAAGCAAGTAGTAAAAGTTAGACCAGATGGAACCTAAATCAATTTTTTGCGATCTTTGAATATTTCAAAGATTACCTTGAGGTTTTTAAAGTAATAACTTAAGACATGCATAGATAATTGAAGGGAGTTACAATTTTAAAAAGGTATCTTTACATTCGTTAAGATATTTCAGTTACATTACACTCTTCTGGTTTCAAGTTTTTCAAATACAGCCATAAGGGTTTTAAATTGACAGTTGACACTTAGACCTCTGAAAAAATTGAGAAATTTGTTCTCTTCATTTAAAGTTTAACATTATAACCCCTTATTACTACAGGATAATACCTCAAGAGATTTAAGGTTCACTTTTGAAATCCCGGAAAAAGGGGACAAGGGTTGTCAAAAATCTAAAAAATCATAAGGTAATTTACCCAAAAGGAAATTACCCATGAAGCATTTTTAGAGTTGAGCTAGAAGGATCAATTATAGTAAGTTTGAAGTTCACTCCTACTAACCTCATGAGTTGCGACCTGCTGAGTTTGTAAAGGGAAAAGGAAGGACCACATGCTCAGCTGAAATGTGTTTGAGAAGGGAATCATTAAACTGCAAAGTCAAAAACAAGCCAATAGACACACAATATATTGTAGATTAGATGTATCAAAGAACCAATACCTTATGAAAAATCTCATCTTCTGGCTTAATATATATAATTTCCTCAATTTTGTCAGTGCCTGAAGACCTTTTCCGATTATGATTTTTTTGCTGTAAATTTGTATACAAAGTCAGAGAAAGAATCATAGGAATGCTGATATGAAAAGCACAATCAGCACAAGGAAGAACTTATACCTTGTAAATTTTGCTTACTAGTATATAAAACTTGAAGCGGAAGGAATCACACAGCTCTTCTGTGGGCTTCAAAAAGTAAAACAAGACCATATGAGTTTACCAGTGATATGTGTTTCCAGTTGTAAGAGATAGTATATTTTACTAAGGACACCCGTTTTCTAAACATCTAACCTCATCTTCTGTAGCCCATGAGACTTCATCAAACAGTGCATTATAAAGATGTGGCAAGAGTTCAGGAGGGAGATTCACCACACGTTGGGAAACCAGGAGACCCACATCCTGTGCTTTTTCTCCCAAAAGTGATCTCAAGTTGCCTATGTTATCTTTCTCATGGCATATGTTAAGGAGGAACTCCTTGATCTCTGTAATACACTTGTGATCCTAGTGAGAACAACATTTCACCAACATTTTAGCCATGGCATTTTATTTCACATGTTCACACAAGAAATGGCACCTCAACAGATAAAATTATGAAACCACCCATGGTTCAAGAAGAGTGAAAAGGTATTGAGGTAAACATTAACGAGTGATAAAACTTGACATCATGACCAATTTAGCTTCAGGTTTGGGGAACTTTACACAAACAAATCATTCTATCACAAGAAAGAATTATATGAAAAGCTTGTTTACTAGCTAATCAATCACATTGTGCAGTGGCCCTTCATTTACATTAAGGGATTTGAGTTCAGATTATAACAATCAGGTATTTAGTAGACTTTTGAATATTAATTTATCCCAAGTACAGTAAACCAGAATGGTACCATATATCAGATCGGCAGTAAGGATTACCTTTAATCAAATCAATTTCATATTGGGGCCAGTCCATCATTAATCCAGCTAATTGGAAAAGGTTAAACAGAGAACAGTTAACTTCCCTTTATATACATTAAAAGCTGAAAGCCTAGGTCCTAAAATTTTGTGGCTTATTCTAACCAAAAGCAAGCTAGCCACTGAGATCATGTACAAAGAGAAACAATCACATCAAAAGGATAAGTTTCTTACTTTATATCTCCCCAAGTTGAGGGCAGTAATTACAGAAAAAACTCCATTGTCTTCATCATCCTCTAATTTAACAACAGTTCCAACTGTGGGTTGTCCCAATATCAAGTCTATGAAACCACTCAAATCCCATTGCTTGTTATCAAGGTAGGATTGCAGCAAGGTTTTCACACCATGAAAATCATCAGGTTTCGGATCAAAGAAGGCAAAATCTGCTTGGACAACTCCCTTAAGGAAAAAGGGAAAAGCAAAAAAGACAAATTAACTAAAATCTTCTTCATATATATATATTTCACTGCATATTCAAAGTTGCAGGAATAAGTTATTTACATTGAAGTCTTCATCTTCAGACGACTCAGATTGTCTGTCTATCTTTTCTAACTTGTTTTTAATTTGACCGCCTACAATTCAGGTCAGAAAGCAATAAGAATGTACTCCAAAATACCAAGGGAAGTCAAGCAGATAACAATAGAAAAGAGAATGGTTATCTCTTTAAACACGATAGACAACTCAATTCGGCTGAAAAACCTGTTGATTGTTGTTTGTAATCAAGCATGTGATCCTTAACCAGGTAAGCAGTGGCAGCTCGAGCAACAGAACGAGCAAATGGTGAGAAAGTCAAAGGCAGAACTGGTAGCAGTCGACGACGCCTGGTTGGTTTCCGCTGCATCTTGTTTAATCTGCTGTCAAATTGGCAGCAAATCAAGGGTTAGAAGGGCTTCACAATAAGGTGCAGGATCAAAGGCCCTAATTCCTAACGTAGTAAAATAATTTTATTCTATTATTATATAAATTTGTCTTTTCAGATAGTATGTATGCATTTTCATTGGATTAAATACAGAAAAATCTCTTTACTTTACTTCAAACAAAGCATAAACATTTACAAATATATAATTTTATAGAGCAAACAATATTCAAAAATTAATTAAATATGGAAACGGTGGTAAGTACTTTATTTTCAGCATTGAAATAAAACTTCAAGTCAGGCGAATAACATAAATTGAAAGATCAAAAATAAAAGATGCATTAAAAGAAAGTAGAAAGGAGTTACTATTATTTAGTGTGTATACCTTGCTGTAAATGTTCGCAAAGCTTTGTTTTTTAGAGAAGTATTAGAGGGGGAAAAGACTGCAGCTTCTTTCGTCTTCGTCATTGTTTTTTGTTGGTGCAGATTGTAGCGGACGACGCCACACCGAAAAGCAAAAATAAACTGGAAGACGGGAGAGGAGCGCCAGGAACCGCCGCGACAAGGAAGCAGTGCTTCCTTTCCCCTTTCGAGTTGATTTGAGTTAAGTTGGAATTTCGACAAATGTTGAGGGTATTTTAGCCCTTTTCGGGCCTGACTGTGGGCATTTTAGGGTTTTACGCTTTTATTTTAATTCGAAGAGAGAGAGAGAGAGAGAGAGAAAGAGAGCCCTTATATTTCTCTGCTCTTATGCTTCCGCTCCGAGGCGTTAAATTAAAAGCCAGAAAACCCAAGAGGGAAGGTGGAAAAGCAGGTTTAATCCAAGCAACGAAATGTCTCCTCCGCCTAAAGTTCTCATGGTATATAAACAAACAGATGTTTATTCTTTAGGCTAAACACATAAATTAAATTAATCAAAATCGTTCATTTTTAAGTTGGTTGTCTCACTGTTACTGCAGGTGGCGGAGAAGCCTAGCATCGCTCTCTCCATCGCTTCCGTACTCTCTCATGGCAAAGTATGCTTAAGCTCCCTCTTGTTTCGTGAAAAGCCTCGTAGTTTCATAAATATTACAAGTTTGAACCTTGAAATTTTGATTTCTACATTTTAAACCTTAAAATTTTCATCTTTACTGTATTGATGCTATTAACCATTGGGTTTACTTTCTAAGTACCAACAAAACAAGTTGAAAGCAGACAGACATAGTAACCAAAAAAGAATTTTAGAGAAATAAAAATCTTTCAATATTATTTGGTTGAATTAACAGTTGTTCTGAGCTACTGAAGTTAATGCAAGCTCTAAGCTCTTGTACTGTTTTAACCTTTCGATAAAAAAAATTTAAATTAAAAATCCCTGATTAAAAAGTTAGCATTGGCTTGATTTCAATTTTAGCGTTTGACTCGCAGATGTCCTCACGGTATAATTTTTTTGTTTGATCCTCCCCCCCCAACACCAATTCCTTTTTGCCCCCCTTAAACTACCTTCATAATGGCTTCTGTATTGAATAAACAGTAATCCATTTGGAAATTTTGAAACCCCTTTGTTGGGCTTGGGTTTGGTCCATCATATTTTAAATTGAAGTTACACCTTTTGTACTTATTTAATTACAGGCATAGCTAGGTGAAGTGTATGACACAATCATGAACTCTCTTATTTCATTTTAGTGCTTACTGCAATGCATACTGACGTTTTGGTTTGAACACCAGCATTTTTTATGAATGCCATGCCAATTGTCACTATTGAATCTTTGTTAGTGATTTACAAGTTGTATTGTGTTTGTCAGATGTCAACAAGGAGGGGTAGTACTGAAGTCCATGAATTCAACGGGACGTTTCTTGGCTTTAATGCCCATTATAAAGTGACTTCAGTTATTGGACATGTATTCAGGTCCTTATTCTCCCTGATATGTTGAAAACAAAAAATGTGATAATTTTATTTTGCTCCTTGCTTATGCTTAGTGCTGTGACTTAAGGATTTGTTGTAGTAAGGTGCCTATAATGCTGATGGATTTTTCCTTATTAAGTTATTTTTATATTGATGCATTCTTCATTATTAAGTTTTTTTTATATATGTTCTACTTAGAAAATAGTTTTGTTCACATGCTAAGATTGAAAGGCTCGAGTGGATATTTTGGTGTAGGGAAAGATATTACTTTAATGTTTGATTCTGGAAAAAACATATTCAGCTATATATTTGCATTAAATTACAGTATAACCGGCATTACAATATAGTCATAACAAATGGCTTGTAGAAGATGTTAAGGCGAACTACTAATCTAACTTGGTACTTGTTTTGTTTACTTTTGTTAGCCTTCCTAACTTATTGGCTTAATTTCTCATGATGATATTTTTCCTTTCTTTTTTCTTGTGCAAATCTAGTGTAGATTTTCCAGCATCCTATCAAGATTGGAATGTCACTAATCCTCTAGATTTATTTCAAGCATCAGTTATCAAGACAGAATCAAACCCAAAGGTATATATAATCTATGCAACTTTCTATCAATATGCAGTTCCTTTATAATTTTTTCATTGTCATTCTCTTGAGTGATTTTATGGGTCAACATGTGTTTCTGTTATCATCATCTGCATGCAACTAAGTTAAGCTGGTGATGGCAGTTAGTTGACAAATCCATCTGAATTCAATGTATATCTGCAATTTAGTCATGGTATTAGAAAGCGTTCTCCCTTCCTGCTGTGAAAATTCCTATCCAAATGCATATATCAATTCTGTACTTAATTAAGTTGTTATTCTAAATTAATTTCATTGACTACTTGAGTTCTTTAAAATTCATGTTCATGAGGATATAGCTGTAGTTTACCATGGAATATTGACCTACTAAAACTGACTTCCTTTATCTTTGCCTGCACTAGTGGCAATGCATAAATAATATGACAATAAACCATGACAGATATAGTTAGTAGATAAATACTACAAATTTTGCTTCTATATCACATTATGGTTCAGATAAGTCTGTATTTGATTTCTTGGCTGATGATTGTGTATTAACTTTGTGTTCTGATGTAATAATTTAAAGCTATAATTCCTTTTTAAATGTGTAATTTCTTTTTTTTTTTGGGGGTAATCAGGCCCATATTTCTAGACATTTAAGCCAAGAAGCTCGTGGTTGTGGTTATTTGGTACTATGGTTGGATTGTGATCGTGAAGGAGAGAACATTTGTTTTGAAGGTAATTTTTCCTCCTTTTGTACTTCTATGTACATCACTGTGAAGCAATACCTGTTGCTGCATGACTTCACGGTTAAGCAAATTTATGACAGTATGTCATGTTTTATTCATGTAAAATCAATCTGCATTACTATTTTGAAATCAGTTTGATTCTTTGCTGAGCAAAAAAAAGACATAAAAGAAAAATTATTTGTTGTTTCCTGATTGGTAATTCTATAAGGCATTACACTGAATAGGGTTCCAAATTTCTGAACTTTAACCTTTTGGAATGGCTTGAAAGAAATGTTATTCGTTTTGGAATGACTACAAAATTCCTCAGATTAGTTACGAGCATGAGATTGTTTGTAGATCTTCTTTGAGCGACAGATTCCATATCTACTTACTTTTGTTGTTATTATCACTATCTTAATGTTTTTGTAGTCATTGAGTGTACGGGGTTTCATATGAATGAGGCAAAGAAAAGGGTTTATCGTGCTAGGTTTTCTTCTGTGACTGAGAAAGACATCTCAAAGGCTATGGACAACCTAGTGGAACCAAACAGACATGAGGCACTGGCTGTGGATGCTCGGCAAGAGATAGATTTGAAAGTTGGTGTTGCATTTACCCGATTTCAAACTCGTTATTTTCAAGGAAAATATGGGAATCTTGACTCCAGAGTTATCTCGTTGGTTCTTTCATCTCTCTTCTCTATCATTTGTTGTTCATTATGCATTTTCTTTAGAGTTTTCATGCGGATTGTGCTTCTGTTGCATTTTATTTGCTTAAATTTTATATCCTTACGGAGGACATGAGAAGTTTGCAATGTTGGTTTTTTGCTTTTTAGTTCATTCCCCTTCTCTAGAGTGATTCTGACTATTTCATGGATACGATTTGTTTATTTTCCACTTGGGAACAACCATTTAATTGGCTTATTAATTGATTATTTCAGCTATGGTCCATGTCAAACCCCCACACTTGGGTTTTGTGTACAGCGCTATTTGCAAATTAATACTTTTAAGCCAGAAAAGTTTTGGGCATTGCGTCCCTATATTATTCAGAATGGTTATGATCTTCAGCTAGAATGGAAACGTCAAAAGTTGTTTGACATAGATGTGAGGCCTTGTTACATAAACATTTATTGATGTTGCTCTTCTATTTTTTATGAGCTATGGTGATTAATGTTTTTTTTCTATATTTCAGGTTGCTATAATGTTTCAGAAGTTGGTGACAGAGGATGGAATTCTTGAAGTAATTGATGTATCAGAAAAACAGGAAAGCAAAGGTCGACCTTCTGGTCTGAACACAGTGAATCTTTTGAAGGTGAGAAGAGTTATGATATGCTTTTGCTAATCTTTCACTTGTAAGTAGCTTATACTTGATTCTTGAATAGCTGCTTAAAGGAACTATAAATTGCTTTTGCATGATGGGTGGATGGGAATGAAATCTTTGCTTGGCATGGCTAATTCTTGAATAGCAGTCTCGTTTAGGGAAAAATAAATTGAGGTAACTCTCTTAATTTTGCTCAGGTTGCTTCAAGTGCACTAGGCTTTGGACCTCAGACAGCCATGCAACTTGCGGAACGCTTGTATACACAAGGTTTCATAAGGTCTTCTTCTCTCACTCTTTCGATTACAATGAATCTCTTTGTACCTTTCCTTACTAATTTTTGTAATGCCATTGCAATTTGTCATGAATACGATGGAAAAAGCAAATAGATTTTCTACCTGTATTCTTGGAGTCTTTCTTAGGTGTTAAGTGCTACTATATGAGGCTAGCAAAATGTTTTCTGTACCAATGGAGATTTTGTCTAATAAGAATATGTTTAGGAGTTTTATTGCCAGGTGGCCATGTATATGTGCTTATATTATTTCTCTGTTTCCCATATGAGCTATGAATCTTAATTCATATAATGTGTTCTAGGAGAAAGACTCTGCAGATTCTGATGATATGGTAAGAAGTTTTTTTACCTTATCACACATTTAACCTTGGTAATGAATGATGTTCAGAGCTGACTGCTGAGTTGGTAATAATATACTAATGAATGATAAAGTTTTTCACTAAAGAGCTAGTTATTCAGATGACTCTTTTAGTTTTAAAGTACTGGGAATACCTAGACTCAGCATGGGTTTCTTAATATGCTATTCAGCATGCTATTGGGAAATTTTCTACAGGGAGGTTTATGCTAGAAATAATAAGCTGGACGATTTAGTTCTTTTGTTGTTGCTTTTATCTTTAATTAGATGATTAAGTATGGAACTATCTACTAAACTCTGTTTTGTGGTTACTGTCTAGCAATATGTACTCTTGATCTCTTTGCGTTTTTGGGATTTTGGGAGGGAAGGGAAGAGGGGTGTGTGTGTGTTTAGAGGTCGGGGGGGGGGGGGGGGTTTGTCTGGAGCTAGATTTTATGTGTGCTTTCAATGGAAGAGTACAATGCACACATACACTCATGGATATATTTCTTGTATTTTTGGACTATACAGTAACTAATAAAAAATAACGTGATTGGTCTGTATATACCTGACTTAGACATGAGTTAGGGTTAATGGCTCTTTGAATTTGCAGTTGCTCCTTAACTCATGTTTTAAAGCCTTGAGCCATGAAAACTGAGGCTATGGTTCAGAATCATTAATTTAAGTCCTGGTTCTGATAAGCATGGTTAAGAATGAGCCTTGTCATAATGTGGTGCAGTGTTACATTTTTCTTCAGATATAACAGCATCTAATTGGATATTTTCATTATTGTTTTAAATAGTCTTTCTTTTTCTTTTTGGTATTTTTCTTTTGGAACTTTGGCGGTTTTAGTTATCCACGAACAGAAAGCACAGCATATCCTGCTTCATTTGACTTCAAAGGCACGCTTAATGTAATAGCAAATAATCCACTATGGGGTGATTATGTCCAAAGATTGCTTGCTGAAGGTTATCATAAACCAAGGTCTGGAACAGATGCCGGTGACCATCCTCCTATAACTCCAATGCATTCAGCAACTGAGGATATTCTTGGAAAAGATGCTTGGAGTTTATATCAGTACGTCTGTCAACATTTTATAGGAACTGTGTCTCCTGACTGCAAATATGTGAGGTAATAGGCCTAATGTTTAATCCTCTTGTTTATTTAGTTTAGTTGTATCTGGCAGTGTTTCATATTCTACTTTGGTCAAATGCAGACCTTGATGATATATGGTTGTACACCTTTTGTGTTTACAACTTGCTTTTTGACTACTTAGATGCCCCCATAGGATGTGGAAATTATTGTGGTGGAAAGGATATATATAATTGGATTGTGCTGTTTGATGCTCTACCATAAGTGAACTTCAGTATAGAATGCCACAGTTGTTTCTTGAAGGAGGATGTTCCTGTCAAAAGGAGAGCAAGACCAAAGAAGACTTTGGGGGAGGGGGAGGGGTTGGGCTACTGAGAAGGGCCTTGTTTTTATTGAGCTTACTGAAGGTATGGTTCTAACTGGACCATCATAGTGCGATATGGTCCATGGTACTGATCTCACCTGGTGGAAAACAGCATGGTTGTTTCTGTAGTTTGTTTTGCCATGATTTGGATACTGTTGACATGCTCACTGATGTAGGAAAATTTTTGATATTTAGATTCTATATCATTGGTTGACACACATTACTATTTTCTTTTTTCTATTTTATAATATTTATTACTTGATGTCTATTTCAGGAGAAAAGTAGAATTTTTAGTTGGCGGAGAATACTTCCATTGCATTGGGCAGCATGTTACAGCACAAGGATTTACATATATTATGCCATGGTTGGCCATAAATGAAAAAAATCTTCCCCAGTTTACAAAAGGGGAGAAAATTGAAGTTTCAAAAGTGGAGTTATATGAGGTAATATATTCACCTCCTCCACGTAATGAACCGTCCAGTTTCCAAATTTTGCTACTGATGCCTGATTTTCTAAATTGTTTAGGGTGAGACTTCACCTCCTGATTATCTCAGTGAGAGCGAGCTGATTTCTCTGATGGAGAGGAATAGAATAGGCACAGATGCTTCAATTCCTGTGCATATCAACAACATATGTGAGCGGAACTATGTGCAGGTTCTGAAGAAAAATTGAAGTTTTTCCTTGTGATATTTAGCTTTTTCATGCAAAATGTTAGTTTTTCTTTGTATTGTTTGGATATATTATTCTTATTCAAAATGCAGGTACAAGGTGGTAGGAAATTGGTTCCAACTGCTTTAGGCATAACACTGATAAGAGGCTATCAATGCATTGATCCAGATCTTTGTTTGCCAGACATTCGCAGTTTCATTGAGCATCAGATTACTTTGGTTGCTAAGGGTCAGGCCAATCATTCTCATGTTGTGCAACACGTATTACAGCAATTCAAGCAAAAATTCAGTTATTTTGTTCAGCAGGTCAGAGAACTATATGGTTGAGTACTTGCACATTTTAGTTGCATGCTTAAATAGCCTCATGGCTAAATTACAAGAAAAGGCTTGTGGTTCGTAATTGCAATTCCAAATTGAACCTTGAAATTTTCATTAATTACAATTTAAAACGTCAATGGCCGGGAGAAGAAAGAGTTTCAGTTTAGGAGGACAATACCCAAAATAGAAAAGAAAAAGAAGAAGTTTCTTGTATAGGTTTCTATAGTCAAGTGCATTTGTCTATTGTAGCTTCGAACTGAAGGATGCAAATGTAAGATGATAGAAAGAGCAAAAGTGGTAGGATCATATGGGTTTGTTATTGAGGTGTGGATGTGTCTTGGGGAGGTTGGAGAAGTTTGGTAGCAAGATTGTGATGGTTAGACATAAATGCTATAAGGATATGTTACAAGTGTGAACTATTGGGAAGGGGAGAGTTTAATAGTTGTGAGTTGTCTATCCCTGTTGTTTTAAACCAAGTATATGCATTGAGTCTTTGTATCTTTGTATTGGTTTGGATGGATTTGCTAGGTATATGCTGTAAATTTTATGATGATATCCCTTGGTAATGCTATCTGATAATGCTCATGCCTTGTGGCATTAAAATTTCGTTTCAGCATCTTCTTTTATGGATTCTGTTAATTAAGAAGTAAATTCTATTAACATTTTAAAGTATTAAACTCAATTGAACTTTTTCTCAGAGGAATCATGCTTGTCGCTTGATTTGGGTTGGTTACCATGGACCTTGTTTTTAGTAATATTACCCAAGATACGGTTCTAAGTATAGCACAATTGTAGTATGTTTTATTGTTGCTGTTGTTACAATAGACCTTGACTTGTGATACAAAATCTGAAGTTAACTACTCATTGAATGCTCATGTGTATATATTTCATGTATGAGGAACTAACTAGTTTTAGTGGTTGCTTTTAGATATTGTAGCTTAGATTTATTTATTTATCAGTGAACTCCCCCTTTTCTTTTCCAGATTGAGAACATGGATGCCTTGTTTGAAGCACAATTCTCTCCACTAGCTGACTCAGGACGTGCACTAAGTAAGTGTGGGAAATGCTTGCGGTACATGAAGTACATCTCTATGCAACCCCCACGTTTGTTTTGTGGCACATGTGAGGAGGTTTACCATCTTCCTCAAAAAGGCACAATCAAGGTAATACCAAAATGCTGGACCTCTTGCAAACTTCAAAGTTTCACTGGAGCATCAATCATGTGGAAACATTTTAGCTATAAATATCTTCTTGCATCTTTGCAAAATCCATGGATTAGAAAGAAAAGTTCAAACACTCTAATAAATCTCTTTCCTTAGCTTGCCACTTTTCTTCACCCCTCCCTTTTATTTTTTATTTTTTATTTTTATTCTTTCATTTCCTCCTTTCTCTGGATCAATCCTAGAATCTATTAATTTGTAAAACTAAAGGTGCTAGGTCCCTCTTTTTCTTATTGTTGCTCTTGTAAAGAAACCTATTTGAATTAAGCTGGTGCAACCTGTGGATCTGACTGGACAGGGAAAAGTAGTCATCTTTAGCCTTGCTTGTGCCCTGAGTATAGGAATGGTCATTTTTTGGATATGTTTTTCAGAAATTAATTCTTGAAGAAAATTAGAGTCAATTGAATTTAATGCAGCAAATTCCATGTTATGTGTCTACTTCATTCAATATGTGGCAATATTTTGGGTCTTATTGGTTGTTTTGAAAGTTGATGGTTGGAAAAGCCTCAAGCATTTCCTTGTCTGGATATGTGTCATTGCACTGCCTGTTGTGACTCGCATTTTAATATTTCTGCAGCTGTACAAGGAACTTACTTGTCCTTTGGATAACTTCGAGCTGTTGATCTTCTCCATGCCTGGTCCCGAAGGCAAGTCATTTCCACTCTGCCCATATTGCTATAATAGTCCTCCATTTGAAGGTATGGACACTCTCTTTGGTGCCACAAGGATAGGTAGTTCAGGGAAGCTGGGGAAAGGAGCAGGCATGCCGTGCTTCCTCTGCCCACATCCCACATGTCGCCATTCTGTAGTGGCACAGGGAGTCTGTGCTTGCCCCGAATGCAGTGGAACACTTGTTTTAGACCCAGTAAGTGCTCCGAAGTGGAGACTTTATTGCAATAAATGCAATTGCCTTGTCTTACTCCCTGAAGGTGCTCACCGTATTGCCACTACCCGAGAGCGCTGTGCTGAATGTGACTCAACAATCATAGAGGTTGACTTTAATAAGAAAACAACTCCTTTGGAAGATGGAGCTACCTTGCATACTGGTTGCATTCTTTGCGATGAGTTGCTTCATTCGTTTGTGGAGGTGAAGCATGGGAAATCATTTAGTAGAGGCTTGGGTGGAAGAGGAAGAGGAAGAGGAAGAGGAACACGTAGAGGCGGATATAGGGGAAGAGGACGCGCAGCTGGAAAACAAGTGGACCCTAAAATGAGTTTCCGAGATTTTTGAACAATATTTTGTATGAACTTTTCCTTTCGGGTCCTTTATTTGTGGCCGGAGAAATGATCTGCGTTATTCCTTGGTACAGATGCTTTTTCATCTTTTAGTAAAGATGCTATGTTGCACAAGTTGTTACCTCCTCCCCGATGATGAACATAAAAATTCTATGCTACAGTTGTAATCTGAAATTGAGCTCGTAAAAATTTCTTTAGTCTTTTTCTTCTGGTACTGTTATTTAAAACGAAATCTTTACGGGCATAAGCTCATTGCCCATTGCATCTTTATGGGTATATTGTAATTCATTCACGGTGTATACAATTACACAACCACATGCCATGTTTGAAATATAACAAAAAGATGGCAGTCCATGTTCCATTTTCCTTTCTTTCTTGATCTCCATTTTACAAAAAATAAGTAAAAGAAAAATATGTACGCTATCACCTGCATGCCACGTTTGAGAGTTGAGACCTATGAAAATGTAATAGTTTGACTTCGGGGGCGAAAATCAAAATATAGCAGAGTGCAAACTCAAGACTAAGGGGATTGGAGATACCAATAGGCTGTAGGCTGCAGCTCTGGCCTGGAAGTTAGTTGGTTGAGTTGAGCCACTGGCCATTAAAAGAATATTCGTGTAACAGTGACCAACCCGCAAGCCTAGCAATGCGCCAAAAAGCTCATTTATATGAATTCATGTCATGTTTCCTCCTAATTCGGCCAAACCCACTCTCAATCTCTCATGTCTTATAAATAACAAGTACACGTTAGCTTATCACCTCCACCACTTCCTCTGTGGCTCTTTAGTCTGTCCCAACCCACTTTCCATATCCACTTTCTATTATTCAGGCAACTCAAGTGTTTTTTACACACTTTTTTGTGTAATTCAATCTACTCCTTCTCTAGATTCTTATTAGTGACTTTGCTGGTGTTTAATTAGCATCTGCGAGACCCTTTTTTGTTTTCTTTTTAAATCAAGCAGTTTCTTAAAATGGTTTTTGGCTTTGTTAAGGCAAAAAAAGGGTATGTTTCGCCTTTTTTTTAATGAGTAATTTGTTGTTTTCTTCTTCATATTGATAAACTACAATTACCCATTTCTTATTTTTTCCGATTTGCAACAGCTGCAGTTGAATTGCTCATCAAAATCTGGGCTTTGGATTTTTGGTTTTGAAGAAGATGAGTCTCTGTGGGAGTGTTTCTGCTGTGCGCTTGAACTCCCAAAGCAACACAATAAGCATGGGAAGTGTCTTAGCTTTTAGAGGTGGTGAATCCATGGGACATGCCTTGAGAATTCCCTTTAAAAAGAGGTCAAGTAAGGGTGCTTGTCCTTTGCAGGTTGGTTGGTGTTGATGAATATTTGGATCACCTTACCCTTTTGTTACAGTGCAAAGAATAATTTTTACTTTCTTTTGTTATCACGACTCAGGTAGTTTGCATAGATTATCCAAGGCCAGAGCTTGAGAATACTGTTAATTTTTTGGAGGCTGCTTCTCTATCTGCTTCTTTTCGTTCTGCTCCCCGTCCAACTAAGCCATTGAAAGTTATAATTGCTGGTGCAGGTATGAATTTGTCTTAAGTTTAATCTGTGCTTCCTTTTGTCTTCTGGGAAATCCATTTTCTCTCTTTTGAATTTTTTGTGACTTCTTGTGCCTTTGCTGTAGCTAAATTTCTAAAAATTTATCTTTTTTATATTAATGAACTGAATTTTGCATAGACTTCATCATGCCTTGATTTTTAACCTCATGTCTAAGTATATTTTCCAGTTCAGAATCTCATACTCTGTCATTGGATTCTGATTCTGTGTTCAAGATGTGTTTGTTTTACATTTTTTTATGTTATGTTCTAGCTTTCACTAGAAGGCCGTGCCAATTTAGGGCCCTGTGCTTTGTGACAGTTAGATGGTTTGCATACAAGTGCTAGGAAGAGTAAAATTGGGTAATGATATGGTATTCTTCAGTCACAAAAGTCCAAAAGTCTGTGACTGCAAAATCTTGTTTGTTTCTTTTTACTTATTGCAATGGATAAGCTTTCAAGTGAAGATGTGCTTTTGTGGTGAGCAATAAGGGAGAATCTGCATGCTTGAAAGCTATCAGTAGTGTGCAAGTATAACCCTTTGGCCTTAACTTGATATTTATTTTATACCTAAAATTTTGTTCCTTATGTGTTTTAGATTTAATGTATGATCCATCACTTGCGTTTGTCATTGCTTCTACATTAGACTTACCACTTTTGAATTGTTGCAGGTTTGGCTGGTTTGTCAACTGCAAAATATTTAGCAGATGCAGGTCACAAACCTCTGTTGCTTGAAGCAAGAGATGTCCTAGGTGGAAAGGTTTTTGCTCTACTAAGTTTTATAGAAATTTACACCTATTTATATTATTGAATTATCTCACTCCTCATTGCTAAAATCTTATTGTGATATGAGGAGATATATCACACTTTATCTTTAATGAAGAAAAAACAATTTTAATCGACGAGATTTATTCAAGGACGGTTTAGTTTCTTTCTGGACTATGGCATGCGGCATGATTAAATAAAGAGTGTTTACCATCAGAAATTAAACTGTGCTAATAACTAACTTGTGTTGCTGTAAATGATTTCTTTGTACTTAACTTCCTTGAGCTGCCAGTCACATGCATAAAAAGGAAAAAACAATTTCATTTGAATTAAGATTTTGATATTTTAGCAATTAATATATCTTTCAAATGGCTGCTTGTAAATTTTTTAAGCTTCCAACGTGACATGCTTACATATGTGGTTTAAGATGTTGTTTTCCCTTTTTCCTGCTCTTTTGTGAGAGATTAGGGTTTGGTCTTATTTTTAACAGGTGGCCGCATGGAAAGATGATGATGGAGATTGGTATGAGACAGGCCTACATATATTCTGTAAGAATAACTACCTTTTTTGTTTTCTCAGTCTTTACCACCTGGTCTTCCTCTTTAAGTTTTTGAAGGTTGTAGTGTTGTATTGAAATATTCATTCAGTACATTGATTTTTTTTTTGTTTTATTTTACTTTTATTGTCCCCCTTTTTAGTACTTGAAAGTTGTAAATACATAGGCTTGTGGAGATTTTGGACAATACTTATGATTTTCCTTTTTATCTCCTGACTCTTGTATTCCGCTGTTATCTTATGCATTGCAACATCTTTTTTCTTTCTTTGCTTAATTATATTCTTATTATGTCTTTTCTTTTTGGCAAGTCGGGGCTTATCCAAATGTGCAAAACCTGTTTGGAGAACTTGGCATTAATGACCGGCTGCAATGGAAGGAGCACTCTATGATATTTGCAATGCCAAACAAACCTGGAGAGTTCAGCCGATTTGATTTTCCAGAAGTTCTACCTGCACCCTTAAATGGTAAACAACTAAAATACTTGGTAATTTTATCTTTCATTTTGAATTTTTCGGCTTCGTACTGTTTGTAAAGCAAAAAAAAGTTTAGATAGATTTGTACAATTATCAAATCGGCAGCTATGTAAACTTTTTTTTGCTTTACAAACAGTACGAAGCAGCAAAATTTGAAATGAAAGATAAAATTGCTTGCTTGTTACCTGTTTTTATTTAATCGGTTGGATGTGGACAATACCTTGTTCTAAATGATTAATTGGTATCTGGGATGAGTTTATTCGCTCTTGTCACTACTCTATCTTATATGTTAGTCAATGTCAATTCCAGTTTGTTTTGATGTTTGCTCTTTACATTTATGTGTATTTATTGTGAAGTACCAATTAAATTTCTTCTTATCTACTCTATGTAATGCATATTATAGAATCAACATATTGGGCATTACATGTTTTAATAAATATTATATGATTCCAGTCATCCAAATCGCTCAACCCCTTTCCCTAAATTTCCCTTAGTTGTTTTCATAGTAGAAAATTTAAGACTGAAAAATCAGTTGTTATCATTAGTCATGGCATTCCCATGTCTTCTAAGTTGGGGCTTCCTTAGACTGACCTTATATTCGAGACTGGTCTTTCCAATTGAACTAATTGGTTTTAAGTTGGATGCCTTTTAATTGAAGATTAATATTTTACTTTCTTGAAATCTTGAACTCTGAGATTTGGGCCATTTGTTGAATTACACTTCAGAGTTTTGTTTGACACTAGTTTAAGGCACAAGGTTGGCTTCCTCTGGTTCATAAAATTTTGAGCTTCTATAAAATGATAAAAATGAATGTGTTTTGGTACTCTCAAGTTTCATTTAACACATAGGGCTGTGTTCAACAAATTCAATTCAAGATGGATTCTAGTGCATGGGGAGCACTCTTTTATGTGTACACTTTGCAGGCTCTTCATTGAGGAAAAGAGTCTTTTAGTGTTTGTAAGTCTGCTGATGAGCATGTGAGGAGAAAAGCACATAGAGACCGTAGACTGAGTTTGTACCTGACAATTGAGTTTAAGGGCCTTTGAAGGGTCACAGTTTGTAATTTCTTGATCTTTCAATGGTGGATTTTCTTGTTATTGCGGCTGTGGTAGGAAATCAGCAAAACCACACCGTATCTTTAATTCCTATGTTTGCTTGTTCCCTTTTTCAGTTCTTTAATCTTTGTCATGTATGATTGATTCAATTCTCTCGATTGTTTGCTTAAATTTTCCTTTTGCAAGCTTTTGATTGAGGACCAAATCACAACATTGTTATTGTTTATTCATTTTTTGTCTGGTGGTGCATGTCTGTAGGATCCTATGTCTTGTTGTTGGCTGCTGAATTATATTCCTTTGATATGTTGTGGCTGATTTATGTTGTTGGTGGACTGATCAGGGTGCTTGGAAACTTTTGTTTTTCCTTTATCATTCAAATGTATATGGAATTTGCTCTACAGATTCTTGAATGCCAATACTAACATCTACAGGAATTAGAAATTACATTTTGCATCTACTTTGTTTAAATTTCATATCAATGAAAACTGACAGGGATATGGGCCATTTTGAAGAACAATGAAATGCTGACTTGGCCAGAGAAAGTGAAGTTTGCAATAGGACTCCTACCAGCAATGCTTGGCGGACAACCTTATGTTGAGGCCCAAGATGGTCTAACTGTTAAAGAGTGGATGAGAAAGCAGGTATGCTGGTTGCTTTTGATAAAATCATCCTTTTGTGGCTAATAGCACGTACATAAATAGTAAGGCCACATGTCTGGCTGGCTTCTGAGTGGTGAGCTTAGTTCATCCTGATGTAAAGCTTCCCAAAAAGAGCCTTGTTAACTTGAAGTTTTGCTCATATAGTGGCAGTTTATTTGCTGCTTTGTGGCTACATGCATGTACGGTTGACTGATATGGATTTTTAAGCCCTTACCAAATACATGGCTGTTTCTTTGCTTGAAAAGGTTCAGAAGAGCACAAGTATAATAGAGCAACAATCCTTGCATCTGGATTTGTTTGAAGTCATTCTGAGGTGTCTTCTGTGGTATAGACATATTATTGTCTGTGTACACGATTCTGTCCATGGATTTTGGTGCTGATGCTTCGTTTTTTATGGGTAAAACTGGATACTATATAATAGTGGGATATTTTTAGATCAGACGTGTGTGGGTTGAGTATTAATCTATAAGAATAACATGCATAAATTTTTTAGTCTTACAACAAACATGAGGAAAAGTATTGCTGAATGCTTTTAGGAAAATAGAAAAAGGAGGAAGGTGAGGGGACGAAAGAAAATTTTAGAAAAGAGATTGCCATGTACAGCCTTATGTTTAGTATAGTGACTTTTGTAAGTGATGCAAAGTCTGTCAGTTAGTGTATGCATTCCCCTCTGCATTCATTCAAATACTGCCCGCTTGTCATTGTTAATGAATCTGGTATGAATTGCTTTAAGTAGTAAAAATTTGTTAAATGAATTAAGAATAAAGAAAACTAATACTTTTCAAAAAATAAAAAATAAAGAAAACTAATCCTTTCCTCATTTTCCTTTTCAGGGCATACCTGATCGTGTGACTGACAATGTGTTTATTGCCATGTCAAAGGCACTGAACTTCATTAACCCAGATGAACTTTCAATGCAGTGTATATTGATTGCTTTGAATCGATTTCTGCAGGTATGGTACCCTAGTTTACTCCTATTTTGGAAATTTGATTATATTGGAAACACGGTCAGCAACAAAATAATTAAAATGATGTGTGTTTAAATTTTTCTTGACTATTAACAGAAACCCTGCTCTGTATGTCACTAGTAATGACGTTGGTTGGGTACCAAAGGAATCTATAAATGTGAAACTTGGACACATCAAGTAAACATTACAATTTGTTCTTGTTTATTATGGCTACATTTTCTTTTAAAATGGGAATTAAGTTTACATGCTATTTTTAGGTGTTCCAATAGTTTTCAGCCTGAAATTTTCAAGAGACTAGGAATTTCCATGACAAAGCTATCTTTTAGGCAATATGTAAGCATATATATCTCTCTTCCTCTGTTGGCAACAGAGGGATGGGTACAGTTCCCCCCTGGTTCTAATACCATAGGTGGCAACATATACCTTTTCTTTTTGGCCAAAAGCTGCCATTACTGCCTTCAAAATGATCATCAAGCAATAAATCATATATGTATACAGCTATCTATATTTGTATGTATGTTTCAAATGACTTTCATTTTTTAAATTATCAATGAGAATTTTGACAAAAACCCTCTATCATTGTTTGATAAATAAAGTTAAAAGGAATTCGAAAAAAAAAAAACTGCCTTTTCTTCTTTTTCCCTTTTTATTTCTGCTTGAGATATGTATAAAGGGTTAATATCTTGGGTCCTTTTGGTGAATTAGGTTATATAGATTGAGTAACAGATGTGTAATTTTTATTTTCATGCATCGGATGTTCTCCAGTCACATTTAAGATCGCATGTTTTCTTATAACTCTCATATACTAGAAGCATCTGAGGTTGTGATCCTTTTGTAATTTGTATTACAAATAAGGTTCATTGGTATATACACAGTTGGGTAGTCATGTTTATTCATTTACATTCAGTTAAGGTTATACAAAATAGAAGGAAAATATGGTATTACAACATTTAAAATAGCTTGTTACAAATGCGTGGAAAATTCACCAACAGGAGAAAAATGGATCAAAGATGGCATTCTTGGATGGCAACCCCCCTGAGAGGCTTTGCATGCCTATTGTTAATCATATTGAGTCACTGGGTGGTGAGGTCTGGCTTAACTCACGAATAAAGAAAATAGAGCTCAATGATGATGGAACTGTGAAGAGTTTTCTTCTAACTAATGGCAATACAATTGAAGGAGATGCTTATGTAATGGCAGCTCCAGGTATACTCTGTTTCCAATTGAATAACAATTTTTTTAGCTTTCCTGTATTACCTGCTTCTCTAATAATAGCTGATGGATGTTGATCTCATCAGTTGATATTCTGAAGCTACTTTTGCCTGAAGACTGGAGAGAGATTTCATACTTCAAGAAATTAGAGAAATTAGTTGGAGTCCCAGTAATCAACGTTCACATATGGTTAGTAATAAAGTCTATTGTTTGTTCAGACAATTTGTTGGTACCGCTGTTGCTCTGTCTCCCACCATTTTCTAATCTTTGAACTGCAGAAAGGTGTTATTTGAAGAAGTACACCCCAATGACTTTCTATAGATATATCTTCAACTGATTTAACCTGGAAACTTTAAAGAAGTGGTAGGGGAAGGAAAAGATATCATGTGGAAGCTTTCTCTGATCTGACTGAGCTGAATGGTTAAGTGCTCACATCATATTGTAATCCATAATGTACCTGTGTTATAGAGTTGCATATCAGAACTCTGAAGAAATGAATGACCTCTATATGTTGTTCAGCTACACATTGCTTAAGCATTCATGAAAGATGGTGCTCCTCATTTACATTATGCCTTCACTGGACACACCCTCTAAGCAAAAAGCAGCAGTGTTGACCATGTGTAATGACTTTCTAGGGTTGCCTAATCTCTTACTTCTCTGGTTTTAAAGTAGTATAGAAGAGAATGCATGTGTTTTTCCTATGGTTGGTTTTCTGGTGTGTTTTTGCTCAAGAATTTTTTGTTTCTAATTTCCCATTAATTCACTGCATTGCACTAGTGAAATGAGTTAATTGATACATGCGTCATGCCTTTTTTAAAAAAAAGTGATACATGTGTGCTATTTCCCTTTTTGAGCAGACGGTTTAATTTTATAGATGCAAAATTGTTTTTTGGGTTTCTAGAGTGTCAAGTTAATATGAGAGTCCCTGGTTGAGTGATGTGGATTATCTCCATTTGCAGGTTTGATAGGAAATTGAAGAACACCTACAATCATCTACTCTTTAGCAGGTCTTCCTACTTCGTCTATCAGCCTTTTCCCCTCTTTGCAAATTTACAGCTTTTATGGTTATTATCTGCCTGACACTTGGTAGCCTTATGATTTTTTACTAATTGTATTTCTGAATTTACAATATTCATGTAGAAATGAACCTAGAGTATATTTGGAGGAAAAAGATCATTGCTTATAAGAATGTGGAAACCCTAGTGTAAAGGCATTATTATTACCAGTCTGCGGTCTTTGCCTATTGATAGTCAAGCAAATCCGTTGCATGCTTTTCTTTTTTTTTTAACACAATTTAATTATTTAAATTTTCAGATTTGACCATTTGGTGCATTATTAAGTATTTGTAATGTTTTCCCAGAGTTAATTGACCTGGAATAATCCCATGAGGGATTGTGGGGGTTTAAGGAGAATGGTTATCCTCCATTGTTTTGCTAAGTCATGGGACATCTTTGCATTAAACTAATTTGCATTAGTGTTTTCTTCTCTTTTCATGTTCATTTACTGAGGTGAATCTCATGAATGTTGTTCTCTCTTACCAACTACTTTTGTTTATACTCTTCTCACTTTTTTTCCTCATTTGCTTGCAGAAGTCCCCTTCTAAGTGTCTATGCTGACATGTCTGTAACGTGTAAGGTAAAAGCTCTCTAAAATTTCTTTTTTATTTCCATTGAATTTATGTTCTTTAGGTTGCCATGCTGCCTATATTTCCTACATATTGGATGTCAGTAACATTGTTTACAATCTTGCAAGAATTGTTAAGTGTATATGATATAATTACATGTTTAACTACATTCTGGTTTCTTTGCATAACAAAATTATTGGGTGTTAATCCTTTTTTTATCGACTAACAGCCATGCTTGAATAAAAGAATGGAAAAAAGTTTATTCAAAATTGTCAGCTTCTGTTCAATACTGTTGCAGATGTGTGGGTAATTATGCTAGTTTTGCCCCAACTAGATGAGACACAGGAATGATTATCATGTGTTCTTCCATTTAAAAGAAAACATCTAACAAAAAAGCTTTAGTTATTAATTTTTTATTGACATCTTTCTGTGGAAATGTATCATGATGAGTTCCTAATCTTGAAACAAGGGGATATGGTGAAATGGCAGATGCTATGGACTTAATTTGATGTAGCCTTGCCAGGGGAACCTATTAATGGGTAACTTTCAAGTCCAAAGAATATTTGGAATAAAACCATGTAAGTTTGACTCAACCTTCCGTGAGAATTGAGAAAAAAGTAAAGTTTCAGATAGTAAGAACTAGAGAAGAAGAAAAAGATAGGTGCGGAGAACATTTGGAAATAAAACCATGTGGGTTTGACTCAACCTTCCATGAGAATTGAGAAAAAGGAAAGTTTCAGCAAGTAAGACTTAAGAAGAATAAAAATATATGTGCAGAGACATAACTCTTTCTCCCTGCTTTTTATTATTTTTTCCATTATATAAAGAGAGGCTAACTACGTTAGCTTCATGTCTCCCCATTAAATGCATGAGACCATTAATTAATGATTTATTGTTTTATGCAGGAATATTACAATCCAAACCAGTCCATGTTGGAGTTAGTTTTTGCCCCTGCAGAAGAATGGATTGCCCGTAGTGACTTGGAAATTATTGATGCTACAATGAAGGAGCTTGCAAAACTCTTTCCTGATGAAATTTCTGCAGATCAGAGCAAAGCAAAAGTTATAAAGTACCATATTGTTAAAACACCAAGGTTAGACTGAGTGCATTTTTTTAGAATCTCTGTTATATAGTTCTTTTTTTTTTTGTTTTTCTTTTTCAAATCAAATTCTAGTCATTGCTTGAAGTCTCGTGTTATGGCTGAATATAAATGAATGGGGTCGTTTCCCCCTATGTTCAAATAGTGATGCATCAAAGAGTATAATTGTGTGAGAAACATGTAATATAAATATTTATTTCAAAATATTCATGGAAGCTTAATGCTATCTTCGACACACTTTCGAACACATCTCTAAACAGGATGCCAGTACCATTTCAAATATGTTCCGAAGAAAGAAAGAGTAAATCCTTTTTTCAGATTTGTAATTGTGTACATACATACATATGTTTGTACATACATGCATGCATGCATGTTTCTATGTTTAAATCCATGTGCAATAGTGCCTATTTTAGGTGTTAACCCCAAGATTCCCTGCTGAAACTTAAAGCTAATGATCATTTCAGATCTGTATATAAAACTGTTCCAGATTGTGAACCCTGCCGCCCATTGCAAAGATCTCCAATAGAGGGGTTCTATCTAGCAGGTGATTACACAAAACAAAAGTATCTGGCTTCGATGGAAGGCGCTGTTCTCTCAGGGAAGCTTTGTGCACAGTCTATTGTACAGGTACTTTTTGCATTCTTTTCAGTGTCATGTTACTGTAACTGCACTGGTGTAATTCTCTTTTTTCCCACTAAGTTCAAATTAGTAATTGTCTTAGATGCCAAACTTGTTGCTATATACCATCCCAGAAGAGTTTTATGAAGGTGGCAATGTGAGTCCATACAATAGGAGGATGGAAAACGGAAATATTTTGTTCGTTTTATATCAGCACTTCTAATGTATTGAAATATGCAGGATTATGAGTTGCTTCTTGCTCTGGGACAAAGAAAGTTGGCAGGAGCAAGCATTCACTAACGGCCTTCAAGTTTCGGTAAAAAATTCACAAGTTACTGAGGATCTTCGGCAAATTGATTGTTCAAGGCCAGTACATTACTGGTCTTCTAGCAGTACAGTTATCATATAGCCCATACAAAATCTGTAACACATTCAAAGACAGCATAAGAAACGCTGTGTAAAATTCTTAGATGGAATCTATATGATCTTCAATCATCCAGGTTAAAAAATAAATCTATATAATCTTTGATTGTTCTAGCAACTTCCGAGTTATCGAGGAATCGTTATCCTAAATAATCATAACAGGTATCATCAAATCACAATGCTGTAGAATGCATTAGCAATCTTGAAGGTACTGCCTGAACATGTAGCATTGAGATTGGAATTTGATGCGTTTGAGTTCAAAAAGTAGTTTACTCAGCAAATTAAGTTCATTGACATTGCAACCCCACCAGATTGAGCCATTGAGGTATATAACCTGTAAGTTTGAAATTAAGGCTTCCCTTGTTAGGAGAGAGAAGTAGAAGAATGGAAGGGATGAGTACAAAGTAGAAAAAAACCTTTTACTCTTCTTCAATTCAACGGGAGAGAGAAGCGAGTGAACGACCTAATAAAGCATTACACTGTTACAAGAAAAACATCAAAATTGGCACGGCATCTCCTCACTTCACTCTTTCCTTCTTCTATATCAGCCACATGATTTGCAGATTTTTTTATTATATGTTGAATATTTTATACAAAATACATGTCCAAAGCTTTTAGGGTCCAGGAAGAAAATAGAGGAAAAATCAAGTACAAGATGGATTATGACTTCATGGACAGAGCAAACTCTCGTCTACTATCTAAAATTCTAACAATTCAGATTTGCGGAACAACAGCGACTTGGAGCAATTATATAAAACTCAATCAAGAAGCTAACCTTCTAACAAAATATAACTGATGATTAAAAGTTAAAACTAAAAAATGGTGGGAAAATGTTAAATTTGGTTTAGTTTTCCAACAGAGCACGAGACTTCAACTCTATATGATCATGCAACGGACCCATCAGATAGGCCTAAACTACGTACAAGAAGAGCGGTACAATTGTAAAGCAAGGCTTCTAGCTATTAGTTATGGCCCTTGGTTGCCCAAGTAAATCCATTTTTCTCTCGTTAGGACCAGCAATAGGAGGACAGCATCGGGCGGCTACCGCTTCCTGCATGAACATGACAGTGTGGTGGTTTTCCTCCTCCTAGATTTGGAAGAACGTGTAATGATACAGTGATCTACTTATATAGGCTAACAGTTAACGGAGTGTGTGTTTCTGGTTGCAGTTGAAGGCGAGAGTTCAATTGATAGTAGTAGGACAAGCATAGAAAGAATAGGGGATTTGGAAGGCAATTTGTTGCTCAAGGGAATGACTAGGTTATTAATGGTTACCAAGAACTGCTTATTTACAAAGAAGAATATCTGGGGTTCTTTGGTTTTTGATAATTACAGGCAGCTCAAGGAAAATTATCATCACGAACCCTATCAATAAAGAAAATAAAATTACAGTCCACGCATCCCAAATTCTGATTATTGATTTAAATTGAATGCTATTAAGGTGAGCTTAATGTTATCATTACGCTTTATAGTTAATACATATCCAAAACAGTTTGGGATACATATGAACTTAATTTGTATCACTTTAGTACATAAGAAGATAACCATGTATCAGCAGGCAACCAAAAGTTTCAATTTTAATTCTATCAAATTGGATAAGGCTAATATGTCTCACATCCTTCCAGCTGCGACGACCTTAATGCAGGGAAGAAAAAGTACAGAAATATGAGGAACCCTTCATTTGCACTGTATCAAATTGAACAGAACCTATCAAGAACAGCATGAGTTCTTGGTCTGAGTTTGCCTTAAGCCATCATCATTCACAAGGCTCACCCTATTGACAGTTAACTCAGCTTTGTATGAATCAGAATTCAAGACTCTCCTGCTCACGTTGTTATAGATCTCTCGAATGACAATCTCAAACGCAGTTCTGACGTTGGTGGAATCAAGTGCAGATGTCTCAATGAAAAACAAGCCTTCTGCTTCTGCCAAGCTTTTACCTTCTTCCAAAGTCACTTCCCTGATATTTTCCAAATCGCATTTGTTTCCCACCAGCATCCTTGCCACTGTCGTATCAGAATGTGCTGGAAAAATTGTTCCATCATAATCAAAATTTCAGGATATTGAAACCAAAATGGAATAAGGGAAATTGCCCATATAAATAACACATATAATCCACAAGGCATAGCATCGGACATAACTCATAGTAGCATATTCACCACTGGTCATTACATTTGCTCCAACAGTTTACATTCTGTTATGCAGAGTAATCTCCTAATGTAATTTTCAATTCTCAAGGTTAAATGAGGCATCATTTCATCTAAAACTGGATTTTTTTTCCAATAAAAAAAAACTGAATATTCAAAATAGCTCCTCAAATAAGTCTAAAACTGAATTTTATGTTAAAAAAGAAAACAAAATCCCAGATTGTGGTTTGAAGAATATAAAAATCCCAGCCAACAACTCCCTGAATTCTACCAAAGCAGCCAATGCATTTCCAAGCAAAAGCAAGAAAAATTAAAACTTTGTCACCACCCCAAAACCAGAAGAACAGAAAGAAAAAGTACTTACAGTTGAGTTCATCGAGCCATCGAGCAACATTGTCAAAAGTAGCTCTCCTGCTAATATCATAAACCAACAATGCACCAAAAGCACCCCTGTAATAAGCAGAAGTCACAGCACGAAAACGCTCTTGGCCTGCAGTGTCCCAAATCTGAGCCTTAACATCCTTGCCATCAATCTCCACGCTCTGGGTCTGAAACTCCACCCCTATGGTTGCCTTGGAGTGAGCATTGAACTCGTTACGTGCATATCGAGTGAGAAGGTTGGATTTTCCCACGGCTGAGTCCCCTATTATCACTATTTTGAATAGGTACTCTTCCACTGCTTCATCGTCTGACATTTTGCTTCTTTTCTGGATTTGAGATTTCGATTTTCACTAGATTTTTGGCGGTGGGATTGGGAAAATGAATGAATAAACAGTTTTTGAGGTAAACCAGGGGAAGACGAATGGAAGAAAGTGGCAGAGACCAACGGTGGACCAGGTTGTGTAACGTGACTTCATTGCTACGCCCACGCGCATATTATGTTTTGACTTTCACCGCTATGTATTTTTTTTTATAACTTTTCACCTTTGTCACACATGTGCACTAATTTTCTTTTTCTTTTTTATTTTTTATAGTTATTAGGACTATTTTGACATTTTCATCACATCTACTTCTTTTTTTAGATATATACATATTTATAAAACGAGAAATGATAGAGAATAAAATAACAATTACAATATCTAATTTGAAAAAATTGGGTTTTCTTTTGACATTATTACGTAAAAAAAAAATCAATAAAAGAGCTTAAATTTGCTCACAAAGCTCACCTAAAAATTGAATACACTTAATACTTTTTCCATATGATTTTATTTATTGTTGTTTGATTTTTTATCTAAAAAATACAATTCCTTACTTTTTATTTTTTAAAAATATGAAATTTAAAATTTATTATGAAATTTTGAACTCAAAACTTTTAATTAAATAATTATTTATTTAAAGATTTAAATTCATGTTACATTTTAAAACATAGAAAAACTTTACTACTAAAATAGGAATGCATTTAATATGAGCTTGAATTACATTTAAGGGCGGGTCAGAGAGAAGGTGAGGCTCGTGGGAAAGGAGAAGGTCCTTGGGAAAATTGTAAGGGATTGGGAGTTGGGAGGCGTGACCATTAATAGCCGGACCATGCACTTAAACCGCCACATGCAACATTGCCGAAACTACACCAAGAACACTTGATGTCACGCATGCCATTGCCGACCAACCTTCCTTTTAAGGCTCGACCCTTTTAATCATTTCAATAAGTCCTAATTAGCATCTTTAATCTCGGATCAATACCTAAATTTCTATAATTACCACTTTTGCTACTTAGGATCAAGATAAACCGTTTCTAGAATTTATATCCAAAATCCACTTATTATCCAAAATTAATTAATTTATCAATTCAGCTATTAATATTTTTATCTTATATTACTATAGAGATTAATTTTGCACCTTTTTATAATAATTAATATTTTTTTAAAAAATTAACGTTTGATTTAAGGACCTATTCCTATCCGTCATGTACATAGAGTCTCAACTCAATTTGATGTTCTTATTATATTAATCGGGAAAACATATTTAATTTATTAAAATTTTATAAGCATCAAATAAATACTTAGTTATTTTAATACTTTGAAATTTGACATTTATGATTTACATGAATAGAAATAGATGAATTAACAAAATATAAATCATAGAATAAAACATGATAATATTTATTTATCTTTTATATATATATATATATATACACACACACACACGNCTTTATTATATATATATATATATACACACACACACACGACGGAAAAAAAAATCTGTGCTTTCACCTTCATCTCTGTTTTTAACCAGCATAATCAGAGGGGGCCCATGCCTAAAACAGAATGGATTTTTGAGAAGGAATGGATATGTGGGCAGAGAAAGGACACATGGCTTTGCTAAAACTGACCAGAGAAACCTTCAAATTCGAACATATACACACCTTGCGTCAATCCCCTTCCCAATCTTCCCTTTACGCATTCCAGGATTTTCAGTTTTCACAATGCCGGTATCCACTGCAACACTAGGCTCAGTCTCTTTCCTCTCTCGGCTCTTCAACCCTGATGTCTCCTCATTTTCTTGTTTCCTAAACCAATCAAAGCTGTCCAACTTATGTTGCAAGCCTTCTCTTATCAAGAGGCCGCCTTCGTTTTACACTCTCAAAGTCTCTGCTTTCTCTGCTTCTACCAATGCCAAAACGGATAATTCTGAACAAGCTGAAGCCGCTGCCACCGCACTTCTTGACGACTCTGTTTCCTCTGATGCTATTAGACAAGCACGGGTGTGGTTTTACTACTCCTCTACGATTCTTTTTGTTATGTATTTGTGCTTTCTTCCCTCATTGTTTATTATTGGTGATACTTCAACGTGAGTTCTGCTATAAGAAGTCTACATTTATTTAAGTTATGTTGGGCATGAATGTATTATGTTTTTAACTGTTTTGGCAGCATAATTCCGACTAATCAACATAGCTTTTGTAATGGGCTGGTTTTTACTAGTGAAGGAATTTTCCACTTGTTTTGATTTAACTAGTTGGATATGTAATTCAAGTTCTGTGCTTTAATACTTGTGTATACACTCTAATACTTAGTTCCTGCAAAGAAGTAGAGGTCCGCTGATTGGAAGGCAGCCAAGGCGTACTCTCACAGTGGGTTCATCTATGAGGGTAGAGTTGAAGGATTTAATGGTGGAGGTTTGCTGGTTCGCTTTTATTCTCTTGTGGGTTTTCTTCCTTTTCCACAGTTGAGTCCATCACATTCTTGTAAAGGTACTATTTACAGCTTGCTGCTCCTACTTGGTTTTTACGAATTTTGAGCTGTAGTCTCAGAATTTCCATTATTGTAATTTCTCTTTTCTACCACATACCTTTTGCATACAGATTAAATAACACGGGAAGGGAGTAAATTGTATGCTTGGAAATTAATGTGGATTATGGAGTTGAGAAATGTTTATGCTTTCGTTTAAGTAATATCTTATGTTGAAGAAATTTTAGGAAACCGATTTGTGTGCTTTAATTTAACCTGTGATTTCAGTGACCTTCCTGTGAAACTGGAAGCATTCTTTTACTTTGACAAGGCCGAGAAGAACTAGAATGTTAAATAAATTTGTTCATTAACCTGAAGTATCAATTTGCATCTAGACATCTTGATGGCAGCAAATGAACATTTCCAAATACCCTTTATATCTTGACATGGAGTTAAGATTAACTTTCTTCCGAATTCAATTACTTTGTTCTTTTTTTTTCCCCCTCTGTTGTTTCTGTCTTCATGGTCTTTGTGCATTGACTTCATGCAATAGAATATCTCTTCTGCACATCTCATGATTTGTTTATATTTTCATTCAAAATATTTGTTCGTCTGAAAAGATAAGTTTAACTTTAATGTATCTAATTATCTACAGTATGCTAAAAGGAGGTTTAGCATGTGATCAATCAGCTAACTATAAGTATTTCTAGCCTTCTAGGTTGTTACTATATCTAGTGGAACCATGGGTAAAGAGAGTATGGAGTCTAGATGAATAGCTGATGTCATGTTTCTTCTAGGCTTATTTAAAAGAATACTGAGGCAATTAAGGAGATATACTTCTGGTAAATATGTGTCTGCTAAATTTGAAGTAGCATGTGATGACTTATTCATTCTGGAGTATGGATCATTAGAAGGTTCTGGAATTGATATGTCTACTAATTAAAATATGCCTTAGTTTTCACCCTCTTCAGCATTCTAAGAATTGTAGGGAAAGTTTCCAGCTTACTGTACTAGGATTCTGTACTATTGCAAATTGCATTTCACTGTTTTCCATCTATTGTTAAGAATGCTGTTGGGCAGACTCTTCTATTTGCACATTCTTCCTTGGGGAAAGGAGAACCCCATTCCTCATATTGCTTACTTTTCTATTTGGTCAGATTGATTTTTGTACTTCCACTTACATTATCCACTAAAACCTAATCTGTTTCAATTTTTATGATAACATATCATGTAGAACCACGCAAAACTATCCATCAGATTGCCAAAAGTTTGGTTGGTGCACTTCTTTCAGTGAAGGTAATGAGTTTCTTTTGTATTTTATCTTGTGGTGTTAATCATCTTCTTTCATCTCATAAAGGATTAGTTTGTAATCAGTATATACAGAATGTTTAACTTGTTCCTTTTTCCCCTTCTCTTCCATTTTGCCAAATAATTCTTGGGGAGATATGTTTACTCGTAAAAGAGTGCTACATGTGATTTCAGTAATTTAAGTATCTCATCTTATTATTTTAGGTAATCCAAGCTGATGAGGAGACCAGGAAATTGATATTCTCAGAAAAGGAAGCTGTCTGGTCGAAGTTTTCTACAAGAATTAATGTAGGGGATATTTTTGCAGGAAGGGTGGGTTCTGTTGAGGATTATGGTGCCTTTGTTCACTTACGCTTCCCTGATGGTATTTACAGTCTTTGATTTGTATAGCTCTAGTTTTCCTCAGAGTTTTGTTTTTTGGTTTCACAAAGCTTATTATGGGCATTCTTATAACTATGATGCAGGGCTTTATTATCTCACTGGACTAGTACATGTCTCAGAGGTTTCCTGGGATTTAGTTCAGGATGTCAGAGACATCTTGACTGAGGGAGATGATGTTAGAGTGAAGGTTGTTAATATTGATAGGTGAGTTTTCCTTGCTTCAAATCTATGTTATTTCCATTATGCAAATTATTTAATCATTTCAAAAATTTCATAACCAGATCGATATGGCTTATTTATCAAGAATAGTGTAATATTTGTTCCTATATAAGGCAGGTAAGCCTGTGGGTTCTAATAAATTATTTGTGGCGGATTCTTATTCTTTTTTCTTGTCCTCTCGGCTCCCTACATATTATCCTTGTTTGTCTGTAATGCCACTTGCACTGAACTTATATTGAGCTTTTATGCAGGGCCAAGTCAAGGATTACTTTATCAATCAAACAGTTGGAGGAAGACCCACTTTTGGAAACATTGGACAAAGTGATTCCCCAGGTTTGTGAATTGGAGTTGTGATAGATAATCCTCAACCTGAATTTTAGTTTCAATTTCCTTGAGATGAAATAATAATTGTGGTTAACAATGGACTTACACTTCTCAGGATGGTTCAGCTGGTTCTGATTCCTTGACCACAAGCAATGGCAGTACCATTGAACCACTTCCAGGGCTCGACACAATATTCAAAGAGCTTCTGCAGGAAAATGGGTAAGCTTTCACAATGTTTTTTCATTATTGCCCTATATTTGTATTGAACTTTTACCCTTCATCTTGACTGCAGTGGTTACTTTTACTGTGTTATCTGTTTATTCTTTTATATTTCTAAGTATCTTCATGTTGTTTTTCTCAGGTTCCATTAAGTTTCTTTCAAATTTGGGTGTCTTGGTACAATTTTATTCATTTATGCTTGTTTAGTGAGTCAAAATGTCAGGTTTACTTCACCATGCTTACAAGGTCTAGTTTAATGTTATAAATGTCTATGTTATCATCTTCCTTCATATCCATTAAACATTTCCCTGCTACACTTGTGTTCCTATGGTTCTAAGTTCGCAAAATTGTCAGATCTACAATTCTATATGTCCCTATTTCCTTCATATCCATTTAAATTTTAAGGCCTAGTTTGATGCTATGTCTGTCATCGTGTGCATGTGATTTACGAGTTCAGGACCATTACTTGCAAGTTGGAATCTTGATGTTTATAAACCAGAGGTTGTTGTTGCTAGGCCAGTTTTCTTGAAGAAAGTAGATATGTTACTAGAATTGTAGCATCTTTTTTTCGCACCTAATAGTTTATGCAGATACTTATTCTGTAATTATATTCTGGTCCAGTATAGATGATGTACGAATTAGTCGGCAAGGGTTTGAGAAACGGGTAGTCTCACAAGATTTGCAGCTTTGGCTTTCAAATGTGAGTTGCTCTGTTCTTGATCTTACCATGCAGTGCTCATCATCTGTATGCGATCATAATCTTAATATCTAACTGTCATCTGGCTGCAGGCACCACCTAGTGACAATATGTTCACCCTCCTAGCCCGCGCTGGAAGGCAGGTAAATGCATCATATGATCTCTCTCTCTCTCACACACACAGACATAATTTCTGGCATTTACATCATTTTTCTATCGTTCAGGTGCAGGAGATACAACTGACGACATCCCTTGATCAAGAAGGTATTAAGAAGGCATTACAACGAGTACTGGAACGTGTTCCGTGATTTAAGTTTCAGGCTGCAGTCTATCATATATCCTTTTATATGGGGATTTTTTGTACCTTTTTTTTTGTTTTCCTTTTCAATGCTTATTTTGCACAAAAATTCATAGGCGCTCATTCTCTAAGCTGTATATCATGTTAATAGTTTATATTTTAGACATTTAACCATATATCCTTCTAAATCATGTATAAGAAAAGATTGGTCTATATGAAAGTTTTTCTTTCATTTTATTTTCTATTTTTTTATATAAAAAAAATACATCAGTGGGAGGATCCACCCATATAGGAGACCCAAAGGTTCAAGAGCATTACAATTAAAGATAAAAACAACACCTTGTGGCAATACAAAGGCATTACGTAAATGATAATCAGTAAAGCTCAACACGAAGTGGATCTGAAACACCAAAGACTAGCTATCCCGATAGTCTTAGCTGGAGATGGAGGCATTACCACTAGGCTGAAAACATGGAGTTCTTATCAACCCCAAACTTAATAAGAAATCCGTAAAAGAGTCGGCTTTTCTTATGATATGTACAAGGGATACTGTACCAAGTATCTGTCTGACCGTGTCAAATTCATTGAAAATATGTCATTTTTTGCGTGCTCTCTGGTGCGTGTTATGTACCCAAAACAATGGAATCATAGAATCAGATTCAATAATTAGTTTTAAGCCTCAATATGGGGAGGAGGAGAAAGGCGCAAGGCATGTATACCAGAGTTGGAATCGTGTATACCAGGAAGCCCAAAGAAAACCTCAACGATATAACCATCACAATTCCGTAATATTTCACCACATACTGTCGGGTCAGGTTTGCCATGAGATACCAAGCTTCGTGTGGAGGGGGTTTGCTTAGTGAATGCATTCCATGGCTCCATCCACCAATCAGTATCATTAATTGATGCAACCCCATCACAAACTCGTATCCAAAATAAGAAATGAATTTTAACAAGAAAAAAAAAATTCAAACCATCCCATATCTGTTGTTGAGAACGTAGTCATAGCGCCCCAACCAAGAGACCAAAGTCTTGCACCACCCATCACGTCCACAAGCTCCCCACCATCAAATTTTTAATTTGTATAAAAAAATTCATTTCATCAATTTAATTATTAAATCT
Organism: Theobroma cacao; assembly: GCF_000208745.1. Taxonomy (NCBI): domain Eukaryota; kingdom Viridiplantae; phylum Streptophyta; class Magnoliopsida; order Malvales; family Malvaceae; genus Theobroma; species Theobroma cacao. The sequence continues at coordinate 25,473,209 of NC_030853.1, read as the reverse complement.
TCTGTAAACTTATAAGATGAAAGTTACATGCAAGCATCACTTGATTTTTTATATTAGTTAAACTGACGAGAGGAAAACTTTTATAATATAATTTGAAAATTGGAAAACAAAAATTAACAAATCTAATGGGGGGATGACAAGAAACTCAAATAATATCAAATAATAATTTTATCGCATATTAATCACAAAAATCCCAATAGTTATTAGGACACTGCTCGGAGACACGCAACTTCCTTGAGTAGTCTATGAGTTGGTCGTTAACGGATCTCTTTCTCCACAAGTACATGGTGAGAGTGAGGAATTCCCAATTAGATAGAAAATGTAGCTGTGAATTTGCAATAGAAATGCTTTGGCATATTTACATAAAATCTATCTTCACAGAACTTATGGATGATGAATACAAAGCAAATTAGGTGTCAGATTTTGGGACTTTATGATGATCTTCTTTAATTTGGTGTTTGTGCTGTATATTTTTAGCTCAATTTTCAATCATTTAAAACCTTTCAAGTTTCTTCCAATGCAGCATGAGTTTATGAAACAAATTTCTTGGCCTATCTACCATGTTGGCAATTGAGAGAAAAAAAAATGCAAGATTGTTTGTATATATCTGAATACGGTTAAAGATTAAAATCCATCAACAACATGTGTTGAGACAATTGTAACATTTAATGTTTTAATGAAACTTAATCTAATCCCTCAAATTTATCTTAAGAAAAATCAATCGCTTGATAACTTTGTGAACCATAGGATAAAGCAGATGACTTTGGAGATATATAAACTGGCAATAAACGGGGCCAAAAGCAGTTTGCCCTTTTCACTTTAACTTTTTTTTTTTTATATAAAATTTTTTGGTCCAATTAAACTCTCGTGAAAAAACTTTTCCAGGTCAGGCATTTGGTTGTTTAAACTTCCACATTTCACTAAAATAATCTTAAACGTACTTTGCTTTATTTTTTGTTTAATTTTTTTTTTTTTGAAAAGCAACCAATAAAGGTGGTAAGGATGTGAGGAGGGATTTGTTTAATTATTTTAATGTTCCATTTTCCTATCCCCACCCTATGGATATGTTGAAGAAACACAAAGAAAATATGGTTCCTCTCAACATCCATCAATGATGGACCTAAATTAAGTTATATTTTATATTTGGAAACTTTAGTACCTTAACAGCTAAGATTACCATAATTTACTTTATTTGAGGTTTGGTTGCCATCCTTTTCTTCTATACATGGATATGTAATTGCTGCTCTGAAATTGGTCAAAGCATTTGTCCTTGGTCACATTTCGGCTTCTCCCTCCCAACCATACTCCACATAAATCAAAAGACTTATATATATATATATATATATATATATATATATTTTACACTGATATAAACAAAGGTTTTCGGGTGCAATGCATGAAAAATGTGATTTTTTCCTTTTACAAAGAAATTAAGTGACTTTTGACTTCATGTGGTTCTGGAAGTCAATATGCACTTGCTTTCTCAAAGTTGCTGTGTTGAAATACACTGACATGCATTCCTTAGCCACAACATTCTTCAACGTGTTTCCATTCATTGTTTGTTTCTTTCCTTTAATTATGCTACTTCTACTAGATTCCATGCCGCATGTGGTCAAATTTTAATTCCATAAAGTTTTAATTGGAAAAACAACTTATAATATAATTATTATAATGAAAAGACAAATGAGATGAGTTTGTTGTTATTGTTGTTCTTTCTTAAAAAAAAAAAGAAATTGAGTGAAAAATAAGAACACAAGCTTAAAACTTTTATTATGATCAAGGTAATTGTGAGAGTAAATTATTAACTAATATGTGATAATTTCAATTTAATGATTTTTTTCCATTTGCTTGAAATCTACCCATTTTATCAAACATGTAAACATGTGTATCTTTACAAGCTCCACGTGAGAAATTTCATCCATATTCTATTGTTCTAATTTTTATCCACAAGTTTCTTCCCATTATGTATATAATACTAAATTTTCTTTGCATTCTTGAATTCCCGGTCTCTTGTACTGTTCTGGTTTCTACTCTCTTGTTGTAATTTAACTCGATTAAGCTAGCTGTGGAAATGCTCGTCATTGCAATAATAGCAGTATCTTTGCCTGTTTCAGCCTTGCGTCGAATCATTTGCTTTTATCACCTTGGGCTCTCTTTACCTCCATATATTCCTTCCTTTTTGATCGAGCACGTTGTAAAGGGGCAATCAACATTCCTTGTAATTATTCAAGTTTGGTGGGCTGAATATTCTATCAACGAGCATGCAATTATCTATCGATTTTCCTCTATTAAAAATTTGGAATATGCGTCTCGCATTTCCAGCTAACTAGATCTGTTTCTTTCAATAAACAATGTTAGTGGCTCCGAAGTGGGAAACGGAAGTGCAGGAGCTGAGAAATTTCGTTGAAACTTGAACGTATGTAAGTACGCCAGGCCATTCAACTAATTCACCCAAATAATTAATCTTCATTTCCCTCAGAGAAAGAAACAAATCCAAGGAGGGAGAAAGCAAGAATGGGTATTCACTCGGTGCTTTACTCCGTCTTGCTATTTTGGCTAATACAAGCAGGAGCATCGCAAGACGGCCGTGGTTGTGTGGAAACATGTGGGAAGATTATTATTCCATACCCATTCGGGATTAAACCCGGCTGCTACACAAATACGTGGTTTAGAGTAACTTGCAATGAAACTGTCAACGGGCAAAAGCCTTTCATCAATCGCATCAATCTGGAGCTGCTGGGTTCGTACTCGACACGCAACGCGATCGTCAACGGTCCAGTAACTTATGTCAACTGCGGTAATAAAGATAATAAGGGTGCCGCCACTAGTGTCAACCTAACAGGGACTCCATTTTTCTTCCCACGTAGATTCAACATGTTAGGGTCTCTGGGTTGCGGCAATTTGGCTACGTTTTCTAATCAAACCGATCCTATTGGTGGCTGCATACAACCAAGATGTGGCGACGTGGCTTCTAAAGTTGGCTGCTACGCCCTATTTTCTGAAAATCTAACTTCCTATACTGCAAACATGACAAGGTTTTATCCTGCTAATAAGGACAGCAACAGATGCAGTTCTGTTTTCATGTTTGACTGGGGCATGCTGGATCTAGATTTGGCGCTTCCCCATGAAATAAACATTGATACGACACATGTTCCTGCAACGTTGGAGTGGAACCCCGTCAAATGCGATTTGGAAGGTCACTAACTATTCACTTTCACTATTCGCTAGCAGTAATGTCTCTTTATTTCTGCTTCGATTTTCATTTTTTTAATTTACTCAGAACAGAAATGTTTGTGAATTTGTTTTCCTTGATGCTTACTTTGCAATTTAATTCTTCTTACTAAGCAGCCACATTATGCCAAGAACCAAGCGCAGTACCTCATAAGCCTAACTGTACAAAAAAATGTGGAAATGTTGAAATTACATACCCATTTGGTATGGAAGCCAGCTGTTATATGAATGATTGGTTCAGAGTAACATGCAATGAAACCACAGGTGGACCAAAGCCTTTCATAAGTAGAATCAATCTGCCACTACTCTCTGTTTCATTTTTCGAAGGCAGCGTTCTGGTCAACAATTCAGTAACATATTTCAACTGCCGCAACAAGGAAAACAGTGGGGTTAGTGTCAACCTAACGGGCAGCCCCTTTTTCTTCTCAAATATCAAGAATAGATTCGGGGCTACAGGTTGCGGTAGTTTGGCTGCTATGTTTCTCAATAGTGGAACTGATGTTTATACTGTTGGTGGCTGCCTGCTACCCCGTTGTAGTAATACTATGACTTCCAACGGTGGCTGCCTTATGCTAATTCCTCCGCGCCTCCGTTCTTTTGTTCCAAAAATGAAAGAGATTTATCCTAGTAATGGCAGCAACAGATCATGCGGATCTGCTTTCATGATTGACTTAAGTTTGTTGGATTCATATGGCACCTCCTTTCGAGACCCCCATGAGATAAGCAGTATGACGCAAGTTCCTACAACACTCCAATGGGCCACACCAAAATTAGGGCTATGTGAGTTGAGAGAAGGTTCAAGTATCTCTTGTAGTCCTGATGGTCAATATTGTTGGACAGCCTTGAGTTCCGAGCATCTATGTGTTTGCAGCAACACCGACTTCAACATAGAAGACAATTACTCTATGGATGGCTGCGGTGGTAAGCACATATACATGCCTTCCTATATAAATAATTTTTTGATAAGCCACTTGTGAATTTCATTAGTGAAAGATCTTAAAATTTCATCTCTTTTTATTTTAAATACTTATCAATGACAAGATGTTTTCTAAAAACTTTGAATGAAGTATTTTGTAAATATATATTTTGTAAAATTTAACTAATAAAAGATACTTTTAATAATAGAGTTAAAGTTGAAAAAAAATTTAATTAAAACAAAATCAACATAGATAGAGGGAGTATAAGAATATTCCTTGCTTGGAAATATATGAAAATTTTCACTAAACTTAAAAAAAAAACACTAGATATGAATATAATTGGTATTTATTAATTAACATATTTTTATGTGAATATAACTTTATTTTATTCAATTCATAAATGACAGAAGCAGGCAAATGTCGATATTTAAAATATAGGAACTGTCACATACTTTGTTTGAATGCTCCTGGCAACTATTGTTCGTCGCCATGCCCTGATACATACGTATACAATAGTACTGAAGATATGTGCAAGCCAATAGAACATAATTCACCAACATATCTGGCCAAAAAATCTCGGGAGTGGGCAATTATTATAGGTGCGTGTTAAATTCACTTTCTAATAGATTGAAAATATATATGAACCATGTTGAAATATATTTATGATTTTTAATTCTTGTTTGAAATTAATTTTTGTACTTTCATCTTATATATATTTGAGTTGTACAGGTTGTAGCACAAGTATTGGGACACTGTTTCTACTCCTTAGTACATGGCGTATGTACAAAGTACTGAAAAGAAGAAAAAATATCAAGCTTAAGCAGAAATACTTTAAAAGGAATGGAGGTTTACTGCTACAACAGCAATTAACCAGCAATGATGGTAATGTTGAAAACATAAGGTTGTTTACTTCAAAGGAGTTAGAAAAGGCCACAGATTACTATAACGAGAATCGAATCCTTGGTCATGGAGGTCAAGGAATTGTTTACAAAGGAATGCTAACGGATGGAAGCATTGTAGCTATTAAGAAGTCTAAAATGGTGGAAAAGGAGAAATTAGATGAAATGAAGCTTCAACAATTCATCAATGAGGTGATAATTTTATCACGAATTAACCATAGAAATGTGGTTAAACTTTTAGGATGTTGCCTAGAAATAGAAGTCCCTTTGTTAGTGTATGAGTTTGTCTCAAATGGAACGCTCTCTCAACTCATACATGACAAAAATGAAGAATTTCCACTGACATGGGAAATGCGTCTACGAATTGCAACAGAAATTGCGAATGCTTTATCTTATTTGCATTCAGCTGCTTCTGTCCCTATTTATCATCGAGACATAAAATCTAGCAATATACTTTTGGATGATAAATATAGAGCGAAAGTGTCAGATTTTGGAATTTCAAAATCAATTGCACTTGACCAGACTCATTTGACCACTCGAGTACAAGGAACTTTCGGATATTTGGATCCGGAGTACTTTCGATCAAGTCAATTTACAGAGAAAAGCGATGTTTATAGTTTTGGAGTTGTTCTTGTTGAACTTTTAACGGGACAAAAACCTGTCTCCTCAACACAATCAGAGGAAGTAAGAAGCTTGGTACCTTTTTTTCTGCTTTCCATAAAGGAGAATTCCGTATTTGATATTCTCGATCCACAAGTAATGAATGATGGTCCACAAGAAGAGATCATAGCAGTTGCTAAGCTAGCAAAAAGATGCTTGAACCTTAATGGACAGAAAAGGCCCACAATGAAACAAGTTGCAACGGAGTTGGAGCGGATTAAAGTGTCAGAAGATGCTAATGTCATTCAACAAAGTGATGCTGAAGATTCTGACATAGATGACACGATTGAACCTTGGGTTGTGGCTTCTTGTTCAACTAATTTACCATCAAATGCATAATCTAGCTTTCAACATTTCTTAAACAATCTTTCTTTGGTGTGTACTCTTTGTAATATATCTTCTTCGTGTTTAGTAAAGGTCATCCTTCTTCTAAATTAACCTATTTTTACCTCATTTTTTCTTCCTAATGTATTAATTTAACCTTAATATTAATATGAATTCCTTCTTTGCCTTTTGAGTGGTGCCAAGGGTTTTATGTTTATTTTACCAAGATTTGAAATTGTGCTGTGTTTTCTGGTTTGTGATTGGAAGCAGGGTGCATGTTCGCGTCATGAATAGGCCTTATTGGAATGGCTTGTTTTTCATCCGTTGCCAGATGCACAAGGTTTCCATTGAAGGTAAAGGGTTTGAAGTTGTAGGCTACTTTTTCAGTTGTATAGGTAGGTGACTCTCTGGTCATGGGAGTCTGTTTTAATGTGTGATATATTTGTTGTTCTGTACAATAAAGAGAAATTTTGTTGTAGTAGGATGATCATGGTTTGTCTTTCGGCTCCTTTCGTTATGCTTGGGAGCAGGTCATTAGTTTCCTTGGGGATTGTGCTTGATCCTATTGGCAACCCAACGATTTTTTAGATTTTGTTCTCTCTATAGGCAGGAGAAGCCATGGAGGGTATGTCCTGCAATAAAATATTTCTTGATGCTTTAAAATCTTTCTCTTTTTTTTTTTTTAAAATTCATATGTATCTAGGAACAGAGGAATCAATTGACCATCTATGTGAAGCTTACAAAAGGATTTTGCCCTAGTTTACAATAGTAGAGTAAAACAGTTCAAAATCTTCTTATATAGAGTAAAACAGTTCAAAATCTTCTTATATAGCTTACTCCGAGAATTGCTATACCAAACTAGAAATTCCCTAACCCTTTGTGACAAATAAAATGATTCAAAAGAATGGAGTCAAAAAAACCTTACTTTTCGTTAATAAGATAAAGACATGTATATATATATATATATACATGAGTTGATTGGAGTGCAAGTAAAGTAAATAAGATAAAATAAAGTTTCTAATCCTAAATTTCTTTGGAGTGCAAGTAAAGAAAAGGCTTAACAAGAAAAGATTATAAAAATGAATAAATCCCATAAATAAAAGATCCCCCAATACTCCCTCTCAAGTTGGAGCATGAAGAGTACAAATGCCCAACTTGACCAATAGTTTATGAAATCAATCGTACCCAAGTGTTTTAGTGAATATATTAACCAATTGATTTTGTGATGAAATAATATGAGTAATAATAGCTTAAGACTGAATGTGCTGTCGGATAAAATAGCAATCTATTTCTATGTGCTTCGTTCATTCGTGGAAGAATGGATTGGTTGCGATGTGAATAACAGCTTAATTGTCACAGAACAAGGAAATCAGTGCAGTGGGTGTCACTCCAAGATCTCATAAGAGTCATATCAGCCAAATGATCTCACTAGTGATGGTGGCCATGGCTCGGTATTCAGCCTTAGTGGAAGAATGAGAAATCACCATTTGTTTCTTGGATTGTCATGAGATAGGAGAAGACCCAAGGAAGATAATATAGCTAGTAGTGGATCTGTGTGTTGTTAGACATCTTACCCAATCTGCATCACAATATGCTAGCAAACATAGTGAACCTTTGGAAAGAAGCAAAATACCTTATCTTGGGGTTCCTTTAAAATAATGCAACACCCTATGAGCAGCATCAAGATGTGGTTGTTGTGGGACATGCATAAACTGGCTAAGAATATGCACTACATAGCTAATATTTGGACAGACGATGGTGAGATAAAGTAAACGACCTACCAGGTGATGATAGTGCTCTAGATTAGCGTAAATTTCACCAGAGTCAAGTGAAAGCTTGTGTTATAGCTCCACAAGAAAGTTGGTCGGCTTGTAGCTTGTGAAACCACTCTCGTTTAAGATATTAAGTACATACTTAGGTTGGCTTAGTGCAATACTTGCTAGAGAGCATGCCACTTCAATTCTCAAAAAACACTTGAGTTTGCCAAGATCTTTAATGTAAAATTTTGGGTCTAAATAAAGTTTTAATTTAGAAATATGACCAGAATCTGTTCTTGTGATGATAACATCATCAACACATATGAGAACTGCAATAAAAGATCCTCCCATACGAGAGAAATTGAACAAAGAATGATCTGTCTTTGATTAGCAAAAACCAATGGCAAGAAGAGAAGTGGTAAACTTGTGATACCAATTTCAAGATGCTTGATGGAGTCCATATATAGATTTTGTAATCAACAAACCCGCTACTCCCCTTAATTAGCAAACCTTTGTGGGCTCTTCATGTAGACTTCTTATTCCAAGTCACCATGTAAAAAGGCATTATTCACATCCAGTTGATGAAATTCCCAGTGCTTAATCAAGGCAACTGCCAACAGACAACGTTCGGTGACTAATTTGGCAACGAAAGCAAATGTCTCATGAAAGTCAACACCCTCAATTTAAGTGTAATCTTTAACAACAAGTCACGCCTTATAGCTCTCAATACTTCCATCTGGTTGATATTTAACTTTATAAACCCATTTTGAATCAATAGCTTGTTTACCAAGGGGTAAAAGTTGCAAAGTCCAAGTATGATTTGCCTTCAAAGTGAAAATTTCCTTCGCCATGGCTTCCCTCCAAAAAAATGATTTCGGTACATCAGTAGATGAGATGGCTGCTAAAAGGTAGTGTGATTGGGGGAAAATTTAAAGTAAGAAATAAATTGTGAGAAAGAATGATCGATTGAGTTAACCGAATGAGGAGATAGGAGAGACGTGATGCTTGAGGGAGTGAGAAAAGGGGGTAATAGATAATCATAACCAAATAAGGAACATGAAACTTATCGTTGTTGTTCGCTTGAAATAAGAGAAGCTTCTGAAACAATATTGTTGAACTTATTGACAAAGCTAGAACCAATTGGGTCAGATGAGGAAGCTGTTGTGACTGACAAATCAGACTTAATTGACTTAAACCAGGATTGGTAGGTGAAAAAACTCATGTTGGTTGAGGAATAAGGTGGACCCAGTCATAGTAGACTTAAGTGCAACAGCTGGTAATGTGGGTTTGTCTATTGCAAGTCTATTGTTTTAAGACACAAGCCCAATTGTGCTTGTAATTGGGTTAACACTAGTAAATGACTCACTAAGCCCAAGTTCAGTGACATTGGGCACTACATGGTTGAATGGACTATCCAATTTAGTAGTTCGACCAAAATCAATTGATTGTATAGATTTTGTTGTTAAGGAATTTGCAAATGGAAAAATGTCTTCTAAAAAATGATCTCGCGAAACATAAATTGATTTATTTTCAAGATCATAAATTTTGTATCCTTTTTGACCACTAGGATATCTAACAAAAACACTTGGTTTAGCACATGGAGCAAACTTGTCATGTGGCTTGCTATTTATATGCCCATAACAAAGACATCAAAAGCTTCTTAAATGATCATATGTGGGACTGTTTCCAGGTAAAACCTCATAAGGCGTTTTATTTACTAAAATAGCGAGTGGCATGCAGTTGATCAAGTATGCGACAGTAAGAACACATTCACCACAAAACGAAATAGAAAGATGTGCTTGAAATCGTAACGCTCATGCAACTTCTAAAAGATTCCTATGCTTTCGGTCAACAACTCCATTTTGTTGCAGTGTGTCTATACAGCTAGATTGATATTCCATGCCATGATCAAAAGAATAAGTCATTTAATCATCATGAGTAAATTCTAAGCCATTGTTTGTCTGTAAAATTTTAACTCGCAAGTTAAACTGTGTGTGAACCCAATTAAAAAATTACAGTAGATACGTTTTGATTTCTTGTACTTCATGAATAAGACCCATGCTGCTCGACTAAAATCATCCATTATTGTTAGAAAATAGTGAGATCCAAAAAATGATTTTGTTTTGTACAGACCGCAAATATCATAGTGTATTAAGTTAAAGGCATGCATAGTCTTATTTGTACTGATGGGAAATGATAATCATGCTTGTTTTTGCTTTACAACAAGCACCACAAAATAAAGTCTTCTTGCAATAAAAAGAAATGGATAAATTAGACACCCAAGGAATGCAATTTACTGGTAGATGCCCCAAGCGTCGATGCCATAAACTTGCATTAACTGAATCGTTGGCTATCAATGACCTTTCCTCTCTCATTGGTTCCAAGTAATAAAAACCATTCCGCTCTCTACCCACTCCAATTGGCTTTCTCGAATGTAAGTCTTGAATCACCAAAAAATTTAGACAAAAATTTACCGTACAATGTAAATCATATGTTAATGTACTATCAGACAATAATCTTTTTCCAAAAGCAACTTGGCCCAAAACATGAACCTTTATTATTTTACTATTAGGAATTTGTACTGGTGGTTGTCGTAATGTACGAGTCCGGGAACCCGTCCACTAGACGCGGATGAAACTAGGAGTCGCCACCAATCTTTTTTATTTAGGTGTGATTGGTTACCTATTAACTCGATTCTAATCGAAAAGTCCTAAATTAATTTTAGGTCTGTTGACAGAACGAGAACTGGTCCACACTTTTCAAAGTAGGTTCGGGATTGCGGTTAAGCACGGAGAAGGGTTAGCACCTCTGTGACGTCCGTTCCTCGAATGGTACCATTTAATCTTAAGTTATCCTATTGTAGCCTACCTTGACTCTATTCCTATGTTCCCTTAATCCTTCTTATTAATTAATTCTTTATTATGTTATTTGATTGAATCTTTTATTTGGTTTCATGGTGCACATGATGCAATTGCAAAATGATGTTATGATTTATTCAATTTTAAATGATGGGATCGATAATCTTTTATTGAAAAATCATTCGAAGACTATCCCAACGCTTTGGTGAAGTCTTGAAGTTTTCCTTACCTAGGAATATCCTTCGAAGAATTCATCTCTACAAGCTCTTCGAGGAAATCCCATCATCGAAATTTTCGCCCCATTAATAAGATAAACGTGGCATGCTATGACAAGATAAAAATGATGATATTTACATGAACGCGTTTATTGATTTAGTTAGTTCGTTATTCACGCGATAAACATGTTTAATAATTTAAAATGATTTATTACATTGTTCATATATTTATTATTATGTATATATTTTTTGATGTATGTTATTTTTTTATAATGATTATTTGAGTTAATGGGTATTACAGTATAGAATTCATATTCATCCCGACACTTCGGTCAGAATCCATCTCGAACTTTATTTATTTTTAAAATATATATTATTATTTTTTATTTTTTTTAACAATGATTATTTGAGTTAATAGGTACTAGAATATAGAATTCGAATTCATCCTGACACTTCGGTGAGAATCCGTCTCGAACATTATGTAAATTTATTTTTTTAATTTTTTTATAATAATTATATTTTCATCACGTATATATATAAAATTTTTTGAGTATCTAAATATATTTATGCTATAAATATTTTCTTCTATTTAAACATCTTTTTTTTTTTTTACTATTTATACTATACTTTAAAATATTATCTAAAATAAACCTTAGGACACTATATTAAGTAATTTAGCTTAATTTATGCCATCTAATTACATATTTAACCTAATGAATTGGACCAAACCCAAGCAACATAATTCATAATGCATTCATAAAGAAAGGGGTTAGATTTTTACCTTATTTGGGTTTTAATAATGACCCAAATAATTTGTGTATAGCCCACCGAGTCCTTTAATCAATTGGGCTGTTAGAGGCCAAAAAGGAAAAGTCTTTCCCTTTTTTAAAGGACCCAATGCCGTTTGAACCTTTCTTCCTCTTTTTGTTTTCTTATCTTTCTCTTTCTTCTTTCTTAGCTGTCGACCCCCTTCTCTCTCTTCTTCCTCCTTCTTTAATCAGCGCCGATTCGACCCTCTCTCTCCCAACCGATGCCCCTCACTTACTCTCTTTCTCTCACCCTCCAAAATCAACTTTCTCCTTCACACCCAAATTCGCCCCTCACCAGATCTAATCTCTTTTTTTTTTGTTTTTGTGTTGTGTTTGTTTTGATTTTTGATCTTTTGTTATTGTGGCCAAGGAAATCTACTGGTAGAACACTAGGGTATTTTGGATTTGCAGGTCTCGATTGTTTGAAGAAGATGAGATTTTTTTGAAACATTTTCTCTTTGTTTTTTTTTTCTATCCTCTTGTTTTGCTCCTCTTCCCCCCCTTTTAAGAACTAGATTGTCCAAAAAATTGGACAATCTAGAGGTGAAATCATGCTCTTTTGAGTATGATTTCACATGTCTCTAGCACAAAGGGGAGTTGGTAGCCGGAGGTGACCATTCCTCTCCAAATCTGGCTACCTTTCAGGGGCATTAATGCCTTGTAATGATTGATTGGAGAAAGGACTGAGCACACTCAAACCTTTCTTGTTCTTCTTTTTTTAAAAAAAAATTATTTCTTATTTTTTTTATTTTTTTATTATATTTCATTATTATTTATTTTTTTGATTTTTTTGAAATAGTTGTATACAGTGGTATATCGAGTCGAGATACCACATTTGATAAAGAATCTGTATTGTAGGTTATATGATTTGTGACTCCTGTATCTACAACCCATTCATCGTTTCTTTTACCAGAAAAATTAAAGGCTACCATTAATAACTCTATTATATAGAGTTATTTGGGCTTCATTTTAATAATAATTTAGTTTAGTTCTTGTAATAATACATAGAAATTAGTAAGTTTTATTTAAATTATTTAAGTTAATTAATTTAGGTGAGTCAATCTAATCTTATTTTATTTTATACTTAATTTGGTGTTAATGTGATTAAGATAGGTTGTCATTGATTTATTTGTATTTTTGTCAGTGTTTAATGAAGAAAGAATTTTAATAAAATAAAGAGAACAATTTTAAGATGTAAGCTTCCACTACACATGTTTTGGTATTTTGACTATAACTCTCTACAGAGCTCTAAATGAAATGATTCTTGAACTATTGAAAAACTAAGAGAAAAAGCTACAATTTTTATGTTTACAACTTTGCCCAATTCGGCTTGGAAGATAGTCAAAAATTTTGTTGAAATTGAAGCACTGCAGTAATCCTAGAGCAATTACGATTTTTGCTAATTAATTAGTTGAGGCAGCGGCCTTGGTGGAGGTAGGCCATGGCTCACATAGTTTGATGAGAAAATCCTTATTGAAATTGACTTCTTTCTTCACCTAACTTGGCCTAAATTCAAAACCTTATAAAAGCCACATTTCGGAGAACTTTTAGAGAAGAACGAAACGCGAGATTAAGAGCTAATAATCAAGCCACAAAGTCATTGAAGTTTAAAAGAATTTGGAGGAATTCAAGAAGATTTGGAAGATCAAGATTACAATTCTTGGATTCTATTATCTTTTTGTTATTCTTTTATTTCCTTAGTTTGATTTTATTGTTTAAACTTAATTTGATGATGATCAGTGACTTGATAGGGAACTAAATTATTTATCTAAGATTATGATTGAACTCAATAAGTAGTCCAATTTATTTATCTCTGTTTTGCTTATGTTTGATGATTTAAGTTGTTTATTCTATTATGTTCTTAATGCTTCTAATTGATTGGTCACCAATTAGATTAAATTAGAAACTTAGGTTAAACCTTGACGAAGGAGATTTAGGTAAATCTTGAATATAATAGCGTATGATCAAATACACTTTGTTGATTAGGTAGTTTGATTTGCATATAGGGTAGACATACACTTATAAGTCATACGTAGCCAGGATTAGAGCTTGGACGTAATGAATCTATCTTTCATTTAATTTGCATACACATATGGTAAATTAATTAAGAGAGATATTTTATGAGAAAGTTGACTAACACTTTGAAATAAATTAAAACTCTAGGTGAACAACTTAATCCATTAAGCTAAGTTAAGAGAGAGAGAGAGAGAGACAGTAATACAATGAACTATTGAGGGACATCATAATATTAGGTCTAAAAGTCAATCAAGTTTAGAAAAGTAATTTTGTTGAGTTAATTTAGAGTAGTTTTAGTTTTGAAGTTTTGCTTTTAATTTAATTTTTAGTGTTTGGATAAAATTAGGGTGTGTAATTTTAGTAATTAATAGTAAGAACTCATTCAATTCCTTGTAGAATCAACAGTCTATTCATCATTATATTATCCTTGCAATACGTATACTTGTGTGGGTAGTAAATTGAACAACAGTCATGTTTACAAATGGGTTACTTGTTGATGCTCTATGACTACTTAATAAATCTAGTAGCTGTTGATGTTGCGCAAAAGTCAAACCTGGGATAAGTGATCCAACTCTATCCACATTGGCGGCACAAACAGCTCTTGAAGACATGCTTGTCACTACGTTGCCATCCCATTGATTTCCTCGAGAACACGATTGATCACTATTAGTTTGTTTGCTGCTCCTCTTTCCAGATTTGTGCCAATCTGAATAATCAATCACGTTGAAACAATATTCTTTGTTATGGTTTGTCTTCCCACAATGGATATAGGATCGAAATCGGCTACGACTTCCATCATCATTTTTCTTTTGTCCCAAATTATTTTCTTTAGTCAACAGGGCAATAGCTTCAATAATAGGTGAACGAGTTGTAGCGACCAAATGTTGCTTCTTTTCTTATGTTACAATGACATAAGTTCTTCCAAGATTTGGCACTGGGTCAACACTCAATATTGTGACTGCACAGTTGAACATATTTCATCAAGTACCATCAAAAAATAAAAAAACCTTTTCTTCCTCATGCATAGATTGCATACTTTTCGCTGCACCACAGGTACATCCACATTTGCATGACAAGACCGGATTAAGACGTTGTAACTCAGCCCAAATGGTTTTTAATTTATCGTAATAGCACGAGATCGAGGATTTCTCTTGTTGTGAAAGAGCTATGGTGTATTTCAACTCATAAACTCTCGGTGCAATTCCTTGAGTAAATCTTTCTTCCAAATCTACCTATAGATTCTTTAGCAAGTGCATTTGTAAGCCATGAAAGAACCGTTGCATTGCATTGTATCCATGACTGTAAATCCAGAGAATCAACATCTAGTTTTTTTATCGTTCTATCCACAAAACCTACTTTGTTTTTGGAATAGAGCACATTCATAAAATTACCCTTCCACATGAAATAATTATCTCCACTTTCATTGAGATGGTGCGTCACAAAAATCAAGCCTGGATGATCAAATGAATGCAAGTAGTACGAAGAAATGGCATCAATGACCTTGCTTTGATTAGCACTCACAGTCACCATCAATTCTTCAGTAGTTTTACTTTTGTCATTATTCGCATCATCTCCTACTATTTTCAAAAAAAAAAAAGTCAAAGTTTTGTAACTTACTCTGATACCATGAAAAATAAAATGACTCAAAGAAATGGAATCAGAAAAACCCTTGCTCTTCATTAGCAAGATGAAGACATTATATATATATATATATATATATATATATATATATATGATTTACTTGGAGTGCAAGTAAAGTAAATAATATAATTTTTTTTTTAATCTTATACCTTCTTAGAGTGCAACGTAAAGAAAAAGCTTAATAAGGAAATATTATATAAAAAAATAAATCATAAATAAAAGATCCTCCAATACCATGTACATCAAAGTCCCAACCCTGCACCTGCATATACGCACAAAAGACACATATTAAAAAAATATATTAACATGAATACTTTAGGATCGCAACCCAAATAGTAAAATTCAGCCATAAGTCATTGGCATTTAACAACAATACTGATATTTCACAAATCCTCAATAAATTCACTATATTTTTTTAATTTGATTCATGAATCCTGTGACTTATCATTGTGCATGATGTAATAATATTCATCTTTTTACTGTGAAGAGAGAAAGAGAGTGGGGGCAACAAATTGGGTGATTGATCCTTGAAATTGTAACGTGATGTAGCGGTATCACCATGTTTCCTCTGGTCTCAATGGGAGAAAAGAGGTGATCAGACAAACCCATATTTTCCAAATTGCATGCATTTGCTTGAAATTGATTCCTGCACTTGCAAAGTTGCACATATTTCACCGTTTGAGAGAAAAAAAAAAAGAAGCAAGTTTCGTTTTATACATCTAATTGCGGCCAAATATTTAAAACATCAACAACACGTGTTAAGACAATTGTAACATTTAATGCTATGGCTAACTTAAACCATCATATTCAATGAAACTTAAAGATATTCATTGTAATTCAATTCTTCAATTTTTTTAAATTGGTATTTTATTTTAAGAAAGTCTGAAATGTCATAAAGAGTCTTAAACTTCAGTGGTAAAAGAATCCTTTTGCCATAAACACGGCTTAAAGAGTCAGAACTATACAATTGCACAATATATGGTAACTGCTCAAATAGATTTTAGTAGCACCCATGACCCACCCGCAAAAACAGCCCCTAGACAAAGGGAAAAATCAAGCTGAAACCATTAACACAAAAGCTAACGAGAAGCAAGCCACAGAAAACAAAGGCAGCTCCTCCCTAGCAGACCTAAAGCCAGAATACTGTTTGAGAGAAAAAACAAGAAGGTAAATTTGTTTTTATATATCTAATTACGGCTAAATATTTAAAACATCAACAACACGTAGAATTCAATTGCTTATTATCTTAAGATAAATCAATCGCTAATTATCTCTAAAAACCGTAAGTCTAAAATAGTTTTTTTTTTAAAAAAACCAAATGAATTTTATTGATCAGTAAAATTCGATTAGATAATATACATGATTGAAGATTGCCCAATTAGCCAAATACATTTGCAGCTCAACCCAATTAAAAAAAAAAAGATTACCAAAACAGAGCCCCAGCAGAGTACCACCTTCTCCACAGTACCTGGCTACGGTATAATCTTCCCTTAATATACTAAAAAATAAAAATTCACTTAATGCTTATAAAATTCACCTTTCAAAAAAAAAAAAAACACATACTAAAAAATAAGGGACCTGAAGATGAGCTAAAACTGTTATATTCCTGGGCACCGATTCTCAAGCCATCAGCAGGACTAGGAAAGTCTTGTTCGTCCACCCAATATCCACATTTGCGGCCTTATACTAATGCACAAGCATTTTCTCCTACGCAATCCCCAATATTCATTTTCTAAAATTGTCAAAAAACTATGAAGAAAAATGATGTGAACTCAACCATCTATTAAGTAATTAAATCTTACCTAGTTAGGTAATTAAAACACTTTTTAATAGATAATTGATTAGAAAAATAAAAAGCAATTTTACAATATCCATACAGTATTTACAGGGTCTTTATTTACAAAAATAAGAAATACAAAAAATTGTTTCTAGAGAAGCAAATAGCTTTGCAGATAAGCTATCAATTAACGGGACCAAAAGCAGTTTTCCCTTTCAGCCATTATTTTTTCTTTTTGGGTCCAATTAAGTCTTGTGAAAAAACTTTTTCAAGTCAGGTAATTTTTTTTTTGATAATCTCTAAGTCAGGTAATTGGCTGTTTAAAATTTTACATTTCATTAATATAATCTTAAAAAAGTATTGTGCTTTGTTGAATAATTTTAAAGTTCCTTTTTCCTATCCCAACATTATGGATTTGGTGAAGAAAAACAAAGAAAAAGTTCCTCTCATTACACCCATCAATGATGGACTTTTTTTTTAAGCAAATGAATGATGGACCTAAAAATTAAAAATTAAAGTAAAATATTCTCACTTTTTTAAATTTTAATCAAAAATTTAAGTAAGTTTATTAGGTTTTGAAAAAGACATTCTGTATCAAAAA
Source organism: Theobroma cacao (assembly GCF_000208745.1). Lineage (NCBI taxonomy): Eukaryota > Viridiplantae > Streptophyta > Magnoliopsida > Malvales > Malvaceae > Theobroma > Theobroma cacao. The sequence goes on along the minus strand of NC_030853.1, from coordinate 25,455,504 downwards.
AATCTTCTACCGTTAGTCAATTGTTAGTGTTTTCGTTAATTTGATGATATGATAACATTAAAATAATTATTTTACCTTTTTATTAATTTTAAAAATTATTATTATATAATTTTTATTATTATTTTATTAACTTAAAAAAATAATCTATTTTTTTTAAAAAATAATAATATTTTAAATTAATAAAAAAATATTTTAATCTTTTCGTAATTTCTATTGAAAATGTTTATTCTCTTGAGACGAAGCATCTATTTTGAAAACAAATAAATTCGTTTCAAATCTTAATTAAAACTTAAAAGTGTGCGCAGCATTTTACCTTAAAATTCAAGTTAACATTTTATATTTGAAAACTTTAGTACCTCAATTTGTTACTGCTTAGCTTAACGGCTAAGATTACTATAATATGCTCTAGATGAGGTCTGATTGTCATCCTTTTCCCTTTTAAATGGAATTGCTGCTATGAAATTGATCATTGCGTTTGCACTTGTTCATATTTCGGCTTATAACCCCCACCCAAACTCCACATAAATCAAAAGTCTCTTTTTCTTTTAATAATTTTGGCACTGACATAAACAAAGTTGTTGGACCCAATGCATGAAAAGTGTAACTTTCGACTTCACGTAGACGTGGAAGTCAATATATGGTTGCTTTCTCAAAGTTGTGTTGAAATTCATTGACATGATCCCTTATCCAAATCATTCTTCAACGTGTTTCCATTCCTTGCTCTAATTAACTTCGTTTTTTCCTTTAATTATGCAACTATCTACTACGTACATTTCATCCTGCATGTGGTTTAATATTTAAAAGACATATTTTTCTTAATTCATTAAAATTTTAATTGAAAAATTATTTATAAAATTTTAATTGGAAAATTATTTATACGAGAAGATGGATAAGATGAATTTGCTGTTATTATTGTTTTTTTAAAAAATAAGGCAAATCCAGTCAAACTTAATTAAAACTTTTATTTTGAAATAAGATAACTGTGAGAGTAAATTATTTATTAATATATGATATTTTCATATTATTTCATTTAATTTACGATTTAAAATTTTGATTTTTATTCATTTCTTTTAAATCCACTCATTCATCTGTATCTTAACAAGCACAACATGAGAAATTTTATTGTTAGTGCAAATGGGGTTTAGATGAAATTTAAGGAATTGGTAAAATTGACTTTAAGGTGAGCCTTTTAATAGACATTATCTTTAAGATTTATTTCGCTCATAACTCCTACTACTCAGTATGCAAAAGGAATAATGCGAATAGTCTTAAGGATACAATGAAGCCAGCGTCTAACTTCGTCTTACATTTTACGAGAGTAAATTGCTAGATACAGCCAAGGATTTGTAAAGTTTTTTTTTTTTATAATTCTGGGAGGGGATTCAAAACTTACTCGGGATTATGTACTAACCAATGAGCTAAAGATTTGCAAAGTTATTCGACCTTAGCTTACTTTCTGTATCAAATAAATTATAAGAAATTTGGACACTTTTATTGTTGATGGAAACTTAAGTATTTATGTTAATAGAACACAATATTTTTCTTACTCTTGATTTTTCTGCTCTTGTTTTGTTATTGATTTGATGTTTCAAAATGGTTGGTAACAAACTTTTTATATAGGCTTGTAAGTGTCTCTTTTTTAAGGACACAACTTTTTCATTAAGGCACCACTTTATCTAAAAGACATCTTGATATTTTGTAAGACATAACTTTTGGATAAAAGTATTGTTTCAATAATCACTTTATGAAAAGATAACTATTCATTTCTTAAAACATAATTTTTAAGTTATAATTTAAAACGATAACTTTTCATATTCAAACTTTTAAGCTATGATGTTTTTTCAATTTATCTCATAACCTTTGAATATCATTTTACTAAGAAACGTAACCATTTACATGAAAATCTACCTATAATCTAATAGCACACTGTCACTTTATGCAATATAACTTTTAAGTTAAGATAACTTTTTTATTATATGACATAACCTTTGATTTTAAAAATACACTAACTATTTCATCCATATAGTCTACTGTTTTGATTTTAATTCTTAATTTTCTTTCCATTCTTGAATTTTCCCTTTATCTTCTACTGTTATGGTTTCTATTCTTAAATGTCCGTATTTATGATCTCCGTGCCTGTTTCAGCCCTGTGTCATATCATTTGCTTTTATTTCCTTGGGTTCTCTTACACCTCCGTATTCCCTCCCTTATCAAGCATATAGTCAAGGGGCAAGCAACACGTAATTATTCAAGTTTGGTGGGCTGAATTTATTATCACCGAGCATTAAATAATCTACCAATTTTCCGCTATTAAAAATTTGGAATATGGGTCTCTCGTTTCCCAACTTTATTGAATCTGTTTCCTTCAATAAACAGTAGTGTTAGTGGTGCCGAAAGAGGAAAACGGGAGCGCAGGAGACGAGAAATTTCTTTGGAACTTGAACGTGTATAGGGACGCCAGTCTTTATATTGACCACTTCAACCAGTTAATTAATCTTCATTTCTATCAGTGAAAGAAACAAATCGAGGGAGGGAGAAAGAGAGAATGGGTGTTCACTTGGTGTTTTACTCCCATCTTTTTTTTGAAAAGCATCAATATTATGTTTTACTCCATCTTGCTACTGCAAGCAGCAGTATCGCAAGAACCGGGCGAGCTTGGTTGTGGGGATGTGGGAATGTTACTATTCCATACCCATTCGGGATAAAAGACGGCTGTTACACGAATACGTGGTTTAAAGTAACTTGCAATGATGGGGAAAATCCTTTCATCAGTCGCATCAATCTGGAACTGCTGGATTCGTTCTCTCAGACAGCGTCATCGTCAACAGTTAGGTAACTTATGTCAACTGCAGCAATAAAGATAATAATCGGACCACCGCTAGTGTCAACTTAACAGGGAGTCCATTTTACTTCTCAAGCAGATTCAACGTATTCGGTTGTGTAGGTTGTGGCAATTTGGCGTCAATTTTTCGTAATCAAACTGATCCTATTGGTGGCTGCCTAGAACCAAGATGTGGCGACGAGACTTCTAAAGGTGGCTGCTACACCATAGTTTCTGAAAACCAAGATGAAAGAGATTTATCCTCGTAATAAAGACAGCAAGAGATGAAGATAATCTGTTTTCATGTTTGACGGGTCCAAATTGAATCCAGATTTAACCTTTCCCCAAGACATAAACATTGATACGACGCATGTTTCCGCAATCCTGGAGTGGAATCTCGTCAAATGCGATTTGGAAGGTCACTAGTTACTCCTATCACTATTCACTGGCAATCTTTTAAAATGTCTCTTTGGTTTCTATTTGGATTTTTTTTTAATTTACCCCAAAAAGAAATGTTTGTGAATTTATTTTCCTTGGTGTTCACTTGGTGCGATGTACTTCTTCTTACTAAGCAGCCACACAATGCCAAGAACGAGGCGTAGTACCTCACAAGTTTGATTGTACAGAAAGATGTGGAAATGTTGATATTCAGAGTAACTTGCAACAAAACACTTTCATAAGTAGAATCAATCTGCAATTACTCTCTGTTTCATTTTCCGAAGAGAGCATTAGCGTCAACAATTCAGTAACATATTTCAACTGCCGCAGTATAGAGAATAATGGAATAAGTGTCAACCTTACAGGCAGCTCCTTTTTCTTCTCAAACATCGACAATGGATTCGTGTCCGTAGGTTGCGGCAGTTTGGCTACTATTTATCACAATCGGAGTGCTGTTTATCCTCTTGGTGGCTGCCTGCAACCCGGTTGTAGCAATATGGAGACTTTCAACAGTGGCTGCCTTATGACAATTCCTCCGGGTCTCAGTTCTTTTGTTGCGAACGTGACAGAAATTTATCCTAATAATGACAGCAACAGATCATGCGGATCTTCTTTCATGATTGGCTTAAGTTTGTTGGATTCAGATGTAACAATATTTCGAGACGCCCTTGTGGAAAGCAGTACCTCGCACGTTCCTAGAATACTGCAATGGGGCACACCAAAAGTTGGGCTCCATGAGTTGAAAGAAGGTTCAAAGATCTTCTGTAGTCCCGGTGGTGAGTAGTGGTGGACAAACTTGAGCTCTGGGCATCTATGTGTTTGCAGCTTCATCCAAACCGACAGTTACTTTGTTGATGTATGCCGAGGTATAGACTTATACATTCTTTTTACATACTACACTCTCCAAGCACAATAAATTTGTCATATATTAATTTCTCATTAGTAAAAAATTTTAACATTTGATCTCTTTTTATTTTTATATTTATCGTTTGATACAAATATGAAGAAAATTTTTTTTTTCAGAACCTTGAATGAATTAATATTTAGATATATATATTTTGTTAAATTTAATTAATAAAAAAATTAATAATAGAGTCAAGGTTAAAATTTTTTTTTATTAAAACAAAATAGGCATGAAACATAAACATAATGAGGGAGTATATTTGCACTAAACTTTAAAGAAAGGAGAAAGGACACTAGATATGAAAATAAGTTTTATTCTGATATTTCTTAATTAACATATTTTTATATAATATAATTTTATTCTATTCATTTTATAAATGACAGAAATAGGTAAATGTGGGCATCCTAAATATAAGTACCGTCATATGCTTGTAACTATTGTATGTGGTCATGCCCTAATAGATATGTGTACAATGGTATTGAAGATAAATGCATGCCAATAATACTTAATTCAGAAGCATTTCTGACAAAAAAGTCTTGAAATTGGGCAATTATTTTAAGTGCTTGTTAAATTCACTATTTTTTGGTAAGCCAAAAATTAATTTTCATTAACATTTGATTTTATATCAAGTGTTTTAGCTCTATGTCCTGCCGCCGATTATCATTGGACAACCACGGACTAGCCACCTTCCAGTACAAAATCAAACCTATACATTAAATCATTCCCTTCCCCTAATCGTAGTTACATATTATTAACCTCCAGTAAGCAAAAACACAGGTATGCTGTACATATTAACCCCAAATATTGAATCAACCAGCAGCCGTCCAGAAAACTTGTCTCAATTTCCTTGGTACTAAGTCATGTCCCTACACCAAATAAGCAAAGACATTTCCCCTCCGCCTATTCAGAATTAGCGTCCTCCTCCTTCTCCATGGCCGACACCTTTTATTCATCACCCGCCTACTCATACAACTCCAAGCAGTCTCAATCACTGCAGCTTGCTTCCATACCCACTCCAGCTAACAAGAGCACCTCCTGAGCTATTTTGATTATCTCCAGTTCCAGCATATTTGTATACACAAAAACCTCATCTGTCCAAAAAACATCATCAACATCCCACCTCCGTGGTCCCTCAAATATTTTACAGCCCCGTGTTTCCACAACCCCCATACTCAACCATAGGATTCTTTAAATCCTCTGCTTAACATTTTCTGTTCCTAATCCTAAAATATTTTTGTTTTTCCATCCTATCTCTTTTTTCTCTTTTACTTTCCCATTTTTCTTCTCTTCTATTTTATTTTTTCTTTTTTTTCTCTCTCACATAATGACAGTATCCCCATAGGTTTCAGTCATACCTATAAAACCGGCCTCTCAATCCGATCCAGGATCTGTTCTTCTTCTCCTTGCTCCACCAAACCGACTTCTTTGCTTACGTTCCAAACCTTAACCGCCTTCTCTATAATTTGCTTGCTTTGATTTATCACGTCGCTATCCGTTACTGACTCATTAACAATCAGTTCTTCTCTCTTCACTGCTCCATTTGCCTTTTTTCCTTCTCCTCTTCTCCTTCCCATTCCCACCACCAAACCTTAGTTCAATCTCATTCTAACCATGTTGAAATATATTTATTGTTTTTAATTCTTTTTTCAAATTAATGTTTGCAATTTTCCTTTGTACATATATTGGGTCCAACATGTATGTCCTCTCCTCGGTGAGGTCCCCTTCATGTGTCATCTGGATGTCTGGACCCCTGATTTTGTGTTTTTTTGAGTTGTACCTCAGGGCTGGGTAGACCTTGCAATGCAAGGATTAAGGATGTTTCAATGGGTGAAAATTTTCTTTCACCTTCCTCCTGTAACTTTCTACCCTTTAATACAAACATCCACATTTAAAAAAAAAACAAAAAAACATATATTTGAATTGTACAAGTTGCAGCACAAGTATTGGGACACTGTTCGTACCGCTTGGTACATGGCGTATGTACACAATACTAAAAAAAAGTATCAAGCTCAAACAAAATGAATGGAGGTTTACTACTACAACCGCAATTGTCCAGCAACGAAGATTTAAAATGAATGGAGGTTTGCTACTGCAACAGTAATTGTCCAGCAATGAAGATAATATTGAAAAGTTAAGGTTATTTACTTCAAAGGAGTTAGAAAAGACGACGGATTGCTATAACAAGAATGGAATTCTTGATCAAGGAGGCCAAGGAATGGTTGATAAAGGAATGCTACCGAATGGTAGCATTGTGGCTATTAAGAAATCTAAAATGATGGAAGAGATAGAACTTAGATGAGAAGAAGCTTGAACAATTCATTAATGAGTTGATAATTTTATCACAAATTAATCATAGAAATGTGGTTAAACTTTTTGGAGGTTGCATGGAGACAAAAGTCCCTTTACGAGTGTATGAGTTCATCCCAAATAGAATATTAATTCTCTTGGCTCATACATAATCAAAATAGAGAGTTTTCAATGACAAGAGAAATGTTTCTACGCATTGTAACAGAAATTGCGAATGCTTTATCTTATTTGCATTCAGCTGCTTTTGTCCCTATTTAATATACTTTTAGATGATAAATACAGAGCAAAAGTGTTGGATTTTGAAACTTTAAGATCTATTGCACTTGAGCAAACTCATCTAACCACTTAATTGCAAGGAACTTTTAGATATTTGGATCTAGAGTATTATCAGTCAAGTCAATTTACAGAGAAGAGCGATGTTTAATAGTTTTGGAGTTGTTCTTATTGAACAAAAACCCATCTCTTTTAAGACAATCAGACGAAGTGAGAAGCTTGGTATCCTTTTTCTTGCTTTCTATGAAACAAAGTTCCTTATTTGATATTCTTGAAGAATGATGGTCCACAAGAAGAGATTATAGCAGTTGCTAAGTTAGCAAAAAGATGTTTGAACCAGAGAAGGCCTGCAATGAAAAAAGTTGCTGGTATCTTTTTCTTGCTTTCTATGAAACAGAGTTCCTTATTTGATTTTCTTGAAGAATGATGGTCCACAAGAAGATATTATAGCAGTTGCTAAGTTAGCAAAAAGATGTTTGAACCAGAGAAGGCCTACAATGAAAAGTTGCCATAGAGCTGGAGAGAATTAGAACGTCGAGAGGAGCTAATGCTGTTCAACAAAGTGGCGATGATGATTCTGATATAGATGATATGATCCAACCTTGGGCCATAACTTCTTGTTTGACTAGGTCAATTATAAATAATACCAGTGTAACTTCACCATCAGGTGCATGATCCTAGATTCAACACTTATTAAACAGTGTTCCATTAGTGCGTAGTCTGTGTAATATGTCTTGATTAATTAAGGCCATCCTTCTTCTGAATTCAACTATTTTTGTCTCATTTGTTCTTCCTGACGTATTAGTTTAACTTTAACATTGTTAATTATCTCTACTATGTTCTAAGGTTTTTAGCTTATAAAAGATGCTGAACAAAAGAGAAGTGTTTCTCGGTTGCTAATATTATGTATAGCATCTACAAAAGCACTTTTCAAATCAAAGAAAATTGAACAATTCTAAGACCAACTTATGTTTCTATTGGTATTTTTGTCAACTCTAGTTTTCCGCTTGTTTTCTTTGCTATAATTTTTTGTATCTTCGTTGTTTTAATGGTATATATTGATCAATTTTCTTTGAGTTGAATTTTTTTTACTTTGGAAGCAATTTGTCTTAGAAGAAGGATCATATTTTATGTCAAATTATTGATAAAATGATCCCAACCTTTCCTTCTTAACTGCTTTTGTAATTTAAGATCTTGGTAAATTTTTAAACCTTTGTTTTTTGGTGAAATTAATTTTTCACAAGGAATAATTCTATTAAAAAAATCTCTCTACTTGTGTTTTTTACCTTTTCTCCTAATAATGTAGGAAGATTTATATTTCTTTCTTAGGTTTTTTCATGAGTTAAAACGACACTTTCAGTTCCTAAAACTCTTATCGTAATGGCTTTGGCGGAAATCAAGGATATAAAGAGTATGTCAAGAATGACATTTTGCATTATGTTTTTGATTAATAAAAAGGGAGTTTGAATTTGATACCATTTTTGCAGATACATATATTCAAACCCCAGGAGCTACAATTTGAGCCATCTCGGTGGGAGGAGGAGTGTTAATTTGTTTGTGATCAAGGTCATCCGAGTCTTTCATCATCTTGTTCTTGACATACATACCATATACGTAGGAACAAAATCCCCACACACACATCACAGTGGACACAGCCTTAACCCCACCAAACTCCTCCCCGTACACCAACACCCCTCCCAACACGTTCATGCCCAACAACGCCGTCATGCATATCCCTCCTGTCAACGAACTCGTCAAGAACACCATCCCCGCCGTCCCTATGAAGCACAGCTGCCAAGTCACCACGTTCGATACCACCGCCGCCCAGTACACCCTCTCCCCCTTGTCGAACACCTCTCTGCTCTCCCTCCTCATCTCCGCAAAACCCCCGTCGCACGCCATCCCCACACTCGCTAACGCTGTCGCCGCTATCTCCATCACAAGCTGCATTTCCATCACCATCGCGTAGCAGAACACCTTCTTGTATATCATCTCCATGATCGGCAGATATAGGGCGAACAGCAATCCAGCCCCTATGGTCGCCGAAAATCCTATGAAGTATTTGGCTCGGGTCAGGCCACGAGGTTTGTCATGGCTGGACTCAAAGGCTAGCAGGGCTGAGCCAAGTGTCAGTAGAATGACGCAGTTGAGATTCATGAAAGTGATCTTTTGCTTCACGATGATTACAGACAGAATGAGATTGAATACTAATTGGGATGATAAAAGGAGAGAAGAGGTGGATACAGGCAGGTAAGAGTTGCCCCAAGAGAAGAGAAGGTTGTTTATGCCTAGCATCAGGCCTATGAATATGGACAAGCCTAGGACCTTGGGAGTGAAATGAGTGAAGGGCTTTCTCTCAGTGCACTTGAACAAATAATAAGGAAGGAAAATGGGGATGACAAGGAGAGGGAACCCTGCAGATTGAACCCACGTTGAAACCCATCTGCTTGAGCCTTTGTGGTTGAAATAGTACTTTGAGAGCAAGCTTGAGGATAAAGAACCCACAAACAGGCAGGCATAATTGATCAACAAAAGAGGCAGATAGCCCTTGTTTGTGAATGCCTTTTGGTCTTGTTCATCATTATAATGTGACTGGTTGCGGCTAGAACTAGAAGTAGTGCTGTTCATGGTTTCCTGACTATAAGAATACTAATGAAATCAGATCCAATATATTGTTGATGCTGCTGCTGCTGATGAGTAACGCTGCAAAATGTTTAGGTGCGTTTTTTTCAGTATTGGGCATCGCTGAACAGATTTCCATATAAAAGAGATGAAACCGAGGGAACAAATCCGTGCCTTTTGAGGGTAGATGAGTGGGGCATCACTGTCAGTACTACAAGACAAAGAGCATTTAAAGCCAGGTTGACGAGACCAGCTCCAAAAGTCTCATCGCTAGGCAATTGAAGAAGAAACACAGAACTGAAATATAACATAAAAAGATGAAAACTTCCGGAATCAAAAGGCGATAAATCATGCTTTAGCGTTACTGACAATAAAGAATCCGACTCTAGCGTAAAGCGAAGAGTGAAGACAGTATCTTGCTTGCTGATGATTGCTACTGTTCAATAGTTCAAGTTCACTGTGAGGTGAGCTTATGATTTGTTTTGATTTGTTTTGTTTTGATTTGATAGGACCAGTGCCAAAAGCTGCTTGCTTAATTAATAACCAGCTGGAGATAATCTGGTCTGGCCCCATTAGCTTATGATGTAGTCTGCTAATTACTAGTTAAAAGATAAAGATGATACCAGTGTGGGGCCACATTTGCTGGATAAAGATAAACTAAATATTTCTCTTAAAACACTTAATTATCAAAGTCTAAATGAACTCTATAATTCCTTGGACGCACCAATGTGACCATAACAATGTAGTAATCACCCAGAGACGTAGATTCAATTACTGACGACTCCTTGTAACACCTGACTACATTCAAGCCAGCAGTATAATAAAAAAATTTCTTCATTTTACATTTTCATAAATTTTACTTAATAAAATTGAAATATTAAATCCAGTTAATTAAATTAAATTTTCAGAAAACTAATTAATACAATTAAATTGAAAATGTTAAAGTCGCTTAAGTAATGGATGAGGTTTGAACTATGTATAATGGCAAATTAATTTCCATTAACATCAATCATTCTCAACTTTGTATACCATGTATACGCTTCCCAGTCCAAGGTTATATATACTGCAGCCAAATAAGGAAAACATAAATGAACGAAGCTGTCCATATATATTCCATTCTTCTTTTAATCAGACTGCGGGCATCCAACAATAGTCCTACATCCACCACATCTGATACAGAACCTTTAGGAAATTTCAAACAATAAGTCCTTAAGGTATTGAATTGTTTATCCTAATTAAAAACAAAGACATTAATTGTCTATGTTTACATTCATTGCAACTATGCCATAATGATTAACACCACGAGACCCCAAAAGGCAAACCAGAGGGAAGAGAGTTGGCAGTGATTAGAATGTTCATGTATAAGATTTAAATTAAATTAACAAATGAGGATGAATTAAGGCCCCAGCCCCCAAGTTTGGAATGGGAATAGAGAAACAAATTAAGAGGAATTAATATGGAACATTGAATTTATGGATGCTGACTCATTGTTAGTGTTATCGTCAAGACAAGATAGAGTTGTACTGGCAACAATTAATGCAGCCTTCCTCAAATTAGAAACAACAAAAAGTTAGGCCACGGAAAGCTACATATGACATTCAATTTCTCACTATCTGCGTACTAATAATAACCCTGCATTAGCAATCTCTCGTGCCTTGTTCCAGTACTTTCATTCCCAATTTATGTTGAAGGCTTAAAGTCAATGGTGAAGTCCAATAATGCAATTTAGTCCCGAAAACAACCAGCTCCATAGAAACAATAGAATGAGGAGCAGATATTTAAATGTTAATCTTCAGGTTTTTTTTTAAAGCGTCATTTGTATATTAATTGAAGATAAAATTACATAAATATTGAGTTATTTTTTTGGTTTAACATTTTCGTTATTTTAATAAGCACAAATGCTTAACACCTCTAGGACAATGATGGTGTTGGTATGTATTTTGGGGGAAATAAGGATATATAGAAGCCAAGGCTGCATGCATTGCTAATACGAGGTGAACATAGGCAGGGAGTAAATTTTATGCTTGGAAATTAAATCAGATTGTGGAGTCGAGAAAGGTTTATGCTTTCGTTTAAGTATTATCTTATGGAGGGATATCGTACCAATTCATGCAGCAAAGAAATCCATGTAATGGCTTTCTCTGTTTTTGTAAATAATACACCTGGTAAGGTGCATTGGCCAGTGGAAAGTTTTCCAACATTTTGGACGTGTTTATTTTAAAAAAAAAAAACCCCAATAGTGGGAAATGGTTCGGCTTTGTGAGGTTTGAACATGCGGCAAATGCCATAATGGCGGTCCCAAAACTAAATAGAGCTGGGTTCCTCAACAACAAGGTGGGAGTGAACATAGTTAGATACGGTTTCAGAGGCGCTTTCTAGAGAAACGTGTTAATATGTTTCAGGAAAAGGTGTCTGAAAGTCGAAACTTGGACAGACTAAGTGAGGATGAAAGCTGCAAATATGTACAGAGGGTATCACAGCCAGCAAAGTTATGTTATGCAGAGGCTTTAAGGAACGATCAAATCAGGAAGAAATTGGCATTTTCATCACCTTAATAGGTTATATTATAAACATTTAAACATATATCCTACTAAATGATCATGTATAAGAAAAGATTGCGGGAAATGATAAATTTTCTTTTCTATTCTCTTAATTTTAAGAAGGGATATTAATTGAACTCAAGATTTTTCTCTGTCTTTCTTCTTCTTTTTTATGCATAAGGTGTGACTTGAGATCTTTCTTTTAATTTTTACAGATATATATGTTGTGTAATATATGCATCTATATCTTTCGAGTAAGAATTGCTCCTTTTTCTTTTTAAGTTATTGCTTAAATCAATAGACATTTTTTTGTGTGTAAATTTTGACAATTTTCACCCTTGAAACAACTATTAATCAAATATCATTTATAAAATTAATTTTAATTAATTGTTTTCATTTTATTGATTTATTCATTAAATTTAATTAACTTACTTATTGTAATTTGATTGATTTGAATAAGAAAATTGGGAACTTAACTTAAGGAGCTTTACTTAAACCTTACCTATAATAAAATCAATAATTTTTTCTTAATCTCAATGTATCAATAAGTTGATAAAAAGATGCAGATGGAGAGAGTGATATTAGGTCAGTCTTTTCTTTCGCAAAACAACATGGTGTGAAAGAATGTTTCTCATCGGTGAAAGACTATTGAATCATGGCTGGAATTCTTTGGGCAACAGTAAAATTCTGCCATAAAGCCACTGACTTTTAACAACTTGTATATTCCACGAAACCACAATAAATTCATTATTTTCATTTAATTTGATTCATCAATCTTGTAACCTTAGAGTGATTGTGGGGGCAACAAAATTGGTGATTGACTCTTGAAATTGAAACGTGACTTAGACTTACCACCATGCTTCCTCTGGTCTATACGGGAATCCATCTTTTCCAAATGCATGAATTTACTGTGAAATTAGTTATACGTGTTTCATGTTTTATGTCTAGTTAATTTCATGTATTTATATTTTTTTCATCTTTTTTAAAATTTATCATTCTTTTCGTCATTTTTAAAATTTGATTCAATTGGTTACTATAGTTCTAAATTGGTATTATATTTAATTTTGTTTTCAAATTTTGAATTTATATGAAAAAATTCGAACACCTACCTAGTGGGAGGGAGAGAGGACTCAATCCGAAGATGCCAACTCATGACCTACTCATTTGAAAACAAAAGAATTTACTAATGAGATATAAAATCTCAATAAACATACGCACAGAGAGGGGCAAACTAAACCTTGGAGTTTTTGTGAACACAATTTGTAAGCATATGTATACATATTCCCAAACCAATGCACAATCAACCACATATTCTTATACCTTAGAACACCATATTAGTCCAACAAGACCCCTCGGGTGTTACAAGAGGTAAACTCATCTTAAACGAACTCAAAATAATCCCTTCATGTTTTATTGTCAAACTAAATAGAGTTTTTCTCACTTGTTTTTTGTTTTTTTTTTGAATTATTTTATTTTTCAATATGAAATGCGTATTGGGAAGAGGCGATTGTCAGGGAAATTCGGCGATGCAACAGAGTCGGAGGCGCATGCAGAAGAGCAAATTGAATATATAATCTGTGGGGCTGCAATCAAATGATAATAGATTTGTCCAATATGGACCTTATTTAATGGGAGCAGATAATGGGCCAAATGCTGCCGATAGGCTTAGTTGAGGGGAGGAATCCGAGCCCTAATAGAGAGTCCCAAAGACCTCATTGATTTTCTTATGGCAGGGAATGAGTAGAATATTGACCTCCTTTGCTTCTTTAGCCCTTACAACAAACAGTGAACAAATTTCAAATCTTTCTCACTCCCTAAAAGTGAAGGGGAAACATTGGCGCTTCTAGAGGAGATCCAATACAATTTGTTGAGCAAAGTGGCAAAAAGGTGGAAAGGTCTGAAGAAGAAGAATAGGAAAAAGAGGCAGCTTTAGTGGAGGAAATCGACTGCAAACAGATCTCTTTCACGGCCAGTGACTTCAACTACAAAGCAACAATCAAAAAGGAAGCCGAAGAAATTTGGAAAATTAGGAAGAAACTGGCATTTTCCTCACGTTAATAGGTTATATTATAAACATTTAAACATGTATAGGAAAAGACTGGTCGATATGACAATTTTTCTTTTCTATTTTCTGAATTTTAATAAGGGATATTAATTGAACTTTGAGATTTTTTTTCTTTCTTTCTTTCCCAACTTAGAGTTTAAATAGATAATTTTTTTCGTGTAAATTTTGACAATTTTCACATTTGAAACAACTATTAGTCAAATATCATTTATAGATATTAATTTTAATTAACTGTTTTCTTTTATTGATTTATTCATTAAATTTCATTCATATACTGAGATTTATCTGATCGATTTGAATAAGGAAATTAGAAACTTAACTTAATAAGCTTTACCTAAATTAGGTGAGTCTTTTCTTCCACAAAGTAACATCGTGGGAAACAAAGTTTCTCATAAGTGGAAGACTTTTGAATCATGGCTGCCTAGAGATGGAGTGAACTTGGAATTCTTTGGGACAAAATAGTAAAATTCTGCCATAGAGCCAACAATAATTGTATATTCCACGAAACCACAATAAATTCACCATTCTCATTGAATTTGATTGGTTAATCTTGTGACTTTTAGCTTGATTTAGAATATTCACCCTTTTTTTGCTATAAAGAGGGAAACAGGGCATGGGGGCAACGAAATAAGTCATTTACTCTTGAAATTGAAACGTGACGTAGTTTTATAGCCATGTTTCCATTGGCCTATATGGAAACTCATCTTTTTCCAATGCATGCATTTATCATGAAATTATTTTACGTGTTTTTAAAGTTACATGTTTTATTTTTTATGCCCGATTTTGCATATCAGTCATTATTTTCATTATTTTTAAAGTTTATTCTTCTTTCCGTCATTTTTTAAGTTTATTCCTCTTTCCATCATTTTTAAAGTTTGATTTAATTCGTTCATAAAGTTTTAGACTAAAATTATATTTAATTTTTTAAAAATTTTTAATTTATATAAAAAGATTCTTTTCATCAATATAACTATTAACTTAGAACTAACATCTGTTGCATGTAATGTTAAAAATTTTGAAAAAAAAAAAAAACTGACAGTGCATTAATTTGGGGGCGTTAGCTTAATTTTTCATCATTTTGAACCTTTCAAGTTTCTTGTAATGCACTGTGAGTGTATGAAACAAATTTCTTGCCATATTTACCTTTCCGAGTTTGAGTTAAAAAAATGCAAGTTTGTTTTTATATATAAATACGACTAAAGATTAAAATCATCAACGAATTCATTATAAACTGATGACTGGAATTAATATATCTTTAGAAAAACTGCTTAATTAATACCTATATAAACCATAAGTTTAAAATGTATATATTCATCTTAAGCATCTAAGTGAAATAGTTGGAGGAATTCTAACTTTACAGCCTTATACTAATTAATGCACACACATTTTCTCCGAAGAGACACTTCTTTAAAAAGAAAAAAAGAAAGAAAAATTGTTTTTAGATATGCTGGCAATAAACGAGGCCAAAAGCAGTGAGCAGTGAGCAGTGAGCCAATCCTTTTCTTTTTTGGTCCAAATAAGTCTCGTGAAAAAACTTTTTCATGTCGGCAATTAGGTTGTTTAAAATTTCACATTTCATTAATTATTTTAATGTTCCTTTGTCCAATCCCTACCCTCTAAAAATGATGAAGAAAGACAAACAAAAAGTTCCCCAAGACAAACGATAACAAATTTTGATTTTAATCACCTTGTTTTTACATTATAATTTTTTTATGTAGTAAAATTTCAAAAATGTAATTATTTAGGTTTTTAGTTCCTCTTTTGCATTTTTAGTTGCATTCTTTTTACATTTGGTAGCAATATTAGAATTGTTGTCTTAATTGTAAAAAATATATAAAAATATTATTAAAAGTATTTATAATAATAAATTTTAAGAAATGTGTAATCCTAAATCAAAATTGTTGTAGTAATGACACTCGTTAATGATGGAATTAAATTTACATATTATATATATATATATACATACCTTTAAAAAAAATAGATGAGAGTCGTTGCAATATTAACAGTACCTTTGCCTGTTTCAGCCTTGTGTCATATCATTTTCCATTTTCTCTTCGGTTCTCTTGTAACCCCATATTCCTTCCTTCTTTTACCAAACACATTGTAAACGCGCGAGCAACATTCCTTGTAATTATTCAACTTTGGTGGGCTGAATAATTCATCAACGAGCATATGCATGCAATTAACTATCGACTTTCCGCTATTAAAATTTTGGAATATATGGCTCGCTTTCCTGCTTTATTGGCACTGTTTCTTTGAATACACAATGTTTATCCGAAAGTGGAAAACTGGAGAGCAAGAGCTCACAAATTTCTTTGAAACTTTTTACCCAGCTAATTAATCTTTATTTTATGCATTAAATCCTATCCTTGAATAACTCTTCTTCTAAGTCTATATATAGAGTCTTTACAATTCATTTTAAAAGCAAAAGATTTCAAGGTTAGTAAACGTATATATTTTCTCTAAGAGCTCTCTCTATAAATGCTATTTCTCTGATTTTCTTTTACTCACTTATTTTTAACATATTATTAATTATTATTTGACTGCATCTATTGTCTTCTACCTGTGACAACATTTTGTAGTCCGGGGATTGCTCCAATATTTATCTCTGTCCCTTTTACTTATTTATATTATATAGTTCAACTTTCCTTCTCACAAGTACAGAAACAAATTAATCGAACAAGGGAGAAACAGCGAATGGGTGTTCATCCGGTGTATTACTCCATCATGCTACTATCGCTAATACAAGCAGCAGCATCGCAAGAACCAGGTGAGCTTGTTTGTATGGAAAAATGTGGGAATGTTAGTATTTCATACCCATTTGGGATCGAAGCCGGCTGTTATGCGAAAACGTGGTTTAGAGTAACTTGCAAAGAAACTGCTAACGGGCCCAAAACCTTTCATCAGTCGCATCAATCTGGAGCTCCCGTATTTGTCCTCGACAATCGTCGTCGTAAATAAGCTAGTAACTTATGTCAACTGCGGCAATAAAGATAA
Organism: Theobroma cacao; assembly: GCF_000208745.1. Taxonomy (NCBI): domain Eukaryota; kingdom Viridiplantae; phylum Streptophyta; class Magnoliopsida; order Malvales; family Malvaceae; genus Theobroma; species Theobroma cacao. The sequence goes on along the minus strand of NC_030853.1, from coordinate 25,438,537 downwards.
TGATGGCGCCGCTGCTAGTGTCAACCTAACAGGTAGTCCATTTTCCTTCTCAAGTAGATACAATTTGTTCGGGTCTGTAGGTTGCGGCAATTTGGCTACTATTTTTCGTAATCAAACTTATCGTATTGGTGGCTGCCTGCAGCCCAGATGTGGTGACGTGTCTTCTAAAGCTAGCTGCCACGCCTCAAACTTTGAAAATCTGAAATCCTATACTGCAACCATATCAGAGATGTATCCTGATCATAAGGACAGCAAGAGATGCAGATCGTCTGTTTTCTTGCTTTTAAGGGGCATGTTGGATCCAAATTCGGCGCTTCTCTTTGACGTTCATGTAAACATTAGTACGACGCATGTTCCTGCACTACTCGAGTGGGATGCTGTCAAATGCGATTTGAGAGGTCAATATATAGCCGCTCACTATCACTATTAACTAGCAATATTTGACAATGTCTCTTTGGTTTTTGTTTCGACGACTTTCATTTTTTTTAATCTACCCACAAAAGAAATATTTGTGAATTTGTTTTCTTTGTTGTTCACTTGGTGCAATTTATTTCTTCTTGATAAGCAGACACACCATGCAAAGAATTAAAAGCAGTACTTGGTCAGAAGTCTGATTGTACAGTAAGGTGTGGAGAAGTTGATATTCTATACCCATTTGGAATAGAAGGAGGCTCTTACATGAACGAGTGGTTCAAAGAAACTTGCATCGAAACCGTGGATGGGAGGAAGCCTTTCTTAAGCGGCATCAGTCTAGAACTACTCTCTTCTTCATTTACCTTAGGAAGCGTTCAAGTGAACAATCCTGTGACATATATCCAATGCCAGGATATACATAATAATGGGGTTAGTGTCAACCTAACAGGTAACCCGTTTTTCTTCTCAATCGACAATTATTTCGTATCTGTAGGTTGCGGCAGTTTGGCTACTATTCTTCACAATCAAACTCATCTTATTGGTGGCTGTCTGCAACCCGGTGGTAGCAATATTATGACTTCCGACGGTGGCTGCTTTACGAGTATTCCTCAGGGTCTCAGTTCTTTTGTTGCAAAAATGTCAGACCTTTATCCTAGTAATGGCAGCAACAGATCATGCGGATCTGCTTTCTTGACTGAAGAAACGTCAATAATTATCACACCCCGTTGAGTTAAGCAGTAAGACGCGCTTTTCTACAACACTGCAGTGGGGCGCACCAGTAGTTGCGCCGTGTAACTTGAACGAAGGTTTAGAGATTTTATGCAGCCAGAATGAAGAATATTGTTGGACAAACTTAAGCTCCACACATCTATGTGTCTGCAGAATGACAGAGCACACCCACGACGACTATTACTGTACTAATATATGCGAAGGTATGTACTTGCTTATTTTGGGTTTAGCTTGCTGCAGTAGGCGGAATCTGAATATTTATATATTTTACTTCGGTTGGAAAGGCGAGTAGGATAACTCCCGAGGTATGACTTTAGAGTTCACTTCACGTAAACCACCACGTGAGGAGAAACTCGGCTAACGCCAAGGAACGGCTACATTTTCAAAATAAAAACATGTTTTATGCGTACATAACTTTTTAATAACCTTGGCGGACTCGGTTTAGGATAGCCCTCGGCCAAGGTATCCCTAATAACTGAGTATGATAATGATTTCTGGCACGAGCCAAGCTTTTAAGATACCCATAAGTCATATTAATGTTTTTAAATGAAATGAATATTTGTGTTCTGAAAAACATATTTGGATGAAATACTTTACTAGTCTCCTATTACTCGCCTTTAGATATTTTAAATGATATTTGTTTACTTACTAGGATTATATAATCTCACCACCCTCTTTTTCACTCTTTTCAGGCATCAGGATAGTCAGTAAATAGCTCATTTCATTGAGAACTACAATTGGATTGGCATCCTCAAAATATTTAGGTTCGATTCTTTTGATAGTTCTAGTCATTCGTGGGCTCACGTGTCACTGTAAATTAAATTTTATACTCTAGTTATCTGTACTACTGTAAGTAGGAATTTATTTTGCTTTTATACTGTAAAAATTATTTACGCAATATTCTAAAAATATTATTTTATATGGAAAATAGAATATTTTACCTAATATTTTTTTTATTTTATTATTATATCCGAATAATCATAATTTCGTTTTAAATGAAGATTTTAGACTTTTAAACTTATTTTTGATTATGAATTATGTGTGTTATACTCATAAATTACATTTTTGTCGATTTCGAAATTTTTGAAAAAAATGACCAAAATACCCCTATGAGACAAAAATTATTATTTTATTTGTTTTAACTCAAAAATAGCTTAAACTCTTTTAAAACGTGATATTTGGAAATGGTTACTCATAGGGGAAATGAAAAGCTGATATTAAAGCCTTACGGGGTTCCGGTTGACATTCCAGGTAATGGTGTCGATCGGGACATCGCAGTCGTTATCACGGGCTCGATGGGAGTTCCGGGTCATGACAATTTTCCTTTACAATATGATATAATATTCATATTATTTAAACATGATTAATAAATTTAATAATTTTTTAATTTAAATATATTAATGTCATCATATTAATAATTAGAGTAACCATACTTTTCATATATTTGTTAGTTTTTAACAAAAAGAATTACTTGTAAAGTTGGTAAAAATTGTATATTTTTAATTTAATTATTACAATAATAATAAAATATTTATAAATGGTAATTAGGTTCGGGTAATGAGTACCCAAGAGATGGTACCTAAACCCTACCAAAACCTGATTATAAACTACCTTAACTCTATATAACAGGGTCGGATATCTGCAAGTATCTTGTAATAGAGTATCTATTTCCATCCCTAACTATAGAGAGACTTAGAATTCAATTATGTTTTCTTTCTCGTTTTATCTTTCTCAAGTTTGTAAATATAACAAAATCTTTGTGATTACCAACATGTATAAAGTCAGGATAGGAGGAATCCCAAGAGAGTATAATGAATTCCATTTATGGAGGCATATAAGTAGGGGGCAGAGAATGAGACGAATGAAGCAGCATCCTCAACAGGTTCCTTAGAATTTCCATGTTTTATCGTATAGAAGGTTGAAGATTAGGACGTGGCATCATTAGCTAATGTGGTTAGACAATTTTGGTTGATGACTAACAAGGGTGAAATGGGATTTTCGGGGCCATTCTCAAATGAATAGTACTCTGGCACTAATGCGACTGGGGGAGAAAAGCTTAGCATTGGGTGAAGAAGATGTTGAATGTGTTACGACTCAATTTTCGAGCCATGATCAATGCATGGGCCCAATAGGCATAGCCCATTAAGTCCAAGCAAGCTTATTTATATGACATGTTCATCATTTCATCAAAAGTTCCTAAAGTCACATTTTATAATTCCAATTCAAAATAATGTTAACCATTACCAACTCATAGTGGCATTACCCATCAAAATATACATATATTATCTAAAACATACATCTTAATAATTTACATCGGGTTTGCCTATACACAACAAAAGGGATACTCGACTTCCAACAAAGAGACCCAGGCTAAAGTACAACTATTGAATGCCGAGATACCTACCAAGGAGACGAATCTATGAGGACACCTCGATCTAGTTATCGACTACCTCCTGATATGAAAACATGAAGTTGAGAACTTAAGTATAAATCCAGTGAGTGAATAAAGAAAGGGAACAAGCAAACGATAAGAAAAAGTTTAAAGAAATCATGCTGCACTTATTTTCAAAACAATGTAATTTAATTTAGTTTTTATTAAAACCCCTCATTAAACCTTTAATTGGTTAATCACTTGATGATGAAGGATCCATGCACAACAAAGAATTTGAAGAGTGAAAACTTTAGTAGCATTCAAGCAAGTCAAGCGAAATGACTGATCCTCGCTACAGCAGAAAGGCATTCTCGCTGTAGCAAAATTTGGGCTCAAATCGTCAGCTGGTCGAGGGTTTCTCACTAAAACCCCTCATTTCAAACTTAATTAATTAATTCCTTGATGTTGGAAGTCCATGATCAACTATGATGTTAAAAAAGTAGAAAATATGGCAGAAACCAAACAAGGTAGCAAGCATGAAGGGTTTCTCACAAAAGGTTTCTCGCTGCAGTAAGAATGAATTCTCGCTGCAGCGAAACCACCTGTAGACATCTCGCTGCAGCGAGAATGTATTCTCACTACAGCGAGTTACAGGACTGCAGCCAGCCTCCCCACCTGAGAGTTTCTCACTACAACGAGAAATAGAACACCGAGAAAAAAAGTTCTCATTATATCAAGAAAAAGCCATTCTGCTACAATGACAAAATCAACTTGAAAATACTTAGCAATTTTCAAGGTTCAACATGCAAGATTTCACATACATTACAACCATATACCATATTCATAACTTTCTATTATATATATATATATATATATATATATATATATATATATATATATATATATATATATACACACACACATATATAAACACCAATACCACCACCGCCTCACTCAACTCATGTGCAACCCCCACATCGCACACATAGCTGGAGTCGTCATGTGCATCCCCCACATCGTGCATAGTTAATACCGCCGTGTGCATCCCTTACATCATGCACAGGGAATATCATCATCCACACTCCCGCACCCGTTATCACTGGCATGTGCATCCCCCACATCGCGCACACGTACGGTTATATTTATTATACAATATTAAATATCGATATACAACATATATATACAAGCATCCTATAAGAGCACAAGGATTCATCATATTGCACACTCACCACATAAAACTTTTTAATAAAGACTTGTTCCCATGCATAATCTTTAAGGAAAAATCAAATAAAAACCATTCACATGCTTCATTCAAATACCAATACATTTTTCAAAATATTTTAAATGCAAGTTCACTCACCTTGATGGATTTGTAATTGAATTTCTTTTCAAAATTCTTCCAAGATAATAAAGAAAATCACTCCTTCTCTCTCTCTACATGTCTAACTAGTGAGAGAATGTACTTAAGAAAGACTTTTGAAGGTTGTTGAGGTGGAAAAGTGGAAGAGCATGAAAAACCCTATGAAAGGGTGTAGAAAAGCATGAGAAATAAAGCTAATTTGGGGAAGTTTTAAAGGTTTCAAAGGATACTTCCATGAAAGGTGCAAAGAAACATGGAATGGAGAAGAGGATAGGAGGAAGAAGAAGAAGAAGAAAAGAAGCTGCTGGAAAACTGAAGAAAAGCTGTTGGAGATTAGATATTTATAGTTAAAGTTTATCCAATTTTCATACAATTTACAATAATGCCTTTAACAAGGCTACTTGTCTTCCTCTTTTCTTTTATGCACTCTTTTTACTCCTTTAATACTGAGACAAAGTCCATAATAGTCTAAAAGTACTCGAGTTCATGAAAATTTAAAAATTTAGGCTTAAGGTGCAACATGACAATTTTACCCCTACCATGAAAATTATCAGTGTTTATATATTTTTCATTTATTTTACCCTCATTCATTTATTTCGTAGATTTACCTAGACTTTAATAATGTCTAAAAGCCTACTTCTAGAGACTCACAATGAGAAATGACGAAATTATCCCTGATCAGTGTTATCACGTCTACACTTAGTTACGGGCCTATAAAGATTGAGGTCTCACAGAATGCATATGAGGAAGAGGTGATTGTCAGGGAAATTCGGCAACGCAACAGAGTTCGGAGGCGTATGGAGAAGAGCAAATTGAATTTGTAACCTGTGGGCTGCAATCAAACCATAATATGGACCTAGCTTGGTTGCAGAAAATAATGGGTCAAATGCTGTCCAGGGCCTTATTGAGGGAGGAATCCGCAGCCCCAGAGAAAGTCCCGAAGACCTCATTGATACTCTTATGGCAGGGAATGAGGAGAATATTAACCTATTTGCTTCTTTAGCCCTGCAACAAACAGTGGACAGATTTCAAGTCTTGCTTCCTCCCTAAAAGTGAAGGGGAAAAACTGGTGCTTCTATGAGGAGATCTAATACAATTTGTTGAACAAAGTGGCAAAAAGGAGGAAAGTTTTAAAGAAGAATAGGAAAAAGAGGCAGCTTTTGTGGAGGAAATCGATTGCAAACAGATTTTTTCACGGACGGTGACTTCATCAACTACAATGCAACAATCAAAAAGGAAGTTGAAGAAATTGGCATTTTCATCATGCTGATCGGTTATATTATAAACATTTAAGCACATATCCTTTTTAATGATCATGTATAAGAAAAGATTAGTCCATATGACAAATTTTCCTTTCTATTTTCTTAATTTTAAGAAAGGGAATTAATTGAACTTGAAGATTTTTCTTTGTCTTTCTTTTTCTTAATCTCTGTATTTCAATAAGTTGATATAAAAAGATGAGATGTGACTTTAAATTGTGCTTGATATGATAATATTCATCCTTTTGATGTCAAGAGAAAAGGAGAGCATGGGGGCAACAAAATTGGTGATTTACTCTTCAAATTGAAGCGTGAGTTAGTCTCATCACCATTGCTGTAAAATTAGCTCACGCAATTGTAAAGTTATATATGTTTCATGGTCTATGCTTGACTTTACCTATCTATCATCCTTTAGGTTATTTTTAAAATTTATCATTTTTTCTGTCTTTCTTAATATATGACTCAATTCGTTTGTATAATCTAAATTAACATCATATTTAATTTTATTTTCAAACTTTTAATTTATATAAAAATATTCTTATCATCAAATATTTAACTATTAACTTTGAGCTAACATGTATCTAATGAAATGATAAATGTTTTGAGAAACAACTGACAGTGCTTATTTGGGGATTTTAGCTTAATTTTTAATCATTTAAAACCTTTCAAGTTTCTTGTAATGCAATGTAAGTGTATGAAACAAATTTCTTGCCATATTCACGGTTTTGGAATGCAAGTTTGTTTCTATATATCTAAAGGTGGCTAATGATCAAATCATCAACAACATGTGTGCTGAGAAAATTGTAACATTTAATGCTATGTTAATTTAACCATTATATTCCAATGAAACTTAACCATATAATTGCAAACTAATTCCTCAAAATAATTTAGCTCAAGAAAAACTGCTTAATATCTCTAGAAACCTTAAGTTCTTCAAATTGTACATGTTCCTCTTAATTATCTAAGTGAAATAGTTGGAGTAATTTCTAAACTTCGCAGCCTTGTACTAATGCACAAACATTTTCTCCAAAGCAATCGCCAATATTCATTTTCTAAAAATTGTTCAACACTATTAAAAAACAAAGGGAGTGAACAATCTATCAAGTAATTAAATCTTACCTAGTTAGGTAATAATAACATTTTTCAGTGCATAATTGATTTGACAAATAAAATGTAATTTTTTTACAAGGCCTTTATTTTCAAAAAAAAAAAAGTATTCATAGGATGTTTTCTTTAAAAAAAAAAATTTAGAAAAGCAAATAGTTTCAGAGATAAGTTAGCGATTATTAATGGGGTCCAAAGCAATTTGCCTTTTTGACTTAACTTTTTCTTTTAAAAAAAAATTGGTCCAATTAAGTCTCGTGAAAAAACTTTTGAAAGTAAGTAATTAGTTGTTTAAAATGTTACGTATCATTAGTATAACTTTAATAACTTGTTTGCTTTACAAGAAGACTGTTCAAAAGAACGGTCGTTCTTGAAGATATTTGAATAGCTATTATTAAGGGGTCTTGGTAATAGCTATTCCAAGAATAGAGAATAGCTATTCGGCAATCTAATGCTCCATTACATCAACTACATCTTCGTTAGAAAAGACAAAAGAAATGAAAATATTATAAAAGAAAAAAAAAGCCAAAAATTATTATTTATATTTTAAAATTAAATTAAAATTTTAATTATAAAAAATTAATATTGAAAATTTTAATTAAATTTTTTTAATATTTTAAAAATAAAAATTAAAATTAAAACTCAAATTATTATATATTATAATAAATGGTGTTTTTATCATTTATCACTTATTTTTTAGTTATTTCTATTATTTATGTCAATTAAACATTAGAATAAACCATAATAACAATTTATATCATATTCCATTCTCATGAATCAAATTAAAAATAAATATTTTTTTCTTATTCTATTCTCACAAAATAATTATTTTATTACTACTTTGTTCCATTCTACGAATCAAACATACTCTAAACATGTTGGGCCTATAGTATAACTTTAAATGTATTGTGCTTTGCTGAATAACTTTAATGTTCCTTTTTCCTATTCCCACCTTATGGATATGGTGAAGAAAAACAAAGAAAAAGTTCCTCCCTTTACACCCATCAATAATGGACTTAGAATGAAGTTGACATTTCATATTTGGAAACTTTATTTGTTGCTGCTTAGCTTAACGGCTAAAATTACTATAATTATGCAACTATCTACTAGATTCCATGCCACAGGTTTTTAAATAATGGAAAGGCATATATACTTTTCTTAATTCAATAAAATCTTAATGGAAACAACTTATGATATAATGATAATGAAAAGAGGGATGAGATGAGTTTGTTGTTATTGTTTTTCTTTCTTTAAAAATAAAGTAAATTGAGTGAAAATAAGAATTCAAGCTTTTAAAATTTTTATTCTGACTTAAGGTAATTATGAGAATAAATTATTCATTAATTTGTGATATTTTTGTAATATATTTTTTGAAATATTTGTAATATTTGATTCAATTTTCAATTTAAAAATTTGATTATTTCTTAATTTGAGATCTTTTGAATCCATCCATTCATCAATATACAAAAACTTGTATCTTCACAGGCACCACATGAGAAATTTCATCCATATTCTACTATTTTAATTTTCTTTCCATTAGACACATAATAAATTTTCTTTCCATTCTTGAATTTCCGGTATCTTCTTTTCTTTTTTCTCAGTCAAAATCAAATTTCGTTAAATGTCAATAGAGGTTCTGTGTAAACATCCCGGTGTCTTCCATTGTTCTGGTTTCTATTCTTAATTGCCCATAAACATGACCTGATTAAGCTAGCTGTAGAAATGCTAGTCACATATCTGTGAGACTCGTTGCAATATTAGCAGTACCCTTGCCTGTTTCAGCCTTCTGCCATATCATCTGCCTCTGTCTCCTCGGGTTCAATTATACCTCCATATTCCTTCCTTTCTGACCCAACACATTGTAAAGGTTCAAGCAACAATATTCCTTGTAATTATTCAACTTTGGTGGGCTGAATATCAGCTTTCCGCCTTTAAAAATTTGCAAAATGCGCCTTGCTTTCTAGCTTTTGCGTCTCTTTTGTAAACAAATTGAAAGAAGGTAACCAAACAGAGGCTAACAGAGCACCCTCATCCATTCGAACATTTGGCTTTGTACGAGAACCAATACCAGTAAGTCACGGTGGCCATTCAGTAGACAAGACAGCTGGCATGGTCGGCCATATTCTCCAAGGCACAAAGGAGCAAAAATACAAAAGATGCACTGAAATATAAAACGACAGTAGCAGGTGCATGGGGGCTACATCCGTTGTGCACCTTGACGTGACTCACATGGTGACTTAGCGAAATAAAATACTAAACACAACATTACTGTAATTCTAACACCCCTCTCTGAGATCTGATTTGGTAACTCCTAAATTTGATCTCATAAGCTTAAACTTATCGACTGACAGGTTCTTTGTCACTATATCAACATATTGTTCATTGAAGCAGCAATCACAGACGTCAATCCTTAAATTCTTTACAATTTTTCGGATGAGTGATAACAATTGATAATGTCTACTCCCAAGATACAATGAACCACTCAAAAATTTTTTAATGTGCACTCAAATAAAAAATTTGACGAATTTATAAATCTCTCGACTCCTCTTAAAGGAATTTTAGAATGTAATAGAATAGAATTTTTATAAACACGAAATGCTTAGAATGATATAATAAATAGAAAATCTTGATTTTCTCTATCTACCATTCTTTCTGTTATTTTTAAAGTTTATTGTTCTTTTCGTCATTCTTAAAATTTGACTTAATTCATTTGTATAGTTCTAAATTAACATCATATTTAATTTTGTCTTCAAACTTTTAATTTATATAAAAATTCTTTTTAACAAATATTTAATTATTAACTTCAAGCTATCTGTTAAATGAAATATTTTTTAAAAAAACTGATAGTGTATTAATTTGGGGATATTAGCTTAATTTTTAATCATTTAAAACCTTTCAAGTTTCTTGTAATTCACTGCGAGTGAATGAAACAAATTTCTTGGCATATTGACCATTTTGGAATGCAATTTCGTTTTCTATAAATGTAAATATGGCTAAGGATTAAAATCCATCAACAACAAGTGTGTTGAGAAAATTGTAGTGCTATGGTTAATTTAACCATCATATTCCAATGAAACTTAACGATATACTTGCAAACTAATTCCTCAAAATAATATAGCGTAAGAAAACCTGCTTGATATCTCTATAAACCATAAGTTCAAATTGTTAAGCATCTAAGTGAAATAGTTGGAGAAATTTATAAACTTTGCTGCCCTATTCTAATGCAAAAACATTTTCTCCAAAGCAATCGCCAATATTCATTTTCTAAAAATTGTTGAACAATATAAAAAAAAAGGAGTGAACAATCTATCAAGTAATTAAATCTTACCTAGTTAGGTAATAATAACATTTTTCAATACATAACTGATTTGACAAATAAAAAGTAATTTCTTTATGGGGCCTTTATTTCCAAAAAGAAAAAGTATTTATAGGCTTTTTTAAAATTATTTTTAGAGAAGCAAATAGCTTTAGAGATAAGCTAGCAATTATTAACGGTATGCAAAGCAATTTACCCTTTTTGACTTAACTTTTCTTTTTAAAAAGGAAATTGGTACAATTAAAATTTGCAAAAAAGCTTTTTCAGCATATTTGGCTGGAAAAATAGAATAATCATTCCTCTCTTATTCATAATCTTTCTTTAACACCTTATTTGGTTGGAAGGAATGACCATTCTTTAAAATAACTATTAAGGGAGATGAGGGAACAGCCAATAATAAGGCTCTTAGTATTGGCCATTCTAGGAGGTAAGAAATAGAGTAAAAAAATTAGTAGACAAAAATACCTTTCATTAATTTTAAGAATTACTATAGTATATAAAATATAATTTATTTATTTTTTAAAATTTTCTCTCTCTACCCAACAATCCTTTTCTCACTAAATTAAAATGAATTTAAAATAAAAAAGTTTAAGTTTTAATTATAAATTGTAAAAAGTTAATATTTTAAACTGTTATAATATTAATTATAATTTTTTATATTTTTAATATTTTAAAACTAAAGAATAAAATAAAATAATAAATTAATATTTAAATTATAAATTATTACTATTTAAATGAAATAAAAATTATTAATATTTTGTAAATTAAAATAAATAATAATTTATTAATATTTTAATAAATTATTAAAATAATAAATATTTTAATTTAAAAATTAACTATTATAATAAATGATATTTGTGTCATTTATCACTTATTATATAATTATTCTTAAAACTATTCCTGTCAACCAAACATTAGAATAATTAATAACAACAATTCTCGTTCTATTTCATTCTCATAAATCAAACTATATAATACTTATTAATATTTTATTCTATTCGTATAGAATGACTATTTTATTTCCACTCTATTCTTTTTTATGATTTAAACACATCCTTAGAGTACATTTGATTCACAAAATACAATAAAGGGAGAATAAAATCGTTATTCTATAGGAATAGAATAAGAGAGGAATAGCTATTATATAGTTTGGTTCATGGGAATGGAATAAGATAAGAATTGTTATTATGATTTATTTCAATAATTGGTTGATAGGAATAGTTGTAGGAATAATCAAGGAATAAGTGGTAAATAATAAAAATATCCTTGATTAAAATTAAAGAATTAATTTTGTTAAAAGATAAAAATATTCTAAGTAATAAATTCAAAATACGTTTTATTATAATTAAATAATATTTTCACCACAATACAAACATATTTTTATTATAATTTAATAATTTTTTGTTTTAAAAGATAATTAAACCTTTTATCATAATCAAATAATATTTAATATTAAAAGAAAAAATATATTTTTCATTAAATTTAAATAATACTAAATAATATTCTTTATTACATTTATTATATTCAAATAATAATATTAAATAATATTCTTTATAATATTTATTATAGTTAAATAATATTAATATATTAAATAATATTTAAATATTTTCATTACCCTTTTTTTAAAAATAAAGTAAAAAATTTTGTGTCTTTTGTGCGTTAGAGAGAGAAGGAGTGAGGAGGAGAGAGAAAAAATAGGTTTAATATTATTTTATACGGTAAAATACTTTGATTTTCTTAAATTTTAATCGAAATTTTAAATAGGTTCATTAGTTTTTACAATGGACACTTAACCCAAAAAATGCAAACACTATTAATAGAGATTATGAAAAGATTAAAAAGTTTTTTCTTTTTTTATTAATTCAAAAAATTATTATTATTTTAAAAAAAAAAAAAAAAAGGAAAGAGCACTGGTTGGTGCTTCCCAAGGAAGGGGAGCACCGACCGGTGTTCTCAAGGCCTAAGGGAAGGGAGCACCATATCGGTGCTCCAAATGGAAGGGAGCATCAAGTGCTCTTTGGGGCTCCCCAAAGGAGCTCCAATTCTCCCCATTTTGTTAGGGTTTTTTTTAATTAATAAAATAATAAAATTATATAATAATAATTTTAAAAAATAATTAAAAGTAAAATTATTTTTTTACCGTTGTCACATCAGTAAGTTGACAAAAATATTAATGGTTGACTAACGGCTGAACCTACGTGTCCAGTGAAAAATATTTTTTTAGGGCAAGATGTCTTTACCGAAAACTAATAGACCTTTTATGTAATTTCGATTAAAACTTAAGGAGATAAATGTATTTTATTATATTTTTTAAGGTAATTTTTTAAATTGTAAAAAAATATTTTTTTCTAATCAACTTTTTTTTTTATTCTTAACAACTTGAAATAACCATTATCTAAACGGACGTTGGCAATAGTTATTCAGGCCCTTCTTAAAATGGTTATTTCGAAAAATAACTATTATATTAAACCAAATGTAATTTTACTTTAAAAATAAAAATAAGAGAAACCAAATGTAATTTTATCTTAAAAATAAAAATAAGAGAAAAACGCTTATTTCATTCTCTAACCAACGCGCCCTTAGAAATCATTGGTTGTTTAAAACGTCAAATTGGCTATTGAAAAAAAAAAAAATGACAGTGCATTAATGTTAGCTTTGCCCTTGCCTGTTTCAGCCTTGTGTCATATTAATGGCCTTTTTTCTCCTCGGATTCTCTGATAACTCCAAATTCCTTCCCTCTTTTACCAAACATATCGTAAAGGGGCAAGCAACATTCCTCGTGATTATTCAACGTTGGTGGGCTGAATACTTCATCAGCGAGCATGCAATTAACTATCGACTTGTCGCTATTAAAAATCATTATTTTGTGCAGGGACAGGTACCAGCAATACACAATCATTCAAAAAAATCAGCACTTTTCACAAATTCACCCGACTAATTGATCTTTATTTTGTGAATTAAATCTTATTGTTGAATAACTTTTTTTTATTACACAGAGTTTTCACAGTTCAATTTCTTTAAAAAAAAAATTTAGAGCTAATAACATATCGTCTGCAAGGGCTTCTTTCTAAATATTCTTTCTCTAATTTTCTTCTGCTCACTTATTTTTAACATATTATCAACTATTACTCTACTGCACCTATTCTCTTTCACTTGCTTTGTAGTTAAGGAATTACCCCAATCTTCCTTTCCTTTCCATCCTTTTACTTATTTGCAATAGTTCAACTCTCCTCACAGGAATCCCTTCACAAGAATCCCTTTGCAGAAACAAATTAATCGAACGAGGGAGAAACAGCGAATGGGTGTTCACTCGGTGTATTACTCCATCTTGCTACTATGGCTAATACAAACAGCAGCATCGCAAGAACCAGGCGAGCTCGGTTGTCAGAAAAAATGTGGGGATGTTAACATTTCATTTCCATTTGGGATAGAAGCCGGCTGTTTTGCGAATACGTGGTTTAGAGTAACTTGCAAGGAAACTGCTAACGGACTAAAACCTTTCATCAGTCGCATCAATTTGGAGCTTCTGATTTCGACCCCCACAGTTGTGTTGATCAACAATCCAGTAACTTCTGTCAACTGCGGCAATAAAGATAATAACGTCGCCGTTGCTGGAGTCAACCTAACTGACAGTCCATATTCCTTCCCATATAGCTACAATAGGTTCGGGTCTGTAGGTTGCGGCAATTTGGCTACTATTTTTCGTAATCAAACTTATCGTATTGGTGGCTGCCTGCAGCCAAGATGTGGTGACGTGTCTTCCACTTCTAGCTGCCACGGCTCAATTCTTGAAAATCTGAAATCCTATACCGCAACCATATCAGAGATGTATCCTGATCATAAGGACAGCAAGAGATGCAGATCATCTGTTTTCTTGTTTTACTGGGGTATGTTGGATACAGATTCGGCGCTCCTCCTTGACGGTAACGTAAACATTAGTACGACGCATGTTCCTGCAGTGCTCAAGTGGGATACCGTGAAATGCAATTTGGGAGGTCAATATGTAGCTACTCACTATCACAACTATTAACTAGCAATCTTTGACAATGTCTCTTTGTTTTTTGTTTCTTGTTTCGATGACTTTCCTTTTTTTAAAACTACCCAAAAAAGAAATATTTGTGAATTTGTTTGCCTTGATATTAACTTGGTGCAATTTATTTCTTTTTGATAAGCAGACACACGATGCAAAGAATTAAAGGCAGTATCTGATCAGAAGTCTGATTGTACAGTAAGCTGTGGAGAAGTTGATATTGCATACCCATTTGGAATGGATGCCCGCTGTTACATGAATGAGTGGTTCAAAGTAACTTGCAACGAAACCGCCGATGGGAAAAAACCTTTCTTAAGCAGCATCGGTCTGGAACTACTCTCTTCTTCATTTACCTTAGGAAGCGTTCAAGTGAACAATCCTGTAACATATATCCAATGCCAGGATATACATAATAATGGGGTTAGTGTCAACCTAACAGGTAGCCCGTTTTTCTTCTCAATCGACAATTATTTCGTATCTGTAGGTTGCGGCAGTTTGGCTACTATTCTTCACAATCAAACTCATCTTATTGGTGGCTGTCTGCAATCCGGTTGTAGCAATATTGTGACTTCCTACGGTCGCTGCTTTACGAGTATTCCTCAGGGTCTCAGTTCTTTTGTTGCAAACATGACAGAGATTTATCCTAGTAATGGCAGCAATAGATCATGCGGATCTGCTTTCTTGACTGATAAAATTTCATTAATATATTCAAACCGCGTTGACTTAAGCAGTAAGAAAAACTTTTCTACAACACTGCGATGGGGCACACCAAAAGTTGCGCCGTGTAAGTTGAACGAAGGCTCAGAGATCTTATGTAGCCAGGATGAAGAATATTGTTGGACAAACTTGGGCTACGCACATCTATGTGTTTGCAGAATGACAGAGCACACCAACGAGGATTATTACTTTACTAATATATGCGAAGGTATGTACTTGCTTATTTTTTAATAAATTTGTCATATATTAAGTTTTCATTAATAAAAGTCTTTAATTTTTAATTTTTTTGGTTCAGCTTAATTCTTTCATTTTATATTTTTTATTGATAAAAAATATAAAAAATATTTTAAAGTACTTTGAATGAACTAAACTTTTAGATATATATTTTATAAAATTTAATCGATAAAAATATATTTAATAATAGATTTAAAGTTGAAAATTTTTTACTAACAAAAATCAACGTAGGACAACTTAAATAGGATAGAGGGAGTATAACAATATTCCTTGTTTCAAGATAGTGAATTTGCACCAAACTTTGAAGAAAAGAAAAGCAATTAGGTATGAATATAAATTTAGATATAGTAGTTCTTAACATATTTTTATGTGCAAATAACTTTATTTTATTCATTTCATAAATGACAGAACCAAGCAAATGCGCATTTCCTGAATATAATAAGTATTCTAAATATAAGTACTGTCATATGCTTTGTGTGAATGCTCCTGGCAAGTCTTGTTCGCCATGCCCTGCTAGATATCAATATAACCATACCGAAGATGTGTGCAAGCCAAAAGAATATAACTATTCATCACCAACAGTTTTGGCCAAAAAGACTCAAGCTGGGGCGATCATTATAGGTGCGTATTAAATTCTCTTTCAAATTGAAAACATGCACCATTATTGAAATATATTTATGGCTTTTAATTCTTGTTTGAAATTAATGGTTTCAATTTCACCTTTTATATGTATATATCTTTGCGTTGTACAGGTTGTAGCACAAGTATTGGGACACTGTTTGTACTGCTTGGTACATGGAGTATGTACAAAGTACTAAAAAGAAGAAAAAGTAGCAAACTTAAGCAAAAGTACTTTAAAAGGAATGGAGGTTTACTACTGCAACAGCAGTTGTCCAGCAATGAAGGTAATGTTGATCAAATAAAGTTGTTCACCTCAAAGGAATTGGAAAAGGCTACGGAGTATTATAACGAGAATCGAATCCTTGGTCAAGGAGGCCAAGGAATTGTATATAAAGGAATGTTAACGGATGGAAGCATTGTTGCTATTAAGAAGTCTAAAATGGTGGAGGATCAAAAGAAATTAGATGAAAGGATGGTTCAACAATTCATTAATGAGGTGATAATTTTATCACAAATTAACCATAGAAATGTGGTTAAGCTTTTAGGATGTTGCTTGGAAACAAAAGTCCCTTTGTTAGTGTACGAGTTTGTGCCAAATGGAACACTCTCTCAACTCATACACGATAAAAATGAAGAGTTCCCACTGACAAGAAAAATGCGTCTACGTATTGCAACAGAAATAGCGAATGCTTTATCTTATTTGCATTGCTCTGCTTCTATCCCTATTTATCATCGAGATATAAAATCTAGCAACATACTTTTGGATGATAAATATAGAGCAAAGCTGTCAGATTTCGGAACTTCAAGATCAATTGCAATTGAGCAAACTCATTTAACCACTCGAGTTCAAGGAACTTTCGGATATTTGGATCCAGAGTATTTTCGGTCAAGTCAATTTACAGAGAAAAGCGATGTTTATAGTTTTGGAGTTGTTCTCATTGAACTTTTAACGGGACAAAAACCCATCTCCTCAACACAATCAGAGGAAGCGAGAAGCTTGGTAGCCCTTTTTCTACTTTCAATGAATGAGAAATCATTGTTTGATATTCTTGATCCCCAAGTAATGAATGATGGTTCGCAAGAAGAGATTATAGCCGTTGCTCAGTTAGCAAAAAGATGCTTGAACCTTAAGGGACGAAAAAGGCCTACAATGAAACAAGTTGCGATGGAGCTAGAGCGGATTAGAGCATCAGGAGAAGCCAATGTTATTCGACAAAGTGATGATGAAGATTCTGATATAGATGACAAGATCGAACCTTGGGATATGGCTTCTTGTTCAACTAGGTCAGTTATAACTAATACTAGTGTAACTTTCCCATCAGACGCATAATCCTAATTTCCAGCACTCACTAAGCAATCTTCCTTTGGTGTGTACTTTGTGTAATATATCTTCATTGTGTAATACATCTTCATGTTTAGTTGTGGTCATCCTTAATTTAAATAAATTATGAAATAAGTTTTGAAATAAAATGTCATAAAATAAGTTTTTAATTATTAAATTGTTATCTTAATAAAAAAACAATCACATTAATTGTTTATGGTTACATTTATGCCATAATGATTAGCACACCTTAAAAGGCAAACCAGAAGGAAGAGTGTTGGCAGTGATTAGAATATTCATGAATAAGACTTAAATTAAATGAACGAATGGATAGATTAAGGCCCTATGTCTGGAACGGGAATTAAGAAACAAATTACGAAATGCTTAGAATAGAAATTTTGTAAACACGAAATGCTTAGAATGATATAATGAATAGAAAATCTTAATTTTATCTGTCAAACCCTGTTCTAAAAAATAATTACGACGTCATTTCATGCTCAATAGAATGTTTGTATATTTAGGAAGTTCAAAGAATCGTTAAAAGACGATATTGCCCCTAATGGTATCATTAAGTCGATTAAGCCTCGAACTAGTTCAAATAGGAATTTTAAGGTGAAATTAAGAGTTTCACAGCTCAGGGATGACTCAAAATGGTAATTCGGAGTTCGATGATCAATTTGGAGTCAAACCGAAATTTTCACTATCTAGGGGTAAAATGGTCATTTGCCACTTAGAGACAAAATGGAAGTTTTTAGAAAATATTTTTTGGCCCCATTTGACTTATTGGAGTATGATTTGAGATTTAGAAGTGAAAAATTTTAATTCTAGTATAATTTGGAGTACAGGGGTGAAATGGTAATTTTACCACCCCGGGGGTAAAACGGTAATTTTGCACCCCCATAATATTTTTCCAACACAAGGTCTTCACCAATAATCATTTTGGACCCTTGAATAATGTGTGGTAGAGATTTAAAGCTTAAAAGATAAGAATTTAAAAAATAGACCAATAATGTAGTGACATGTGTCAAGTTTATATTCATTATTTATTTAACTTTAAAATGAACATAAAATCAGCCTATTTTCTTTCATATGGCCGGCCAAACAAAGAAAACAAGAAGAACAAAGGGAAAAGGAAGAGAACAAAGCCTAGGTGGGGAATTTGAAGAGAAAAAGTGTGGAAATTCAAGAAAACAAGTGACAAAAGTTAAAATTTCTTGATTTTGACTTGTGACCTACCTTTCCCATGCATTTCTCCTTATTTTTCATGGTTATATTACAAGTTTTCATGATGAATTCATGACTGGTCAAAATGGGTATGGAGAGAGAATGAAGTTGGAATTGTTTGATTTTACGTTATGTTAGTGATTAAGGTTAGTTTAGCATATTTAGAAGCAAAACAATAAGAAAAGAATCCATTTTTTCCATGAATCTTCATTGGCCGAATCTTCCTTGATGTGTGTGGGTGATGGATTGTTATTATGTCAAGAGAAATGGCTTAGAAAATGATGAATAATGGTGAGAAAATTAAGTAGGAAAAATCACGGTGTTAGTGCACTGTAATGACCGAATTTTTCCATGAAGAAATGGGAAGGTTTTGATGCTAAAAGTGGTGTTATTTGAATAATGTTTGGTGAATTGAAGTATTAGAAAAGAAATGGAGTAATTTGGAGTGAAATTGGACGCATTAGTCAATTTATCGGATGAAAAA
Source organism: Theobroma cacao (assembly GCF_000208745.1). Lineage (NCBI taxonomy): Eukaryota > Viridiplantae > Streptophyta > Magnoliopsida > Malvales > Malvaceae > Theobroma > Theobroma cacao. Next base: position 25,419,353 of record NC_030853.1, on the reverse strand, counting down.
TCGATTTAGGCCAATACTGAGTCTAGATGTCTACTCGTGCATTTTTCATTTCATATCATGCATATACACCGAGCTTAAATTGATTTTATAATGGTCAAGTATTAATGTGGTGAATTATGTATTGTACATTATAGATAGGTAGTGAGCAAATTACACTAGTAAAAGTACAGAGATTGTGCTTGAAGACTGAGATTAGGAGTACATCGACTCCTAGAACTGTGAGTGGACAATTTATCGTCTTAAATATCTAGAGTAATTATACTTGTTTGATGTTTTTATTGAATGGTGAGTTAAATTATAAAATATTATGTTTTTCAATTAAAATATTTTTTAATAAAAATGAGATTTATACTGATTTTGAAATCAAATATTGTTTTAGAAAAATTGAATATATGGAGACTGTGTTAAATTTATGATTTTACATGTTATTGAAATTGTGGCTTATGACACTATGGTAGCAAGATGGCTAAATTTTTGGGTTGATGTGAAATATATGAACAGTTTTGGATTGGTCTCGATAGATTGGATTAAATTTTATTAGCCATATTATGCTACTGAAAATTTTATGGGTTTGGTGGTATATTAAATGGTTACTGCAGTGGTGGGGGTTTCCGTGGACTGTCTATGAGAGGAGCACGGTAACCCAATTACATATTTACCTCCGGGGGGAGATGTTGGATGAAGTATCTCCTGAGGTAAGATTTGAGTGCACCTCACGTTCGGGCCACCACATGAGAGTGAGACTCAGCCAACGCCAAGGAACGACTATGTGTCAAATGCGAAAATATGTTTATGGGTATGGGACATTTAACAGCCTTGGCAGTCTCAGTGGGATACCTTGACGAAGGTACCCGTGAGAATGATTTTGATAGGGGCCAAGTTTAATAAACAAATAAGCTAGGAAAATTTTGATGAAAAGAAATTGTTTGGTATAGATCAAAACGAATTTTGCGTTATGAACATTATTGAAATATAACGTTTTTTATATTATCTCCATCTACTCGGCTTTAGATGCTTTTGATGGTAATTGTTTACTCACTGAGATTTTATAATCTCACCACCCTCAATTCCCCACATTGCAGGCTCGGGATAGTTGGTAGATAGCCGATTGCATCAAGGACTTCGGTTAGCCTTACATCGACAAAATTGTAGGTTCACAGACTTGCATCTTATTGGTTAGTTGAGGGCCCACGTGTCCTTGTAAAAGTAATTTTATACTTCAGTTATTTGCTTTAAAGTACGTATGAATATATTTAGCTTTTACACTATAGAAATTAAATTATGGATTTCTCTATAAATATTATTTTTTATTTAGAAAATAGAATATTTTATTGAATATTATTATTTTATTCAAACAATTATAATTTCATTTCAAATAATTATTTTAGACATCTAAATTTACTTTTAATTATGAAACATGTGTTATTCACCCACACATCATGTTTTTGACGGGTTTTGGTATTTTCGAAGAAAAATGACAAAAATACCCCTATGAGCCGAAAAATAATATTATATTGTTTTGATTTGAAAACGACTTATGATTTCTTAAAATGCGAGATTTAATAACTGTCGCTCACCGGGGAGATGCGGAAGCTGATGCTAAGCCTTGCGAGATTTCGATCGGCATTCCGGATAATGAGTGCCTATCGGGACGTCGCGGTGGTTGTCATGGGCCCGATGGATGTTCCGGGTCGTGACATTATCTATCTGTCATTCTTTCCATTATTTTTAAAGTTTATCATTCTTTTTGTCATTCTTAAAGTTTGACTTAATTCGTTTGTACAGTTCTAAATTAACATCATATTTAATTTTGTCTTCAAATTTTAATTTATATAAAAAATTCTTTTCAACAAATATTTAATTTTTAACTTCGAGCTAATATCTGTTTAATGAAATATTTTAAAAAAAACTAATAGTGCATTAATTTGGGGATATTAGCTTAATTTTTAATCATTTAAAACCTTTCAAGTTTCTTGTAATTCACTGCGAGTGTATGAAACAAATTTCTTGGCATATTGACCATTTTGGAATGCAAGTTCGTTTCTATAAATGTAAATATGGCTAAGGATTAAAATCCATCAACAACAAGTGTGTTGAGAAAATTGTAACATTTAGTGTTGTGGTTAATTTAACCATCATATTCCAATGAGACTTAACGATATACTTGCAAACTAATTCCTCAAAATAATTTGGCTTAAGAAAAACTACTTGGTATCTCTATAAACCATAAGTTCAAATTGTTAAGCAACTAAGTGAAATAGTTGGAGAAATTTATAAACTTTGCTGCCCTATACTAATGCACAAACATTTTCTCCAAAGCAATAGCCAATATTCATTTTCTAAAAATTGTTGAACAATATATATAAAAAAAAGGGGTGAACAATCTATTAAGTAATTAAATCTTACCTAGTTAGGTAATAATAACATTTTTCAATACATAACTGATTTGACAAATAAAAAGTAATTTCTTCACGGGGCCTTTATTTCCAAAAAGAAAAAGTATTTATAGGTTTTTTTTTTAATATTTTTAGAGAAGCAAATAGCTTTAGAGATAAGCTAGCAATTATTAATGATGTCCAAAGCAATTTACCCTTTTTGACTTAACTTTTCTTTTTAAAAAAAGAAATTGGTGCAATTAAAACTTGAGAAAAAGCTTTTTCAACATATTTGGTTGGGAAAATGGAATAATCATTCATCTCTTATTCATAATCTTTCTTTAACACCTTATTTGGTTAGAATGAATTATCATTTCTTAAAATGACCATTAAGGTTACGTTTGATTGACGAAATAGATAAGAATGGAATAGAATAGTTATTATGTGAGAATAGAATGAGGTGGGAATATAATAGAATAGTTATTTCTTAGTTTGGTACGATAATGGGAATAGGATAGGAATAATTATTATGACTTATTGTAGTGTTTAGTTGGTAACAATAATTTTAGAATAAGAAAGGAATAGAAAATAAAAAGATAAAAACACCTTTTATTATTTACATGATTATTTATTTTTATTAGATTTTTTAAATATTAATAATCTAGAATTTAATTAAAACATTAATAATTGATAATTTAAATATTAATATTTTATTTAATTTAAATATTATTATGATTAATTTTTATTTTATTTTATTTTTAAAATATTAATACTTGATAATTTAAATATTAATATTTTATTTATAATTTAATGTTTTATATTTTAAAATATTAATATTTTATTTAATTTAAATATTATTATGATCAATTATTTTTTTATTTTATTTTTAAAAATTAATAACTGATTATTTATTTAAAATATTACTAATAGATAGTTCAAATATTAATATATTAATTAATTTAAATATTATTATGATTAATTTTTATTTTATTTTATTTTTAAAATATTATTAATTGGTAATTTATTTAAAATATTAAGAATTGATGATTTAATTATTAATATTGTTTATATAATTTAAATGATATTATGTTTATTTATTTTTAATTTATTTTGTTTTTAAATAGGAATAATTTATAATTTATTTTATTAATAATTGATCATATAAATATTAATATTTTATTTATAATTTAATATTAATATTTTTAAAATATTAATATTTTATTAAAAGTTGGAATCAAGGGAGAGAAAGAGGAGAGAGAGAAAATAATATTTTATACAAATAATGTTGTAATTTTTCAACCTTGTGAGGGGCGGTTTTGTCTTCATTATTTTTTGAGTTTATTCCTCAACCATGGAATAGCTAATACCATGGGAGAGGGTGGTATTAACTTTCCTTAGTTTTGGAGGATTTTAGAGAATAGCCATTATTTTTACTATTTCTCAACCAAACAAAGGAACCAAAATTCCTTAGGAATGATGAGGGAATGGTTAAGCCATTTACCCCAACCAAACATGCTTAAGGGAGATGAGGTAAGAAATAGAGTAAAAATATTAATAGACAAAAATACCCTTCATTAATTTTAAGAATTACTATAGTGTATAAAATATAATTTTATTATTTTTAAAAAATTCTCTCTCTGCCCAACTATCCTTTTCTCACTAAATTAAAATGAATTTAAAATTAAAAAGTTTAAGTTTTAATTATAAATTATAACAAGTTAATATTTTGAACTTAAAAATTAAATTATAATTTTTTATATTTTTAATATTTTAAAATTAAAGAATAAAATAAAATAAATAAAATAATATTTTGAATTATAAATTATTACTATTTTAAATGAAATATAAATTATTAATATTTTGTAAGTTAAGATAAATAATCATATTAACATTTTAATAATATTTATTAATATTTTTAATAAATTATTAAAATAATAAATATTTTAATTTAAAAATTAACTATTATAATAAATTGTATTTGTGTCATTTATCACTTATTATTTAGTTATTCTTAAAACTGTTCCTACCAACCAAACATTAAAATAATTAATAATAACAATTCTCGTCCTATTCCATTTTCATGAACGAAACTACATAATATCTATTCATATCTTATTATATTCATATAGAATTACTATTTTATTTCCACCCTATTCTTTTTTACGAATTAAACACATTCTTAAGGTACGTTTGATTCACAGAATAGAATAAAAAGAGAATAAATCGTTATTCTATAGGAATGGAATAAGAAAGGAATAACTATTATATAATTTGGTTTATGAGAATTGAACAAAATAGGAATTATTATTATGATTTATTCCAATAATTGGTTGACAGGAATAGTTTTAGGAATAATTAAAGAATAAATGATAAATAATAATAATATCTTTTATTAAAATTAAAGAATTTATTTTGTTAAAAGATAAAAATATTCTAAGTAATAAATTCAAAATATGTTTTATTATAATCAAATAATATTTACACCAAAATACAAACATATTTTTATTATAATTTAATAATAATTTTTTAAAAACATAATTAAACCTTTTATTATAATTAAATAATATTTAATATTAAAAGATAAAATATATTCTTCATTAAATTTAAATAATACTAAATAATATTCTTTATTACATTTATTATGTTCAAATAATAATATTAAGTAATATTCTTTATAATATTTTATTATAGTTAAATAATATTAATATATTAAATAATAGTTAAATATTTTCATTTCCTTTTTTTTTTAATGAAGTAAAAAGTTTTATGTCTTCTGTGCTTTAGAGAGAAAAAAAGTGTGGAGAGAGAAAAAAAAATAGGTTTAGTATTATTTTATAGAGTAAAATACTTCGACCTCCCTAAGTTTTAGTCGAAATTTTAAGCGGGTCCATTAGTTTTCACAATGAACACTCCGCCTCAAAAATGCAAACACCATTAACAGAGATTATGAAAAGATTAAAGTGTTCTTTTTGTTTTTATTAATTCAAAAACTTATTATATTTTTAAAAAATTAAAAAAAAAAAGAAAGAAAGGAGCACCAATCGGTGCTCCCCAAAAAAGGGGAGCACCGACTGATGCTCTAAAGGCCCAAGGGAGGGGAGCTCCAAATCGATGCTCCCAACGAAGGGGAGCATGAGGTGCTCTTTGGGGCTCCTCAAGGGAGCTCCAATGCCCCTCATCTTGGGAGGTTTTTTTTTCATTAATAAAAATACTTAAAAATAATAAAATTATATAATAATAATTTTAAAAATTAATTAAGGGTAAAATTATCTTCTTACGCTTGCCACATCAGCAAGTTGACGAAAATATTAACGGTTGACTAACTAGTGGACTTACATGTCCAACAAAAATTTTTTTTTTAGGGCGATGTGTCCATATCGAAAACTAATAGACTTCCGTGCAATTTCGATCAAAACTTAAGAAAGTAAAGATATTTTATCATATTTTATAAGGTAATTTTTTAAATTGTAAAAGAGTATTTTTGTTTAATCAACTTCTTTTCTTATTCTTAACAATTCAAAATAGCCATTATCAAAGCGAACTTTGGTAATGGTTATTCAGGCCCCTCTTAAAATGACTATTTCGAAAAATAACAATTTCATTGAACCAAATGTAATTTTATATTAAAAATGAGAATAAGAGAAAAATACCTACTTCATTCTCCAACTAAACACGCCCTTGGAAATCATTGGTCACTTAAAATAGAGAAAATTGTGAGAAATAACCTTCTTTATAAACCAAATTCAAAAATATCATTTTTAAAAATTTTAACTAAGTTTAGTCAATTTTTGGCATGACTTGACAACAATACCCTTTAAACAATTTCAGACAAATTAAAATGGTTTCAGTTTTCTTTATCCCGCCATCCAAACAAAAATTTCAAAATTAAATCTCGATTTCTTTCTCTGGTAAAATATTGTTTATCTCGCCATCCAATGAGCAGAGATGATATCAAGCTCTTTCTTATTTTGTTTTATTTTTTTGGATGGTGGATCTTGGGGTTCTCAAGGATGATGAACAACGATTTTGCTCTTTTATGGTGATTATAGGCAACATGATGAATGTGGTAATTAGATGCTTTCTGGTGATGACTTACTTTGAAACGTGTGTTACAATGGAGATGCCAGTGCTGATGAGTGGGATCGGATTGGTTAAAATGATGGGCTCAAGAAGAAGGAACAGTTAAAGCATGTTTGATGGGTTTTATGGTGGTTCACGGTTTTGTAGTATATGGGATTGGGATGATTGTTAAGCATGTTTACTGAGAATTTTGATTTTTTTTATGAGATTTTGAGTTAAAATTGTTCAGAGAATATTTTGTAAAATGAGTATATATATATTTTTTTTGTAAGGAGAGTGAGCAAGGCCCTCCCGGTAAGAATATATTTTGTCTTGCTTTGGAGGGTTATGAAGTTTTGTAACTTATCTTTTATGAAATGCACAATTTCATGGCTTAGCAAAAAAAAAAGTGTTTTATGTTCTTGAGTTTATTGATTTATTCATAGAACTCCAAAGTTGAGGAGTTGAAATTGATTAAACTAGTTTTTAAGTATTGTGAGACTGATTTTTAGGCATTGCATAACTTAATCACCGCGTGACTTGTTTTTAAGCATTACGTTATTGATTTTAGGCATTGCGTGATTGATTTTTAGGCATTGCGTGATTGATTTTTAAGCAATGCCTAAGTTACACAATGCCTTACTAACTAGTCATGCAATGCCTTACTTGTCACGACCCGGAACTCTCATCGGGCCCGTGACAACCGCCGCGACGTCCCGATAAGCACTCATTACCCCGAATACCGATTGAAACCCCGCAAGGCTTAGCATTAACTTTCGCATCTCCCCAGTGAGCGACAGTTATTAAATCTCGCATTTCAAGAAAACATAAGTTGTTTCCAACTCAAAATAATAAAATATTATTTTCTAGCTCACAGGGGCATTTTCGTCATTTTTTTTTTGAAATTTCGAAATTCGAAAAAAATGTAATATCTAAGTGGAAACACATATTTCATGATTTAAATTAAATTTTGAAGTCTAAAACATTCGTTTAAAGTAAAATTATAGCTATTTGAATATAATAAAAACATTAAATAAAATATTCTATTTTCTTAAAACACAATATTTTCAAAGTCTTCCTAAAATAACTTTTGTAGCGTAAGAGTAAAATAAATTTATTCATATAGTAATAAAGATAATTAAAGTATGAAATTTCGTTTACAGTGACACGTGGGCC